>NW_015090830.1:1443844-1961842 GCF_001431845.1 Calidris pugnax | reverse complement strand
GAAGAGGAGACTGAGGGGAGACCTTATCGCTCTGTACAAGTACCTGAAAGGAGGGTGTAGAGAGACGGGGGTCGGTCTCTTCTCCCAAGTTACAGATGTCAGGACAAGGGGTAATGGCTTCAAGCTGCGCCAGGGGAAGTTCAGGTTGGATATTAGGAAACATTTCTTTACTGAAAGGGTTATCCAGCATTGGAATGGGCTGCCCAGGGAGGTGGTGGAGTCACCATCCCTGGAGGTATTTAAGAAACGTGTAGACATGGTTCTTCAGGGCATGCTCTAGTGCCCAAGATTACTGGTTTGTGGTGGGGTGCTGTGTGGGTGGGTGATGGTTTTTGGTTTGGTGGTTGTTGTTGTGTGTTTAGGTGGTGGGTGCTGGTTTGTGGTTTTGTTTGTTTGTTTGTTTGTTTGTTTTTGTTTGTTTGTTTGTTTTTGTGGTTGGACTCGATGATCTCTGAGGTCCCTTCCAACCGCTACGATTCTGTGTGATTCTGTGTGATTCTGTGTGATTAGAGCACAAGGGCAAGGCCAACATGTGACATTACTTTCCCATTGAACCCTCTCAGCCTTCAGCAAGTTGACTTATCAGGGACTTTTTGGGACAGAGCTGTCCTTGGATTGAAAAGTCTCAGTAGGATTCTTCTCTCACAGCTTAGTCCAGTTGATTTTTCAACCCATGCATTCACAAACTCCTGTAGCAAGGAGTTTCTAAACATTAGTGGCGTATTACGAGTGATATTTCAGCCCAATTGTCTTGGATAGAAGTATACCCAGGTACTCAGTTGAAGTAAACTGACAAGTCTTTTTCTTTAATTTCTTGGCTGTTTTCTCTGTTTCTTGGCCCTTTTCCCCTTCAAATAACTTTATTTTGTAACTACTCCAAGGAAGTAAAATCCCAGAGGAGAATCAAGCTGAGGAAAGCAATTCAGCCAGTTTACGAGGCTGAGGCTGCCCAGAATTGAATAGGACTTTAAAAAAAAGTAACTCAGACAATTCCCCCAAGACAATCTATACTCTTGCTCTGCAATGTAGTCGGAGAAATATACTAAGGAAAAGTAGATTCAGATAGGAAATATAATTAAGCTGCAGTTAAATATTTACATTATTTTTCACTAGAATATGTTTGATATGCTTCTCTTAAATGGACATTTAATGGACACAGCACTGAGCCAATGACGATTTATAAATTACCCATCCCAGGAGGCGCACCGTGCTGGGCCAGGTTCAGAGAGAGCCTGCCAGCCACAGGGCTATCTCCTGTCTCCTCCTGAGTTTGGTGGAAGCAGCAGCTAGTTAGAAAGTTAAAAATATACTGTTGTGTTTCCCAGTGCATCAAAATAAGTCACGGAGACCAGCTGCTGCTTCCTTACTTCCCACCTGCTCCGGTGTGCATGCGTGTCCTGATCAAACTTCAAGCCTGGCCAACTCACAAAGGAGTTCTCCTTTTTGCTGCCTAATTCCTGTGTGCTTGAACTGCTGCTGTGTTCACCGGGGTTTGGCGTCACAGTCAATACTCCCATTAAAGTTTAAACCTCAGAGCACTTAGCAGTCTCTTCTGGTGTAATATTAGCTAGTACTTGTTCATTTATCTTGAGTTTTTATCTTGCCTGTAAAAAATGAGTAATCAGTTCACAGAAAAATATACCTGTTTGAAGAGGGAAATCTTTGCCATGTATTCAGGCAAGTTATAAATGATTTTTCTGTTGCCAATCCTGATGTATTTGTGAGTGTGTGGAAGGAAGAAGAGAAGAATAATATTGAAATATAAAAATTGTTTTAACAAGCTAGGGAATAAAAACAAATGAAACTTTGTCTATACAGTTTGAGTTTCTTCTAAAAATATTATGTCTTGATGTAATTTCTAGTTTCACTGGTCACACGGACTTTGATCAACTCCAGTTACCATCATTTTGAAGAGGATTACAGCAGCCTTGGGGTAATTTGAAGGTGATGAAAGAGAATCTTCCTTTCAAATATTAAGTATATATGATCCTGTCAGATTAGCTATAAAATAAATGTTCAATGTTGCACCTTTCCTAGCTTTAATTATCCACCTGAGCATGCAGATTTTCTGAATGAGAGAGTTTCCTTTTGAGTGGGTACAAAACCTTATCTGGTAATTAATGATGCCATGTATCATAAGTCCTTTATATGCTCTTTTAAGTCATTGTACAGCAGGAAAATCAAATCCTACACTGGGTTCTTTTGCTTGCATAACAAAACCAATTTTTTGACAGATGTTGGCATTTGTTATGCTATCCAGATATAGAGCTCTGTAAGAGTAATAGATTAACTAGAGGATGGAACCGAACTTGCATAATGAAAGCCAATGATATTTTCCCAAACACAAAATTGCTATTGTATTAAGGGACTGGAAAGCATCCATTATTTTGGTGAAGTGCGTGTATGGGAGACAAAGACTGGTAAAAACATAATCTTTATCACTCTTATGATGTTGCCAAAGATTAAGAAATAGTAAACACTTATTTTATCTTTTTTTCCAGCAAAAGTTAAAGGCTAAAGCTTCATAAATAAGTGATTAGGCTTCCAAGGACGGTATATGAAGAATGTGATCATAAGTTCAAGTAAAGTGAGTGAATGATAGAGACTAGAAGCCATTTAAGTTGATGGGCCACTTTATCCAGAAAGTATACAGAGCAGCCAGAAGCACTCAGAAACGCATGGGAAAAATAAGCAAATTATTTCTTATGCAAACATTTATTTAGTTCATGGGAAACCATGAAGGGTAAGAAGATGGTTGAAGAATAACATATTACCGTTATTTCAGAAAACCTTGGGATGTACCATAAAACTGCACACAAGATATATGAGAAGCTATATTTATTTTTGGAAAGGCCTGCCTTTGAAGCAGCTGAACTATAGGCGGTGAACTGCAGCAATATATTAACATTCACTTGGAGTCCAGTTTGTAAATTAAGTGGAAACTGAATATGTACTCTGAGACAGAGCAGTTTCAAGAAAGAAACAGAATACCCAATATGATGGGTTTACTTGTAATATTACATTCAGTTCATGTTTTGGAGCTTGAAATTTTGTTTAGGAAGAGCAACAGTTTTTTCATGAGGGATGTACTCTTTGCTTGCTCAACAAGTCTGATGACATCCAACCTCTGCTGGGTGGAGCTGTAGAGCACACAGGTAAGGACAAAATACTGGGCCATTATTGTGGAAAAAGCAGTGGTTGAGCAACAACTCTGCTGCTGGCCATATGGGGCAAGACTGTGATGGGGATCCTGTATATGGGTGAAATGGGAATGTCTAGACCATCAAACTGGAGTCAGGATGGGAAGTCTGAGGAGTGCAGGTTGGCATTGAACTTGGACGAAGGTCCAAGGACTTGGGTCTGGACCTTTCCTCATTTTAGATTTTTAGAGCTGACTGATCCTGTTTCAGTTGGCACCTTTCATTAAACCCCAGATGATGGACCCAGTTCTCTAATGAGTTTTCCATCTGCCTTTCAGTAGTTTTATCTAAACCATGCTTCCTTGGCTCATTGAGGGTATGGTCCCTGTATGTGAGCAGCATGAAAAGAATTTAAACTGTGTGATTACATTGTCTCTTTTCCCAGGGATGCCAGTCTCTATTTGCACACCAAATTCTACTTTTAGGATGAATTAGGGGCGTGTCATAAAATAGGCATATTTAGTGAAGGAGCCTTGTTTCATTTGTAGCAAAAGCAGAAAGGTGTGAAAAGAATGGAAATGGAATTGGGGGAAAAGAATGAATAATTGTCTCCTGGCTGAGGCTGTTGAAATCGACCCAAGAGACTGGATTCTAAATGTACGTCTGCCAAAAAGTTCTCAGTGGGTGACCTGGGCAGGTCATTCACCCAAACTTCTCACAGGTGTTCTCTGGTTGTATTTATTATCTCCTGATAAGCATCAGTACAGCTGGGTTCATGCTGTTTGATTTGCAGAAGTGCCAAGTACTCACATCTCAGACTGCAAGAAGTTCTATTATTTAAAAGGTTTGAAGATTTTGAAATATGAGTATTCCAAATCTCTGTATTTTCCTGAGATTAGATAATCTCTAGTGGGCCAATTTTTATTAAACAAGTAGTTTCAGATTGTTTAAACCAAGTAGTTAAATTTTAGATTGTATTGTCATACAAAAAGTCTGTCATCTTTTTAAAAGTTTGAAGCACCATAAAAAAATCAAACCTCAAATTAGGCATTTGACATTCTCAAAATTCAATCCTCCTCTCAAGATGAAATTTCAGTGAGCACTGAAATAGAATCAAGTTTGCAAAAAGTGTGGTTTCAAGAGAAGTGTCTATTGTAGGAGATAGGATTTCATTTATATTTCCATCACTGGTACTATTCACAGTGCCGACTCAGTGGTGTGGGGGTTCTTGAACACAGATTGCTTTATAGTGTTGATGTTCTGAAAAGTTAGGCTTCTAGAGCATCAAACTGGCCACTATAAACTAATGGTTATTTTTCACCCTAATGCACCCATGCCTTGGTTCTCCAGCCAAAAAGTGAGGATAATAAACTCTCAGGAGTTTTTTGGGAATATTCAGAGATAACAGTAACAACTGTAATGGAAGAGCCTATGAAGAAGTTAATACTTCTCTCTTTTAGCAGGATTTGGATGTTGTTCAGTAAATAAAACTTGTGACCATATTCTGCAAAATGAAAAGAGCCAAGTAGCCAATCAGTAATTAAGCATCATTTATTCTGTGCCCTGATGCAGCTGAAGTGGCATGGATAAGGCAATATATGATCATGCACTGAAAGAGTATTATAAACAGTAACATGAAGGCACTGAGTTGAGATTTTACAAGGAACGGAATTCTGGTCTCTTTGCTCTGTGAGAATGTGCAAGTGATAAAGCTTAATGTAGCTGTCAGATGAATAATTACAAAAATTATTTCGATTAGGTTCAGGTTGCTACAGACTCTCCTATGCTTTTGAAGGAATAGCTATGTATAAACAATATTGGGAGAAAACAGTCTATTTATAGTTTGCTTGCTTTACAAAGAAAATTGTTCAGTCTAATTAATAAAACTTGTAAAAAGTACATGCTCCCCATGTGTTTTTAGTGCCAGTAGATTTCAGGAGTAGTCCTTCCTGTTTGAAAATCTTTATTTATTAATTCTAGGTCCATCTGTAGGCACTGGAATGCTGTTTCAGAATTTCTGACATGGTATAACGGTCCAAATATTTTTATATCATATTGGAAAGAAAGCGCTGAATGCTAGTTATTACAAATCCCTATAAAGAGTGTTTCACTAGGCTTTTAAGTTGTAAACTGTGAGTGGAAATACTACAGAACTGCTGAGAACTTAATCAACAAAAAGAAATAATTTTCAGGGAATCTCAAAGGGGCCAGCACTCAGATTTTCAATGCCATCCAAACCTGAGAGAGAGAGAGAGAGAAGTCTTTCTTTTCCACTTTCCCATCTCTCTTTCAATAACAACCAAAAAAATCAGTTTGAGCCTCAATGAGGATATAAGAATACTCTTACTGGAAAATGTTTGAATGGTTGTTTTAACAAACACAATGAAGATTTCAGGAAACTTTTAAAAGATATACCCATCTTTCAAAAATATTTTTAGAAGTATAAAAACTATATTAATATTATTTTTGTCATTTTTACTATTATAATTATTACAATGTTAATATTCTCATTTTTTATTAAGCAAAAACCTGCTTCAGTACCAAATATTTATATTCACTTGAGGATTAGCTAACCCGAAGGCATTATTTATGCAACAGACCTTCAAAAAGAAGACAGACAATCCACTCCTCTTTTGAATTTTTAAGAACTATTTGTATGTCTGTGGGGTCTGTTTATGCTAAAGAATCACTTTAAGAATTGTGAAAATTTGAACACTGCATTTGGAATGACATAATTATAAAAAACATGCATGTTTGGACTAACTTGAGACAGAATTTGAACTTCTGCTAAATACTAATTGAACTAAATAAATACCTGAGAAAAAGTAGCGTACACAGGAAAGACCTGAAATTGGAAGGATCTTTCCAGAGTCCCTGCCACAGGGCATGTGTATCGCCCTGCACGCACACAAAGTGAAGAAGCTGCCAGCACTGCTGGTGTAGCTGCTACACCAATAAAGAACAATGGCAGCTAACATGCAAATCTAGGGGAGCCCTGGAGGGGTGTTCTCCCTCTTGTGAAACTATGGAAACAGGAAGGTAAATTATCTCTGGATGAAGCAAGCAAAGCAAAGCCCTCTTCTTGTATTTTACCTTCAGTTCCTTCGCTATCTCAGTGCACTGCCCAGCCTTTTTCAAGGAAATAAACCAGAAGATAAAGAAGGAAGCCACCTGGCACCTGGTAGCATCATGAAGTGTTACCTTCTGGTTCACTGTTACTTCTGCAGTATAAGGGTATCACCATATTACTACCACCAAGATGTAAAGAGCCAGAGAAAAAATTGCATAAACCCACTCATTTCATTGTCTGTTTCTTCTAATAAGCTAAGTAAATACTAAAATATCTTTTTTTTTTTTTTCTTTTTAAGCAGCTGTAGACTTTCCTGCTGAACAGCAAAATAACTCACTTTGGTAGAGGGTTACTGTAGATTCAGTTTGCTGACTCAAGGCAGTTAGACAACTTATTAACTAAATTTAAATATTTCTTTTGACTTTATCTGTCTTATTTATGCTCCTTTCATTTGGGTTTTATGCATAATAGGTTGGATGAACGGGCAAACACTAAATGGACATGTATTGACTGACTACAAACTGTGCTATTACATCTTAAAACAGAAGAGAGGTCTTAATTTTAATAAAACTTCAACATTGACTTAGGTGGAGAATAACTCCTCTCAGAGAGCACATCTGTCTCCACATTATGAGTTTTAGTGTATAGAGGAAGCTAGCAGCAGATGTTCTGTCTCTTTTCTAATGACAGAGGAACAGCAGTTGGTACATCTGATTCTTTTGCTTCTTTTTCACTTATGCCATCCCTCCAAACACGGCAAAGAAGTAATGTAACTAAAGTATCTGAGTGGCCTTTAAAGAAAGTAGTGCTTAAGATCCTGTCTGACACTTTCTGTGTCTCTAAGCGGTGCAGTGAGGTTATGGCAGTAAGTTAAAACTACCCTTTCTGCCAGGCTCTTTTAATGTGATGTTGTTCATGTGTGACACACACTGGGGCTAACAGAAGGACTCAGAGCAGTCCAGCTTACTTTTTACTTTATGTGATTAACATTATAGCAGATTTAGGACTCCTAGGTTCCATGGTAAAAATCCTATTGCGTTCTGGCAAATGCTTCACAGTTGTTTGTGCTGACATCCAGCACTAATTGGTTTTTGGCACTTTGTAGGACATTTGAATTCAACCATCCACTCAGTAGATTTGTCTGGGAGAGTACTCCAGAGTGCCATCTAGACTATGCACAGATTAACTCCCTAATTAGCTACTCTGAAGGTACTTTCCCATGTGTACCAGCTGGACACAATGTTGTCTGTGTAAGCAGGAAGGGTCAGGCTGATTCAAAATGGTTTTTCTCAATACAGAGAGTACCTTAGAACTCACTTGTTCTGCACAGCTTGACTTTTGCTAAGAAATTAAAAAAAAAAAAAAACTCTAATCATCAAAAAAACCCAAACCTGATAATTTGCAAAAGTACAGATTTATTATTTAGGCTAAAACCTTCTTGGTGCTTTAAAGGTATGATTTTCCAGGTTGAGCTTGGATCACCTAAACCTGTCACGTGAGTAGTGCTCTGCACTGACAAAGCTTGTTAAAGGATAAGACAAGGTGTGGCAATATACGTGTGAGAGGTGTTACACGTGATGAACACAAGAGGCATTTACCTTTTAAGGAGCTGGTGTAAGAGTACTAATTTGGAGGCTCATCTGCCTAGGCCTAGAGCCTATGGAGAGCTGACAGGTACCTGTTTTATATTAGCCAGTGTAAAGACAATTTTCACTTCTTTTCCCACTCTGTGTCAATCCCAAGAAGGAGAAACCGCTAATTCGTGATCTACAGTGAAACACATGACCTTGAAACACCTGGAGATGAGAGGTTATATGGAAACAGGAAGAGGATGAGAGCTCTGGGATTAAATCTGTGTCTTCTGGCAGATTTGCAATATCAAGGGAGATAGTAGAAGCGGGAAGCAAAGCTAAGAGTATCACGGGGGATCTCATGTTCTCATGGCACCAGAACACCTACTGAAAACACAGTTGAGCCTTTCTGTGGTTAGGCTAACAGGTGGTGGTTGCTCGAGGTGATGTGGGTCAGCTGACAGTCATACTTGGCTTGAGGGCAAATTGGGGCATAAATGCAAGAAAAACCTTTGCATGGAAAATGTTCTACTTGTAACTAAGCCAACTTGGACTGCTTTGTAGAGAGCAGTTACATGGTAGCCAAGAATGGAGGCCAGAAACATCAGTGTTGTCCTGCTGACTGACTGGACTTTCAGTGATGTAATGGCACAGAGCTTCTCTTAGGAATTAGCTCTTTTGCTGCCAGATCTCCTAGTTCCATCCAATGTACAGCATGAAGCATATGGTGTGTGAATACAAATAAGAAACAAGCCTGTTTTCTTCATTTCAGATACTATTTCCAGCTTTCTTCAGGGGAATGCAGCTGCAGATGTAGGTATACTCAGTAAGAGAGATGAAGAAACAGAGGTTCCCCATGTTGTAAGCAATGTCGAGCTCGTTTCCCCTGATCTCTCTAGATAATGAAGCAGTAACTGTGTGAGGAGGCCAGAAAGAGTTTATTCTCTTTAGATAGAAGATTGTGGAGGCAAAATCAGACTGACGCCACTATTCAGAAGAACGCTCAAGATGTACAAATCATCAGGGAACAAAACAATGAAATAAGTGACAAAGAAATGCTTTAAACTGGATGATGATTATTCAAGTTGTTTTAGAAGAATGTTGGCAAAAAATATCCTTTGTTAATATTTGCTTCCCTCATTTTAACTTCAGAAAGGCTGCTGGAGTTCCAAACCAACAGAACAGTTTATTTTCATTCCATACGTGCACACCTACTTAAAACAAACTCAGTAGAGCAAACATAAATCCTAATGAAAACAATGTACAAATATGGAAAACTCTATTTCAGACTTTAATTGTGCTGCATCTACAACAGCTGTAGTGCAGCTACCACAGAAAGTTCCACTCTATGAGCTGAATTTCTACTTCACTCTCAGTTTTACCTTGAAGAACATGGCTGGGCTTTTCTTATTCTGAATGCAGATATTGTCACTGAAGTACCTCCAAATTCTTTTAATTTACCAGGCAGTGGAATAGCTGTTTACAGAACAGTCTGTTGTCATCATCCAAAGATCTCATGAGACAGGCAGGAAAATTGGGTTTGTTTTCACAGTGGGAAAAAAGCTTGGTTGTGAATTGTGTAAGAAAATACTCTTTAATATCTAGGCAGTTGCTTCTCAGAACAATATGGCTTTGTTTGGAGTTAAGTATTTCAAAGTAGAACTAAGAAATATGGTATATTTACTTGTGGATGGTATGTTTTTCCCTTGACTCCTTCTCAAGGTTTGTGGAGGGCAAACTCTCCTCTTCCCAAATTGGAAGGATGTCTTAGAGGCAAGGGTGTTCAGTTAGGATCAGACACATCTGGGACTTGTCCTTACTGTGCTGCAGACTGATTGCATGAGTTTACATAAGGTATCCAGACTGGACTTGAAAAGAAACTAATGTCAAAATGCAACATTGTGGTATCACTGACATTCATAAAGTTCTTGCAGAGTTGTAAGCACAGAGAGATGTGGCACTGTTAACTTTTGCCTGTGTGTAGGTGATATTCTCAAACTGAGATCGGTGTGTTGAAATCATACTGAACTTACTGAAATGAACAGCTGCAGAAAAAGACTTTCTAGGATGGTTGTGTAATTTTTTTTTATGCAATAAACCAATATCTAAAGTATCATTCTGGACTTAGATCACCATTGTACCTTATTTAAAGTAAAAAGTTGGCCCCTATCTCCCACATCTTAAGAGACAAACACCAGGCTGTTCGGTGCTGCAGTGTGTTGCTCACAGTCACTTTTGGAAGCTATGCTGTTTGGGACTTTTTTTTTCTGAGTAATCAAAGCATTCATTATGTCTCAGAATGAAGTAAGAACCCAAGAAGCTGACACCCTAAGCCAACTGGCAGACAAGAGAATTTAAACGAAAGCCCCATCTTTCTCCAAATGCTTTCCAGTTGGCTGGTTTATACACCTTCACAGAACGACAGGACTGTTGAGGTTAGAAGGAGTCTCTGGAGTCAGTGAGTAAGATAGAAGTCCTTTGAAGTTATAGATTTTATTCTTAGGCTATACATGAACTGCAGGACGCAGGAACACTTCCCAGCTCCCAGACATTCTTGTCCAATCTAGTTGCATCCTGATTCCATGTCAGGGTGAGGTTTATGTATGCACTTTTTTCTTCCTTGCTTCCCCTTCCCTGCTGTCGTTTACATGGGAGGAAGCCCTTGTTGTACAGGCTGACAGGACCCTGAGTCCCCATTTGTGAAGTGAGGATGGTACAACATTACCAAACAGTAACAATGAGTTTTCCAAGGATTTGAGCCTTGTGAGGGTCTCGGATGAGCAATGACTTTTGCTCAATTAATTTCTTCCACTTCACAGTAAGTAGTAGAGAACAAACATAATTTAATCTCTTTGAGTCTCCTGTTTCATAACCTGGAGTTTTTTGTAGGTCTGGCTCTTGTGTGGTCTACCTTCCATCTTATTTCCAAACCCTGGCGTCACTGTAGGTACATTCAGCAAGAAATGAGGGGAGGACTTTAAGAGAGGCATTAGTTCCCACCTTGCTGTTGAGAAGGATGTCCTGTGAGTCTGGAATCTGCAGTGTAGGCACAGCCCTTCCTTCCCTGTGCAATGAGGGATGCAGTGCCCATGCCTCTCCCAGCATCACTGAAATAGAAACAGCACTGAGCTTCCTTCTTCCAAAGGTAATGCCCTTTCTTCCAAGTACAGGCTGTTGATAGTTTCATACATGATACATTGTAAATGTACACATCACTGCCCAGAATGAAGTCCCAGAGGGGAATTCATTTTTGTGGGAAATGGCTGAGAGAGCTATGCTCTCTTCTCAAGGGAGAGGAAAACATTTCATGCTGAGCTAAAAAATTGTAGTTGTTATTTTTAGTAAAACTAATAAATCCTCCATGTTAGCAAAGATAAAAGCAAGGACATGAGAAAATAAGTACATGGACAAAACCATGCCACGTTAGAGGGAATAAAGAGTCATATCAGAAGAGGCTCTAAGGAAAAAATATACAAATGATTTCCTACATTTTATGT
This sequence comes from Calidris pugnax, assembly GCF_001431845.1. Classification (NCBI taxonomy): domain Eukaryota; kingdom Metazoa; phylum Chordata; class Aves; order Charadriiformes; family Scolopacidae; genus Calidris; species Calidris pugnax. The sequence continues at coordinate 1,950,564 of NW_015090830.1, read as the reverse complement.
GAATCTTCTTTTGTTTCATTTTGTTTTATTCCAGAACTGAGCAAAACTTGAAATGAGCCAGTATTTGCTTGTGGGAGGGCCTAGCATTTCTCCCAGTTGTGCTAGACAGCACATTTTCAGTCTGCAGCTATAAGATCCAGCTAGATATTAATCTTTGTTTTCATTTAAACAAAGAGAAGGGATAATGATGGAGGAAGGACCACAATCACTAGTACCAGTAATATACATAGTCCAGTCAAAAGGAGGTTGCCAAGAGACTTAGCCAACCTCAGCATCCGAAAAAATCCCAAGGAAATGCTGCAGATGAACAGCCATCTGCTGGGAAGGCTGATGGGAAAACTACCAATGTATAATGTGAATGGGTAAAAATTGTTTTCTTGCTGAATGGGTACAATGTGGAAAAAAATGCGGAAAACAGATATCCTAATTAACTGTCTGATAGGAAAGAAGTAACACAGGTGAATGACAGAAAGAAATAACAGATGGATTTAGAAGAAAGTCCCCAAAAAAGAAAACAAAGAGGAAAATCAGTGAATATATGACCACGACTGGGAAAGGAGCTTTGCATTACAGCCACTAAATGCAATATTCAGAGAAAACAAATGCTTAATACTTTTGTCAGACATGCTTGTCAGAAAAACCTAAAGGCTTGTCCAGTTAGGCAGCTCTAATGATATCACCTGACGTATATCACAAATCACATAAAAAAAACAGCTAAGTTTTACAGTCAGTCTCTGAAACAAAGCATATGAGTGATTGATTCAGTCTAAGTTTATTTTTTCAAGTGGGCAATCTGCAGTGCCTAAGGACATCCCGCAAATAGAGAGTCTTCACCGGAGTAACTGATTGCTCCATTCAATTTCTGGTCTTCAGGATAAAATACTTCACTTGCAAAGAAACTTAAATTCTTTCCTTGATAAAAGTCATATCTTTAGTGAGTAATAAAAAGGAAGTGTGACGCAAAACAATTATAATTTATGTTCTAATAATACAGCTGTGGATTATTATTGTTAGCAAGATATTTTTGGCAATTTTGCAGGGTACAATATATGAAAATTAAAGGCTGACAGATCAGAGGAATGCGAAACTGGTTAAAAAAAACACTTAAAGACCCAAAACCAAACTGATATTTTTTTGAGGTTCCTTAAAACTCATCCTGGGTCCAGTACTATTCAGAATTTTCCACGTTACAGTCTACACTGACCTCAAGGGATAATTATTAGGAGGCTTTCCAAAGCTGAAATGATTACAAATGCTTGGAAAGATAGAAGTTAATCAAATAATTAGGATGATACTCAACAAAAACAGACATTAATTCTCCAAACAAGATGTATAACAATTAAAAATGAAATTATTTAATTAATCAGATATCCATATTTCACCTCTTGCTGGAATTGCTTACAAATGTAACCATTTCTTCAGCTAAGAAGTTGTAGAGATGTAGAACATGGGGAGAACTAGGGTTTGTAAAACTTATTCCATGCAAAATTCACCCGCTAGTTTAATCACGCAAATTACATTTACAAAAGAACCAACTCTGCAGTCTAGATGATCTGAGATTATAAATGTGTTTTTTATAACCAGGTGATAGAAAAGGAGTAAAAATGGTAATTGGAAGGAAGACTAATTGCAAGATCTAATGTACATGCACTCTATCAAGAGAGTGTTAGAACACCGGAATCTGGCAGGCCATTGTAAAGAGAAGAGGAGGAATTTCTATATGTTTTTTCACGATTACATTTATCTGATTTGCTAAGAGCAGAGCAGGCACATTATGCAGAGTTGAGAGCACTGCTTCTGGTTTTAACTTTGTTGGTAAAATATTGCAATCCATAATAACTTCTTGCATCCCACCTCTCCCTTAAGCACTGATTTAATTTAATCTTGTTGAAAGTCGAGTGGAATTTCACCCTACTTCACTTTAATGGAGAAAAAGATCTGACCCCAGGTTGGAGACAGCATAAACTAGAGAGCAAACTGTTGTACAGGTAATTAATATTTGTCAAAGACAGAGACTGTAAAATATACATTACTTGGATGTCACTTGTTTTCTTCCTCCAGTGTTTCAGAGCCCATGTAGTTAAGCACTAGCAGAATGATGGATACATGTGCCATTCTCAGCATTTACACTCAGGCAATGATTGATTAGGCATGAGAAAGGCAAGGACCAGATAAGATTCATACCTAGACAAAACCATTCAATAGTCATTTACTAAGGAAGAAATTCACTTGGTCTGTAATTAAACTCACAAAAATAAAAGGTTGCCAGTCTACACTTGAGATAAAGACCAAAGTCCATGCTGTAAAAAGAAAAGTACAAAATTAGAGAAAAGGTATCTTTATGCTGAAGTTGAAGGGGGAGGATTTGGTAAATGAACTGCTTCTTTAAGACAATCAGGTGCTAAAAAAGAAGAAAGTAAGTTTTTGCACCCTTTTATTTTTTATGGTCAAACTATAAGAATGATGTGATGCATTCTATAAAGATATTTTTGGAAAAAATCTTGGTTTTTTCCTTTGCTGTTCCCTCTGAACACTTCATGAGCAACTGGAAAACTGGTAAATTTATGACAACAGTTGTAATGCAGCTGTTTCCTTGAGGGAGGAGTAATTATTAAACAAACAACTAGTTTGTAATATAATAGTGACTAGAAAATAGAACACTATTTAAAATTCTGTTTTCTATTTTTTAGCTCTCATGAGTTACAATTTGATTTTAATTCCTGTACTAGCAGCTGTGAGAAGAAAAAAAAAAAATTTTGCTGAAGACTCAAACTGTCCGATCCCTTCAGGGAAGACCTGAGATTGTTCCCCAGCCAGTTCTTAGGTAACCACAGGGATTTTTCTAACCGAGGCAGGAATCACTAAGCTTGACACTAAAGATATATAAAGCCTGTGTTAAAAGAATATAACATTTTTACCACCCAGAAATTACGTGTAGAATCATGAATAATTTAATTTGGAAGGGAACTCTGGAGACCATCTGATCCAACCTCTACTCAAAGCAGGGCTAGCTTTAGTCAAAACTCAAATTCAGATTAAGTTGCTTGGAGCCTTGGCCATGCAGGTTTTGAATAGCTCTCAAGCTGGTGGTTCCAGCTCTGGGTTACTTGCTCCAGATAGCACAATATCCATCATTAATTCATGGGAAATGTGTTAATACAGATATAAATTCTCTTCTGTGACTCATCTCTTTAGGCAGAATTCAGAAGTATTGCTTCTAACTCTATCCTTCAGATACAGCAAAGTTATAGACCATCAAGGCACAAATCTCTTTCTGAACACAACCACCAAAAGTCTGCTTGAGGTAATTCACTGTAATACAAGATTTAAGGAGGAATTCTGTTTGTCTTGATGGAGGACACAATACAGCAATACTATATGGCCTATCTGCTTTAAGGGGGAGCTGTGCCCTGCAAATCCCCACACTCTCCTCTGAATTTCCATGTTTTCGCATCACACTTAAACTAACTGAATGCCTGGTCACCTACCACAGCCCACTTGCAGTCGCTTTTCAGTGTGCTTCAGACCATGCAGGAGCAGGCGACTGCCATTCTCAGAGCACTCCATGAGTGTGTCCTCTAGTGATATTGAAATGCCTTTCCAGGGTAAGATGTTCAGTCTTTAATTTAGAAATAACTTCTTTTATAGACTTTATCAGAGATTTAATTTAGGCAAAGAGCATTGACTACCTCCTTGACCTTCTGTGCTTGTCTGTGGAGTAGATATGGATTTTGTGTCTCAGACATATTGCCAATTGTTAACTCTCTGTCCATATATTTCACTACATTGCTCTAAAATCTGTCTGTGCTATTTATTTCCTATAGTGTCTGAATGGCTCCTACCTCCTTATGAGTTCTACCTCTTAAATGAAATTACTGAGCTAGCATTTAGCTTCCTTTATAATTTGCAAGTAACACCTGAAAGAAGGCGGTTATCTTTAGAAGTGTCAAAAACCATGTCCGTATATGTGTCAGTAAGCTGCAATCCAAATAATTCGTCTGCTGTCACTGGGTATTCATGAAATCAGAGTTTAGCAGCAGTGTTGTCTCTTCACTCATCTAAGGAGACTCAGCAAACCTTTACTTTGGCTGTTACACAGACCCCTGCTTTGTTCTTTACTGCCTGTCCTTTTCCAAGTACTGCTTGGGTTTGTAATTCCAACTGCTATTGATTTTTAACTGATATCTAAAAGACGTATAAAGCCCAGCACCTCTTGGATTGTGTCTTCAGCTCTTAGCTGGTTATACTGTATGAGACATATTGATTTGAAGGGAAAGTAGCTAACTGCAGCACTTGTTTTTAGGTCAAGAGAAGTATTTGTCTTGAACTTCTACTCCCTTTTGTAGAAAGAAAATCTGTGATCTGAAAACTAATATAATTATTTATTTGCCAGAGCAGTCTTGGTGAAAACACAGAGTCACACTGTGTTCTGTGAGGAGATGGACAGCAATAGTTGATAATTCAATAATCTCAAATAATTTACATTTAAGAGTACTCTTTTGGAAGAGTGCAAGTGCTGATCATTACACAGAGTGTACTCTTAATGGACAAAACCACTATGCCCATAATGAATATAATAGTTTGTTATATATAAACTTCTTGTGGTACTTCAGAGAATTAGTAGTGTGCTGAGAAGGGATAAAACAATAATTAGAGAGAAATAAATAAGATCAAGGCTTTTGTTAGCTGAAATAGCTGTTTAGATATTTTGCTCAAAACTTACCAGACTGTAATACAGTTGAACAAAGGTATATTTTTTTCTGCAATAATAAGCACAGCTGCTGATCTCAGATGGTGCAAAAAAGTACTTCGTAATGGCAATGCTACCTCCTTGTAGGGAATTGTGGAGGCAAAGCACAAAACCATTCAATAGTCATTTACTAAGGAAGAAATTCACTTGGTCTGTAATTAAACTCACAAAAATAAAAGGTTGCCAGTCTACACTTGAGATAAAGACCAAAGTCCATGCTGTAAAAAGAAAAGTACAAAATTAGAGAAAAGGTATCTTTATGCTGAAGTTGAAGGGGGAGGATTTGGTAAATGAACTGCTTCTTTAAGACAATCAGGTGCTAAAAAAGAAGAAAGTAAGTTTTTGCACCCTTTTATTTTTTATGGTCAAACTATAAGAATGATGTGATGCATTCTATAAAGATATTTTTGGAAAAAATCTTGGTTTTTTCCTTTGCTGTTCCCTCTGAACACTTCATGAGCAACTGGAAAACTGGTAAATTTATGACAACAGTTGTAATGCAGCTGTTTCCTTGAGGGAGGAGTAATTATTAAACAAACAACTAGTTTGTAATATAATAGTGACTAGAAAATAGAACACTATTTAAAATTCTGTTTTCTATTTTTTAGCTCTCATGAGTTACAATTTGATTTTAATTCCTGTACTAGCAGCTGTGAGAAGAAAAAAAAAAAATTTTGCTGAAGACTCAAACTGTCCGATCCCTTCAGGGAAGACCTGAGATTGTTCCCCAGCCAGTTCTTAGGTAACCACAGGGATTTTTCTAACCGAGGCAGGAATCACTAAGCTTGACACTAAAGATATATAAAGCCTGTGTTAAAAGAATATAACATTTTTACCACCCAGAAATTACGTGTAGAATCATGAATAATTTAATTTGGAAGGGAACTCTGGAGACCATCTGATCCAACCTCTACTCAAAGCAGGGCTAGCTTTAGTCAAAACTCAAATTCAGATTAAGTTGCTTGGAGCCTTGGCCATGCAGGTTTTGAATAGCTCTCAAGCTGGTGGTTCCAGCTCTGGGTTACTTGCTCCAGATAGCACAATATCCATCATTAATTCATGGGAAATGTGTTAATACAGATTTAAATTCTCTTCTGTGACTCATCTCTTTAGGCAGAATTCAGAAGTATTGCTTCTAACTCTATCCTTCAGATACAGCAAAGTTATAGACCATCAAGGCACAAATCTCTTTCTGAACACAACCACCAAAAGTCTGCTTGAGGTAATTCACTGTAATACAAGATTTAAGGAGGAATTCTGTTTGTCTTGATGGAGGACACAATACAGCAATACTATATGGCCTATCTGCTTTAAGGGGGAGCTGTGCCCTGCAAATCCCCACACTCTCCTCTGAATTTCCATGTTTTCGCATCACTAACTGAATGCCTGGTCACCTACCACAGCCCACTTGCAGTCGCTTTTCAGTGTGCTTCAGACCATGCAGGAGCAGGCGACTGCCATTCTCAGAGCACTCCATGAGTGTGTCCTCTAGTGATATTGAAATGCCTTTCCAGGGTAAGATGTTCAGTCTTTAATTTAGAAATAACTTCTTTTATAGACTTTATCAGAGATTTAATTTAGGCAAAGAGCATTGACTACCTCCTTGACCTTCTGTGCTTGTCTGTGGAGTAGATATGGATTTTGTGTCTCAGACATATTGCCAATTGTTAACTCTCTGTCCATATATTTCACTACATTGCTCTAAAATCTGTCTGTGCTATTTATTTCCTATAGTGTCTGAATGGCTCCTACCTCCTTATGAGTTCTACCTCTTAAATGAAATTACTGAGCTAGCATTTAGCTTCCTTTATAATTTGCAAGTAACACCTGAAAGAAGGCGGTTATCTTTAGAAGTGTCAAAAACCATGTCCGTATATGTGTCAGTAAGCTGCAATCCAAATAATTCGTCTGCTGTCACTGGGTATTCATGAAATCAGAGTTTAGCAGCAGTGTTGTCTCTTCACTCATCTAAGGAGACTCAGCAAACCTTTACTTTGGCTGTTACACAGACCCCTGCTTTGTTCTTTACTGCCTGTCCTTTTCCAAGTACTGCTTGGGTTTGTAATTCCAACTGCTATTGATTTTTAACTGATATCTAAAAGACGTATAAAGCCCAGCACCTCTTGGATTGTGTCTTCAGCTCTTAGCTGGTTATACTGTATGAGACATATTGATTTGAAGGGAAAGTAGCTAACTGCAGCACTTGTTTTTAGGTCAAGAGAAGTATTTGTCTTGAACTTCTACTCCCTTTTGTAGAAAGAAAATCTGTGATCTGAAAACTAATATAATTATTTATTTGCCAGAGCAGTCTTGGTGAAAACACAGAGTCACACTGTGTTCTGTGAGGAGATGGACAGCAATAGTTGATAATTCAATAATCTCAAATAATTTACATTTAAGAGTACTCTTTTGGAAGAGTGCAAGTGCTGATCATTACACAGAGTGTACTCTTAATGGACAAAACCACTATGCCCATAATGAATATAATAGTTTGTTATATATAAACTTCTTGTGGTACTTCAGAGAATTAGTAGTGTGCTGAGAAGGGATAAAACAATAATTAGAGAGAAATAAATAAGATCAAGGCTTTTGTTAGCTGAAATAGCTGTTTAGATATTTTGCTCAAAACTTACCAGACTGTAATACAGTTGAACAAAGGTATATTTTTTTCTGCAATAATAAGCACAGCTGCTGATCTCAGATGGTGCAAAAAAGTACTTCGTAATGGCAATGCTACCTCCTTGTAGGGAATTGTGGAGGCAAAGCACAAATCACAGAATCACCATGGTTGGAAGGGACCTCTGAGATCATTGAGTCCAACCTTAAAAAAAAAACACAAAAAAACCAACAACAAAACAAAAAACGCAACACCCCACCACATCACACCCACCCACAAACCAATAATCTTGGGCATTAGAGCATGCCCTGAAGAGCCATGCCTACACATTTCTTAAATACCTCCAGGGATGGTGACTCCACCACCTCCCTGGGCAGGCTGTTCCAGTGCCTGACCACCCTCTCAGTAAAGTAATTCTTCCTCATATCTAATCTAAACCTCCCCTGCCACAACTTCAGACCATTTCCTCTGGTCCTGTCATTATTCCCTTGGGAGAAGAGGCCAACACCCACCTCTCTACAGTCTCCTTTCAGGTAGTTTTGAGGGCAATGAGGTCTCCCCTCAGCCTCCTCTTCTCCAAACTAAACATGCCCAGTTCCCTCAGCCTCTCCTCATATGGCTTGTTCTCTAGAACCCCCACTAGCTTGGTGGCTCTCCTCTTGACATGCTCCAGCACTTCAATGTCCTTCCTGTAGTGGGGGGCCCAAAACTGAACACAGTTCTTAAGGTGAGGCCTCACCAGCACCGATACAGAGGCACGATGACTTCCCTACTCTTGCTGGCCACACTTTTCCTGATACAGGCCAGGATGCTGTTGGCCTTCTTGGCCACCTGGGCACACTGCTGGCTGATGTTAACCCAGCTGTCCACCAACCCTCCTAGGTCTTTTTCTGCTGGGCAGCTCTCCAGCCACTCTTCCCCAAGCCTGTGGTGTTGCCTGGGGTTGTGGTGACCGAAATGCAGGACCTGGCTCTTGGCCTTATTAAACCTCATCCCATTGGCCTTGGCCCATTGATCCAACCTGTCCAGATCCCTCTGTAGAGCCTTTCAACCCTCAAACAGATCAACACTCCCACCTAGTTTGGTGTCATCTGCGAACTTACCGAGGGTGCACTCAATCCCCTTATCTAGATCATCAATAAAGATATTAAACAAGACTGGCCCCAAAACTGAGCCCTGAGGGACACCACTGGTGACCGGTCACCAAACGGATTTCACCCCATTAATCACAACTCTCTTTAATCACAAAACAGCCATACAGCCAGTGAAGGGTACACTTGTCTATGCCATGATTCGCCAGTTTCTCCAGGGGACGGTGTCAAAGGCCATACCAAAGTCCAGGTAGACAACATCCACAGCCTTCCCCTCATCGAGAAAGCGGGTCACATGGTCATAGAAAGAGATCAAGGTGGTTAAGCAGGACCTCCCTTTCATAAACCCATGCTGGGTGGCCCTGCTGCAGTTTGCATAGATATTCAAAGTGGAGCAGTACAGAACCACCAGCAAATACAAAAAAGTCATTTACAGCATGTCAGACTACAGTTGTACTAAGTAGAAATCAAAAAACCTTGAACAGGCAACAGTCTCCAAAATGTTGATGCAAATAAGAGAAGAGTTAGAGGGAACAGGCTAGATTGCATTACTGGTGCCTGGTTTGCAAGAAATATCCCACTGTACATTGTAAAGAAAGCTGTTTTCTGCTATTGGATTTGATGCAAACCTCTCACCAACTTAAGGTAGTATCGACTTCAGAGAAGAAAGTGCAATCTACTGCCGAGATAAGGCTTTGGCACTGCCCTTTAGAGCTTTGGGCCCCAGGCACGAAGTGTTAGCTGCTTCCAGCTTACCACCACCTCCTGCCTGCACCCAGTAGCTCCCACAGCCCCAGCTGGAGTCAAGACTGAAAGCACAGACCAGGCCAGGAGGGACACCCAGAAGGAGCAGGAGGAGCATTGCCATGGAAGCCCCAACTCACTGCACAGCAATGACAAAACGTGTTAACAGAAGAGAAGCCAGGGCAATTCAGGAGGCATAGTACCGTTTCTGATGGATGTTATGTTCCCTGTAGGATGATGTGCTCATGAAAAGGGAAGGCATAAGGCTTCACGCAGCGCTGCAGGAGCTGGGAATATTCCAGCTGTTTGGACAGAATCTCTAAACACATTTGCTTTTGAACATTCAGATTTCTTTAAAAGTGCTTTGAATGTATTAATTAATTCTCACACAAATACTTATATAAGAATAAAGAAACTATATAAAATTATTTGTAAATCTTTTTTTCTTAGTTTCCTTGGTCATATCATATCCATGTAAATGTCCATAATTTTCATCTGCAATGCCAGTTGCTTTGGCTGCTTCTGTGTCAAATCATTTGTCTTTCTCTTTCTAGCACACGAAATACAAGAACATTTTCGAAATTACTGTCCCATTTATTCCTTGATGGGCTATAATAGTCCTAATCAATATTGTGTTGGAGTCCATTTGGCCCACAGCATAGTCATTTTTTCAGCAAATGGGAGTCATTTGCTGTCTCATACAAAAATAAAAAGGAGATTTATACATTTTATTCTTGCAATTAACTCTGCTAGTTCTTTGTGCAAAAAGAAAGTAGTAAAAGGCAGCATTATTTTTTTTCTAGAAGAAATCAGCAATAAGTTTTCTGTAAAACATGCAATGGGAAGGGAGAAGCCAAAGAACTTCCTGCATGGTGGACATCTTCAAGAAATTTGTCTCTGACTGTCTGCCATAAGAATAGGATTACTGCTCATAGCTGTAATCGGTGTGAGAAAGTATTTTCTACAGTTTTCATTTTATATGCTTGGAATACCACTCTACGCTCGACATAAGTTTACCTGGACCTCAACTTTAATATCAATTGATGTGTTATAAGCGCACCAACTGGAAGGCAAGAAAGCATTTCTTAACCCTTTTTCTCACGGTGTTCCCATTTCTTATCTTATTTCATACCAAATGCAATCAACACAAAATTTTTATTTTCAAAAATAAAAAGCCATAAAGGCCAAAAAAAGCTTGCTTCCCCAGATCCTTCTCTTCTCCTCCCAGACATAAGGCTCCCACTCACAGTGTACCTCTGGATCAATTGGCAGACAGAACATGACGTTCAAAAAGCTAGGCTATGCAGAAAGTTTCTGAACACTTTCTTTATTCAAAGATAAAAACAGAGGGGAGGAGATCTTAAACTAAAGCCTCCAGCTTAATGTTCTTTTTCCTGTTTCTACTGTTTCCATTTCTGTACCGCTCTGAACTATTCCTTCAGGATGGGAACTCCGCTAGGGCGCAGACTCATAACTTCTGCGGACTCAGAGCCCCATCCATTTTGAGCTTGTTAATTTTGCAGTTATGCTGAAATACTGCCTGGTACAAAACATGCCTGTCTTTTCCTCTCTTCTACTTCTATCCAAGTTCTCTGTGTATCTCTATGGTGTCTGTGAAACTTTTCAAGCCTTTTTCTGCACTGATGGGAATTTTTCCACCAACTGTACTCTTCTGCCTCTGCAGAAAGCCTTCATTAAGTGTCTCCCAGCTCAGTCAGCCACCTTTACAAACTCTATTTACACAGCAGATTAACTGTGACCCATATTCTCTAGTGCAGTGGAAACATTCAAGGTTTCACCACCAGGCACTGTATTCTGCCTCCTCAGAGAGTCAAGCAATACTGTACTATTAACTTTCTAACATCAACTAGCTATTTTCAGAGTTCTCAGTCATTTCAATTCCACCCAGTATTTCATTATCTCTGCTTTTCATTATGTTCTAGTTCCAGATTGGACACAGATCTTTATTCCATCTCAAAAAGTAGTTCATTTCCCCTTTTCCCTTCTCGGTCTTTCCCCGCTTTGGTGTGACACACAATCTTCATCAAAATAAATCTCCACAGAAAACAAAGATTTTTCAAAGGCAACTTTAACTTTTGTTGCAAAATCTGCAGCCAAACCACATGATAAACTAAATCTTTATGGAGTGGAATACTGAAAAAAAGGTGTAAATTTTCTGTCTCTCCATCCTTCTTTAGTTTTCAGAGAGATTTTTAGTGATCATGTAACAGTGTCATGAAGGGCATAAAAGTCAACGCAATTCTTTGTTATGTGTCTTTTAATCTCACATACATGTTATTTTCCTCATTTTCCTTCTGCAAAAACAAACTCTGCTAAAAACAAAGCTTTATTTCTGCCTTTAGTTTGTTAGGTCCTGGTGACTTCAGTGTGCAGGACTGCAGGCCTTCTCTGACTTGACTAGTTGCCACTGACTATTTTAAAGCTTGCTCACCAGTAGGAATGCAGAACTTCAGTGTAAACTAATCAAAATGAAAGTAAAATTAATGTTTCATGTCCCTAGAAAGGACTCTCCATGAGTTGAGGTGGATGCTCTTTTGGCTAAGGTTGTAAGTAAAATCCACTCATATTACAATTTGGGACTGCACTTGGGTTTTTTGGCTAGCAACTGTATCGTGTCCCTTTAAGGAGAAACAAACTGGGTTATATCAGCTTCTCTGGAAAGTGAATGAAATTGTTGGAGAAAATGCTTGGAGAAGACTGGAGAGCCTACTGAGGGAGGCAGCAGAATCATAGCAGGCCATGGGGACTTGCAGTTGAAACCAAGAGAGAAGATTTTCAGAGCAGTGGGGAGCTAACAACCAGGGCAGCGAAGTGAAAAAAAGACCATTATAGGGACCAGATGGGATGGGATAAGATTTGCTGCAACTCATGAAGCCACTGAATGGACTGAAACTAAACCTGGAAATGAGGATGCCATAAACCCTGGGAGAGACAAAGCTTGTACATGCTTTTTCCCTAATATTGTTTTTTAACTTTAGTTCCACTTTTTGAGTAATGGATTCAATTGTACAGTTACATTATGCTCTTTATCATCAAATCCACATTTTGATCTCTCTGTACTCTGCAGCCTAATAAGTGGGTAGAAAGTCCTACAAATGATGTTTCATTAGACATAAAGAACATTTTATTTGTCATAAAGTTAATCACATGCTCCATATTCATGAGCTGTGTAAACATGTAATCTGATCTGGAAATCAGTGGTTAGCAGTAGGAGGTCACCTTAAGTTTAGTTTACCTTGGAAAAAACTGGTGAATCAGATAAGATCTTATTCTGTGCACAATGACCTTTTATTCATAGGAATTTTGGCCCAAAAGCATCCCAGTAGTTTGAAGGGCTTGTATATGTGTTGTGGCACCTGTGACTTTCACAAATCTTTTGAAACCAGACACCATTAAAGTCAAGGAGAACTGGGTAAGCAGAAGTATTGGCACATGTTTAATAGTTTTAAGATCAGAAAAAGCTTGGCCTTTACAAATCTCACTTTAGAAGGGTTCATTTTTTAGACTTCCTGCTTCTGCAAATAGCTAATGTCAATCAGCCAGCCAAATGCACACCTAAATACACCGCTAAGCCATGAAATATATATGTCAAAAGAGAGACCAAATATTGGGATTCTGTCTATTTGTGCTTAAATATTGATGTTGATGTAGCATTCTTTCTCCAAATTTTACCTAAGATGATGTTTTTACTATTTCTTGTCTTTTTGATTGAGCAACACTATTTTTTCTATTGACCAGAAAGAGAATAAAACAAGACTGTACTGAAAGTTTTTAAGAGATGGGTATCAGATGTTTGAAAGAGTTCTTGGAAATTGATTTAGGTTTTTTGATAGGCATTTCATGTGTCATAAAGGTTATTGCTTCTGACTAGAAGAAGGACAGTGAGGGTTGGTGAAGGAATGGGTGAGAAAAGATACATATTAAAACAGAGTAGAAGTTATAGGAATGTTGAGTAAGGGAGTTGTTTAATTTTCATAGATGTTATGAGGGAGATTCCAAACAGAGCTTCATCTAATTTATTTTAAGAGGAACCCATAGCAAAATCCCTAGGTATTTTATACACGGTTATTTCCTGAAAGAAAGATTTTACTACTTAATACACATTTTCAAGAAAGACTTTCTATCATTTACCCATAATTGTTATACTTTCAGACTGTCTTTATGCTCAAACATTGTCTGTACAATCTTTAGAGGAACAAGAAAATAGCGAAGTTGAATTGCAGAAAATTATTTTTCCATTAACTGATAATGTTGAACTGTCAATTTTGAGGACTAAAGGATAAAACTAGAAATGAAAACAAGTGCTTCATGCTATAGCAAAGAGTAAGCGGAGGGAAAGTGCCAGTCCTCATTTGTTGAAAATCACCCATTTCTAACAATGCTGGATTTGCAAACATAAGAATGTCAGTAGCCTGAGATTAAACACTTCTGTCCTTAACTGTCACACCATTTTGTTCTTGATGGACTCAGAATGGAGAAATAGAATGGTGTCAAGGCCTAATAAAGGGTATGAAAACCTTTTGAAGCTAGTGAGAGATTTTAAGTGTTCAAAATAATCCTGCCAGAAGTGGATTAGTGTGCAGAGAGCTGGCCAACAGTTAATGCATTCTAAAATTCTGCTGAGCCTTCAGCACTGCTTGGACAGCATGCATCACAGCAAGCATGCATCTTTGTTATAGCTTCCCGTAACACCTGCAGTTAAGATTATTTGCCTGTTTCTAATTCAAAGAGCCCCTTCATTGTTTAAAATGGTATCAAACTTTTAACTTTTGGTGATAAAGCATCCTTGATTTGGTGCATCACCATGAAACTTCATTTTTTCTAAGTTTGTATGAAAATATGTCAGTGATATCAAATGACCAATACCATAATATTTTACCACTATCGTGTATCAAAATAATTTTTGTGGCATTGTACTTTGTCAGTTAAAGAAAGCATTTGAAATTAATCACAGGCAGGGACTGAAGTTTGCTTATTTGTATTCAACCTAAGGAAATCAATTTCAAATTGAAAACATCTAGAGTATGAAGAAACATTAATATGCTTTGATAATTTTATTTTGTGATATATCTCCTTGCTATGTTGGAACTCTCCATGTGCAACCGAAACAGGGAGCAGAATTTCACAGTGTGAACGTTAGTTATACATTGAGTAATCAATTAAAAATCATTGTTGTTCTTCACTTTACATTAAAGGTCTGTGACAATTAGCAATTCTGTCCTGTCATTCCAGTTTTTTACCCATATTTCCTCGCTGTGTTACTGTCTTAGCCAAATCTTGTGACTTCAATTTCCTGTCATTAATAACTAACCACTGACAAAACTCAGCCTGAAAGTTTCAAACACAACACAGCATTATTGCGAATGAGAAAACTGACTATCAGCACTTTCTACAGGATGCCTCTTTGGCATTCATCAAGACTATTTTTGTCCATCAGACACAGTCACAGGGAAAAAAAGTTCCTGTCTTCAATTATATATTCTATATGCCCTATGGAGTTTGGCATCAAAAAGAACATTTCTGAAAGCATATTTAATATCAAAGATAGCTTTCTAACCCAACCATTGCTGTAGTTAAATTCCATTCATCTATCCTTTTGTCTTGACAGCGTAGGAAAGCTAAGAAATTACATGAGTTTCCTCCAAACTATTAAATTGCAATTTACCAGGTATTGCATTTTACAATACCCAATGCAATCTGTATTATGTCATTGTCAGAAAAGAAGACCTTTAAATTACAGACCTCTGAGCAGCCAAGTCTTATGGACCAAAGAGGAAAGAGAAATAAATAGAAAGGGAACATAGTCTAATATCGGCAATATTGTCTGGGGATCAAAAAGGTGGATAACTCTTGCCACATTCACTGTGATCTTGACTTTCAGCTGCCTGAGTTTTGCGCTACAAAATGAAAAAAACAGTATGTTTAGATGATGAATATTTCTGAAGTATTTCAACTGAATCAGTCAGGAAAAGAAACAAAAGGTGACGCTGTTACTGGAAATGAGATGCATTTAGGGAACGTTGTTTTTCATGGGGGAAAGTGACAAGCAGTGGGAAGAGAGAAAGTTTGTTTGCTAATAAAAGTTGTGGTTTTGAGGTGGTCTACAGGATAAATTAAGATATGCTGAACATATAATCACAGAATCATGGAAGATTTGAGGTTGGAGGGGACCTCTGGAGGTAATCTGGTCCAGCCCTTGCTCAAGCAGGGCCACCCAGAGCTGGTTTCCCACAACCACATCCAGATGGCTTTTATATATCTCTAAGAAGGCAGATTCCACAACCTCTCTGGGTAACCTATGCCAGTGCTCAGTCACTCCTCCAATAAAAAAAGTTTTTCCTTATGTTCATGGAGAACTTCCTGTGTTTCAGTTTGTGCCCATTGACTCTGGTTGTGTCAGTGGGCACCTCTGAAAAGAGTCTGGCACCCTCTTCTTTGCATCCTCCCTTCAGGTATTTAAATACATTTTTAAGAACCCTCCTTTGATGTCAGGTAACATTCACTGTATCATTTGTCCTATTTTTCTATACAGCAAATAGCAAAGAATTCTACATTAATTTAAGATGGCAAAGCAAAGGGTTTTCAGGTAAGGATCCCTAGATCTGGTAGCAGCAAAGGGTTTGGAGTAGTTACTGGAAAAACTTCAATGCAAATGTAAAAGCAAAATGTGAAAAGTCGAGTGGCAAAAGACAGAAATTTGGTAAGTTATCAGTGATTCATGATAAATAATTAGCAACAGTCAGATGACAATAGAAAATGGCAGGAACAAAGATAATCGTTAAAAACAAAGTAGGAGCTAATTGCTGGTATCTAATAATGTTAATCGATTGCTTAGAAAAGAAAAGCATTTGAAATGAAATAGCAATTGCTTAATTGCAATGGAGATAGAGAGATGGTCTTTGGTGGCAAAGCAAAGCAGATGGAAAATGAGAGTAATAATAGTAGGCTGATAAAGCCTGGTTGTACTAAACTGGATCAGGCAAAGTGGTATAGCAGGGAGATGGATGACTATGCAAGCTAAATAAACAGGATAATTAAGATAGATATCTGAATAAATGTATATTGAAAAGTCAACAAAGCCGTGGTTTTTAAAAATAATTTCCTGCACTACCTAAAATTCTTCTAGTAGAGGTGTTGATGTACAATAAATTTAAGTCTATAAATATTTAATATTAATTTGTTGTAGGTACCAGAAGACTACAGATCAGATTGAAAATTATTACCCTCTGAGGAAGGACTGGAAACCAAAAATTGCAGTCCTAAAATCCTTAGCCTTAGCTGTAAATGAAAATATGTGCAATGCTTGAGAACAACCATCAAAGTGACAGCAGTGCTGACAAAGAAAGAAAAAGCAGTTTCTGGTGCTGAAGAAATAAATGTGCAATGAATTAAAGCAATGTGAGACAAAAATACCAAGGAAGATGGAGAACTAAATAAGCCTATTGTCATAAAGCCTACTCTCATAGTAACAGTTTTTACAATTCTCTGCCTTTGTTCAAATAACCCATTTGGACATGAGCCATGGGAGGATGTTAGTTTATTTCAATGATGTGTGTGATTCTCACCCATTTTCTGTCTGCAGGCAATAGTGGAAGCAAACCTGTCAGCTCTGAGAATTCATTGATTTCCACTGTGGGCAGGGTCTAAACATGAGACTAGAGAAAAAGGCATTTGAACAAATAGAGTAATTCTAGCTGGCGGATTCTCAAACCCTTACTTTAAGTTGTTGTATTTCCTTCTTTACACTTCCTGTGTTGCAACCTTTCCTAAAATATATTGGGTTTTCTTTTCAATATTTAGCTTAGGGATCAGATCGCTCATTGAAATGGTGAAGAAGAAACAGAAGGGCAATATAAAAACACTGAGAAAATATCACTTGGGCTAGGTGATATTTGCCACTTAATGAAATTAAACTTAGGTATCTGGTGTTGGTTTACCTGGGGGAAGAGATAATCTATAGCCTTTATCTCCATGCTAACCCTTGTTAGCATGTAGTAGAGTACAATTACATACCTGCATTGTGTGACAGTGTCACAGTTGTAATAGTCTCTGAACAAGATTGTGTTTGAACTTCTCCCTTACAGTGTTGCATTTAGAGTTAGAGTGTAATATTCCTACCTTTCCACTTTCCTATTCACTTCAATGTTGCATAGATGTAAATGTAGGTTTGTTCAACTGATTCAATAAAATAATTATAAAGAGTCTTAAACTCTTTATATTGTAAAAAATACTATGTTCATCTTCTAAACTAAAACAGGTAACCAAAGCAGCACACACCAGCTTGTTTAAATTTTCTGACTGCATTTTGGAATCTTTTTTCTGAATAATGTGATACTTGACACTTAAAACAAGTAAGGATTATGCTGTAACATTTTTGAAGATTTAATTGTAGACTGAATGCTACAAAGACTGACTGTTCGTATTCTTGCTGTTCATGTCTGTGAGAGTCTATGCTCTGAAAGAAGCAACATTTGGAACTTTGCAGGTAATTCCATCTCTTGTAAAGAAACAAAAATAGTTATCTATCTATATATCAAGGTGGTAGCGAAATAAAAAAGTTTACCTTTTGGTAAGCTGTGGCAACCAGCTTTATCAGTCTGGGAAGAGCAATGCAGCTTACCTGTGGAGGAAACAGACTTTAGACAGGGACTGATTGAAGATTGAATAAAGTAAACCAGAGACTTTTACAGACTTTACAAACTGATATCATGCAAAAACATGTTTTTTTAATAATTCCTTTTCCTACAGAAGTTCAGAATACATTGTGTGTGTTTAATTAAATAACATGAGAAGAAAAATATTCCCCTGCACTCATTCTTCCCTATGGGAGAGAGGTTGAAAAACCAAACATATGGCACCTGTTAATTACATTCCTTCAGACTTTATTTAGTAAGTGCTTTAATGAGATGAATATGACATAAAAACTTATGGAACAGAATATATTTAATAGAAGTATTAATATGCAGAAAACATAATTTATGCTTAAAATGTTGTAAAAAAAATCCTTATAAACTAGAAGAATCACTGCTATAAAAAAAAAAAGTTATTTCAAACCCAAATGATGAGTTGAAGAGACTAAAATATGAAACAATTCTTGAGAAAAGAACCCATGTTTTCCCGTTCATTCTTAGCATATTAAAACTCTCTGTAATGATCACTTAGTCTTTCTTCCCACAAAGTTCTTTGTTTGCTGTCAAAACAATCAAGATATGGACAATGAAATGAAAAGCAAGTATTTTAAAACTCTGATTTGAAAGCATAGAGTTTTATCATTTCTGTCAAGCTAGAAAGAGTTTCAAGGGTACTGTCTCAAGCAGGCTTAAAAAAGGCTAGCATGCCCAGAGGACAAGTTTGATATTTGGGTTTCAGGGTTTGGCTAAACTCTGCTTGGGAAAGGTGACATTATGCCACTCCAGTCTGCTGGACTCCTCAACTGGTGCCCGATAAAACAATCGGTATAGGTTGGACTAACTCCAGGACTGTTAGAAGCCACAAATAATTGTAAAAGTATATTACTGTAGTGTCAAATCCCCCATATTATTGGGGTGTGTTACAGACATTGCAACTTAATGAATATTTCATTCCACATCTTTGATTATTGTGATTTTAAAAAGTCCCCTTACAGTACTTTAAAAATTGTACTATTTAAAAAGGACAAAGCTAACAAACAGATTTAAATGGTAACTTTGTGCAAGTTGTCATTATGCTGCCATGAATCTCTTTTAACTACCTGCTCCAATTTTCTGTCAGTAGCTCTCATGAATGGAAGAAGGATTTCTGGCAGAAACTGAATTTATACATAGAATTGTTGTTTTGTATTTCCAATCTGTAACTGGATCAGCTTATTCTCAGAAAAAAAAAAACAAGGAAAAAAAAAACCAAACAAACAGGAAAACAGTAGGAAGCCAACAGGAAGTTGCTGAAAACTAAGAACAGTGGAATGATTTTGAAATATGAGCAAGACAATTCTGGAAAAAAACTCATTGTGTGACAAAGAACATAACTTTCTTCTATGAACTTGTTTAAAAACTTTTTGTCTACATGCTCTTTAATAACTGGCAGACAAGTGAGCAAAGCATGAGGAGCTCTCAGACTATTCTTGAGTGCAGCAGCCAGTTTCTAAAGCTTAGGCTTTACAAACAAATGATTGCAAAAAAGAAGAAGCTATAGGGCATTTCAGACCTTGCTAAAACTTGGGCGAGAGTGGTAGATTAGGAATCCATAGGGGTATTTATTTGGGAATTGTTCAGTTTTCTGTTTCTGGTGTGTAAAAATATGCTCTGAAATGAAACATTTCATTGTGAACCATGTTGTCCTCTGAAAAAGATATAGTCAGTCTGGTATACACTAGTGGTTAAATGTTTTCTACCCCAAAGCCAGGACACACAGTATATATAAGAGTGTAGCACCATGTCACAGGCAGAGTGATTGACTTCACTTGAAAGAGAGAAGTAGTGAAATATTTAATAAAGTGAAGCAGTGAGTTAACAAAATTAGTAGTGAAAGTGACAGTGTTTTATGAGATTTGTTGTCAAGGTACACTCTGCATAGAGGACAGAGTCAGACAAGCTGTCAGGGAGACTCTCGCATTGAGTCAAGAGGTTCAGAAAGGACCCCCTGGCTTTCTAAACTCCTTCTCAGAGAGGAGTCTAGGTGTGGCTGGATCCAATCCTTGGTCAATGGTTTATGGCTAAAGAATCATATGTATATATGCAATCAATCCTTTATATTACTTAGCTAAGATTTCAAAGTTTAGCATGCTGTTAATCACTTACCAAGAATCTGTTGTGGTAAGGAATCTCTCAACCTTGACGAATAAAACCTTGAGTGTCCTCACAAAAGAGGAGATCCTGGCATGCAGCCTGCTGCCATACAGGAGAGCTCAAAGGTCTCTTGGGCTGACCACTATTTATGGAGTAAGATAATTGACCCATGGTCATATTCTCATAGGAACAAAGTATCTAGGTCCCCACTCCAGATAGTGTTTTGGCTGTGTTGCTAGCCATCCCCCAAAGTCCAGGTGCAACTTATTGCAACTGATGTGATGGCCATGATGGCCATGGCCTGAGCAGGAGCCGGGAAGGAGTGGGGAAGAGGGGGGAAAAATGGGGAGAGCACATTGCCACAGACCAGCCTGATAGGAAAAAAATTCACAAGTTTATTGTTTGCACCAAGAGGAGAAAGGGAACATAAATAACTTCTGCTTTAATGAAAAGAAGCTTTGAAAGCTCAGGATTTGCTAGGTTTTCTCAGATATTCCTTTAAACTTTTCCAATGCTAAGTATGCCAGTGGCAGAATCCTCTTCGTCCCAGTGTTAGGTTGAGATGAAATCACTTGAGGCAGAAGAAATATACCCACTAACATCAACTGGCTCTGGGTCATGTCCAGATGCAAAATTTCTTGTAAAAGCAACATAAATATGCAAACATATTCTTCTGTTCACTATCAGTAAGCCTGTCAAGACATCCCCCAGATGCACAGCACAATGCTAGCTATTGTATCACGGAACATAAAATACATCTGAGCACCAGTGTTTCCCAGTTTGCGCTGCTGCTTCTAGGGCACTCCACTTAATATTTCATTGGAGGCCTGCAGATCTGCCTCTCTGACGGTGTTGGATCATCCCAGATTTGGTGTAAAATACTTGGATTCTCAATTGTCTTGGTGTGTGCTAAAAGCACTACAATAGAACTTCCAGGCTATACCACCTGTTGCTGTACGTTAGATTTCTAACAGATGCTACTGATGGATGTCATAGAATCATAGAGTCATAGAATCGTCTAGGTTGGAAGAGACCCTTGGGATCATCGAGTCCAACCATCTACCCTACTCTACAAAGTCCTCGTCTACACCATATCCCTCAGTACCGCATCTAAACATCCCTTAAACACATCCAGGGATGGTGACTCAACCACCTCCCTGGGCAGCCTATTCCAATATCCTCCCAGACACTGTCCATAAAGTATTTGGTTGGCACCACAATCAGAAACAGGTCCTATAGATTTACTGAGAAAACATATTTTGGACTAACATTATGAGTCACTACAAATCTATTAATATTATCATTATACTGACAAAAATGAACAGCTCAGGTCCTATGTTATTATGCTGTTAAAAAATTTAATATTAGCTACAATTGGCAAGTTAAGAAGAGCTCATCCCTGACACACTCCTAAGGGGCAATGAAATTAAAAACTGCATTCAACCATTCTGCAAATTTCAGCTTAGTGTTGCAAAATAGATTACTGTGACAAAGCAAGTAAAACACCCTCTTACCTTGGAGAGAGAAGTAAAATATCTCAACAGAGAAAAGTTTTGTTTGGGTTGGGGTTTTTTTGTAATTTTTCTTTTTTTTTTCTTTTGCCCTTCAGTGCAGAGGCTTTAATATTTTTAATACAACCAAGATTACATGTAAATGATATTCCGGTGATTTTATCCTGCTTTTTTCCTTCTAGGAGTATCTTTTCTGTCTTCCATTTAATTTAGATGACTCGTGTCCTCTGCAGTTTAGCAGGGCCGAACCCATGCAGCAAGAAAACATAAACTGTCATAAAAGAGCAAAATGTAAGGAGTCCAATACTAATCTGTATCAAAAAATTAAAGCTGTCATGAAGAATTTTAGATCATAAGGCTTGGGTTATTTTTTGTGTATTCAGACTCTGAGGCCATTCTGCAATTGTGAGATTCACAGATAAATACACACAAAAGCTTATGATACATTTTCAATTCAGAAAGAGTGAAAACTTCCTGATTTTGTTTTCACTTTCCAATCATATTTTTCATTGTTTGGTGATGCCAAAATTGTTGTCAATTGTAACGAGATTAACAATATTTTGAAAAAAGAGGCAGTGTCTCTCAAAAGAACTATACAGCTGTCTTTTCACTACATTGAGCTTCTAATGCTAAATATTAAATAATAAAAATATGGACTAGCAGTTTTCCCAAATATGTTCACATCACCAGTACTACAAATGAGACTTTTCTTGTCTTTCCTCCTGTCTCCCAGTAACTTTTTTCCTCCCTTAACCCTCCCATCAGAATCAGATGGCTTGTAGCCCTGAAAACAACAATCTAGTTGGCTTTTGAAACAAAGACGTTTCTGGTGAGAATTAGAGTAATTGCAAATTAATGAAGAACAGAATTAGCAGACACATGGATGAATATCATCTCTTCCCAATGGGAAAGAGTCAACAGGATGTCTGTAAAGGAAAGTCCTCCTTCATAAACCCATTAGGGTTCTCTGAAGGGATTAAAAACAAATGAATAAAAGCCAGTTTCTTTTAAGTAAACTAAGCATTGCAATGCTGTACAAGCCAGGAAGAAAGGCCCTTGCTTGCATACAAGTCAGGAAACACACAAGATGTCTTGCAAGAACAGCCAGTTCTTGCAAGGAAGGGATGAAGGGCAGCTAGCTACAGGATCTTTGTTGGGATCTGTGCAGTTCCACATATTAATAGACAAACTGAAAGATAATATGAGACAAGAGATAGAAAAATACGTTAATGATACTAAGTCATTTGGAGTAGCAAAAAAGGGGGTTATTTTAAAGAGGGCCTCAGAGATTACATCATGACAATAAATAGCAGAGGAATTTCGCTGTGGATGAGCTTAAAGTGATGCACAGAAAAGAAGTATAATCTCATATATATAATGATGATAAGTACTGAGCTGACTGGTACCCATCAGGAAGAATCTTGGGGTTAAAATGTTTATTCAGTGACACTATGTTTTTTTCTGTATTGCTTGCTACACCTTTTTGAATGGTGCCTATGGGTGCCATAGTTCACCTACAAGGCTTGAAGACTGTGAACTTGTGTTTCTCTCATCTCCAAAAAGGTATCAACAAAGTTCAGAGAAGGACAATAAGAATCACCACAGATACAGAAAGAAGAACAGCTAAGCAACATAGAACTCAATTTAGAAATGTTAGAAATGAGGTAACTGGAGGCATATATGATAAATGTTGACAAAATCAACAATGCCACAAGGAGGTTGGGTTCCAATCTAAGAGCTATGGGGCATTAAATCAAACCAGTATGAGAAAGTTTCACAACAAACAAAAAAATGAAAGTTCTTGCCACATGTGGAGATAAATCTGTGGAACTATTTGTCAAAGGATGTTGTAAGAGCTACAGTTTTCACTGGATTCCAAGAGAGGCTTGACAAGTTCACAGAATAGAAATCTATTTGGTGGTGTTAAATACAAAGAAGTTTCACCTGACACTGTAAATCCCTTATCTGAAAATATCTGTAGTCCAGGAACATATTAGGGCTAGTTATAACATATATGGTTTGCCTTTTCCTACTTTTCCCTTAGGAATGTCCTGCGGCAGTTGTTGAAGGCAAGATATAGGCCTTGGTCTGTTATTCTCTCTAAACACAGACAGTGGGTCAGTTACAATAATAAGTGTTTCCATCCTCCATCTTTGGAGGTCCAGTTAATCTGGAAGAGACCTCCATATCCTCAGCTGTTGTAACAGAGGGAATGATGATTTTTTTTTCAAATTGATAGCCATTTCTGCATACAAGACAAATTTAGCAGACCTCCACTTAATTCACCCAATGAGCTGCTATAATCCTGTTATTCGTACTACAATGCATCTATTCCTAGTAGCTGGAAGGCTCATGAATCATCAGTAAGAAATACTAAGATGTACATTGCCACACTGATCTTACATGTTCTTGAAGCAGCACCTGCCTCAAAGCTTATCTGATTCAATGAGCATCTATTCCCAGCCTTCTAACAGGCTGCAAATTTTGGATTTGTGTGTGTGTATGTGCAACTAAAAATTAAAAATTAATGTAATTCATTAATGTTATTGATGTAATTAATGTAAAGAGGAATATCTCTTTGAAGATCAAGTATTCAATCTGGGCAACATTCTTCTAAGTAAATTAAAAAACCTCACTTTCTAAAAACACCTTTTAGGTAGGAGTTGTTTCTTTTCCTACCATTTACTCTGGGCTTGTTTGGTACATTCAAACAAATAGTTTGAACCTAATAAGCATTATCCAAAAATGTAATGACATGATGATAGTTGTTATATGTGAGTATGCTCCAAGCCAGACATTTTACTCATGAATTTCAGATATTTTCCTTTAATGAATTTTGTATTATTCCAGGAAATGCATAATGCTGTTAATTCAGTTTCCTGTCCCTGAAAGGTACTGTGCAAAAAGGTAGCTTTTTAAAAAGAAGCAATTTGGTATGAATAATGATGATTATATAATCTAAAATTAAGACATTTTGTTCCCAAAGTCCCTTAGGAAAAAAAAAAGAAGTATATTCTATAAAAATATTGCAAGAGACAACCTTAAAATGAGTTTCAGTATTCTTCACTAGGCAATAATATTGAACAACATGAAAATGTTTTTTGTTTGGTTATATCAGGCTTGATGAATAGTTGAGATAGTAAACTGAATATAAAGGGCTTCCCTGCTCCATGGGTTACTGACTTGCTCTTCTGATTGTGCCTGAGAACAGGCACATAAGAAAGGTACATAAGAAAGCAGCTTGATACTTGACATATTATTTAGACTGAAATATTGGGAATTTTCAGATCAGGATGCAATTACTTAGAGATTATGCAGCAAGCTTGTATACCTACTAGTGAAGAAGTCAGGAAGAGAAATTTGATTTAGAACGCTGACTAGAAGAAAATCAGACCTTTTCTTTGGACACTTTTTTTTAGGGTCTTTATTTAACAGAATGCCTCCAATAGCAAATATTCTAGGCCTTCATCCCTCTAGATTAAAAATAAGTTTAAAAAGTCTATTTTAAAATAAACCTAAAAAAAAGTTAGAACACAAACACTTCTGACAAAACTTGAGATATCATACTTTAGCAGTTCAGGGTTTACATCCCAGTGTGACATAAAAGCAACCTTGTAGTCCTGAGAGACAGTGAATAAGTACAAATAAGATTACAATATGCTAGCAAAAATGCTTGTGAAATAATATCTATTTTGCTTCTCATTATGGCCTGAAAATCCAGCTAGTGGATTTAGAACATGCAGCAATTAAAACTGACTAGTCTACCTAAATAGAGTCAGTGGAAATAGCAGAAGACATCTGGGACAGTCTCATTAATTATTCGTTCAGCAGTTCTTTCCAAGCTAATGTATTAGAACACTATCAAAGATGGCAGTCCAAAATATGACTTGTTTTTGTTCTACTTCCAGTGAAATAGATGTCAATTTGTTTCCTTTTCTTTTTTTTTTTTTTTTTTTTTTTCCTACACGTTACCGCAGTCGAGACTCAAAACAGTAAACACCTCGGAACACCAAAAGTGCCAGAAGCCACCTTATTTTTGTTGTTATTTTCTGTAATTATACCTGGGAGGATTGGAGAGTTCTAGCACTCTTTTTTTCCCCTCCTTTTTTTTTTTTTTTTTTTTTTTGGCTTGTTTCACACTCATGCTTCTGATTAGGTGATAGCTTTGATATATATATGTCATCTGGTTTACATGCCCTGTGATAAAGATGAGGAACTCCAACTATAATTTACCATGGTTAGTTATAATGTAGAACACATCAACTCAAAATAGCTTCCATTTGGCTATGTGCATTTTTAAACAGTTAAAGAATTTAGAAATGGTTACCAGAAATACCGATTCCATTCCTGCAGAACAATAACTTCCATTATCTATGTAATGTTTTGGCTTATGTTTTATGTTCTTCTGTATGTCAAAGATGGCATTTTTTGTTTTTGTTTTTTTAAGAGCTAGGCTATTTCTTCACCTTGTTTTAATTCTAGATTGTACATTTGTTGCTTTGCAGGGCAGAAAAATGCTATGTAAGAGCCTGTACACCCTGTACACATCCAGACAGTTAAGAGATTAGCGCACTAAACATGGAATGCTGTGTCCGTATTTCAGTAGCGCTTGAAAACACTATCAAGATTTATCTGTAATTTAAGAGTAGCTTTTAAATTTTTTAAGCCTTCTCTTTGCCATAGTTTTACTTTTGTCACCACATTGTTTTCCCATCTGCTTTCAAACAGGGTTAAGATTAAATTCTGTCTAAAAAGTCTGATATAGTTTGGGATCTAATTACCTAATTTTTTTATGCATGAATTTCAAGAAAGGCGGTCAGCTGAGATAGTAACAGGACTTTGAAACTAAAACTCTCTCAGTGAAGAATCAGACTTGAAATAATTATTTCAAAACACCATGCAACATGCTATTTATATGTCCGAGTTCTCAATTTTTTTTTTTTTTTTTTTTTTTAAATAGTGAAATCTCACAAGACTAAAGGAATACAATTTGTCACCTGGGATGCAATGCTTTCGTCACTGAAACCTGTTGCAAAAGTGTAGCTGAATTTAGGCATCTACTGCTTAATGTGTCATTGCCTAATGATAGAGTTAAAATGCCAATGCTTAGTTTGATTGGCTGTTTTATAGACAGTGAAAGTGGAGAAAGGGAACATGTCTATCAGTAGACTGTCTCTGAAGCATGTGAGAGAAATGTCACTCTAAAGATAAACATACACCCTCTCTGGTATTTTTTCCTTCTGATTAGCAAATCAATAGCAAATCAATGTCTGATTTATTAACAGCCATTGGGCCTGAGAGGATGAAAGCAAGAAAGCTGCAGCACTTTAGTCCAGGGCAAGAATTAAAGTCACTTCCAGAAGAGAGAAGAAATAAGAAAGACTGAATGGTCCTGATTTCATGAGCATCAGGTGGCTGCAAATCCTGAAGTTTTAATAGTGAGGTTATCAGAGACAAACTATTTTCATTGATCTGTAGCTGCTTGGAAAAAGTGGGTCACCAATGGGGTGTCATAATGCTGGTGACCTCATCTCTCCAGAGGGTATAGTGACATTTCATTTCAACCTGTAATTGTCAAAATGGTGATAAGGAGAGACCATTAACAGTGTTTTTCCAGCTTTTCTGGTTTTGCTACCATTTTACAAAACAAAATGTAAATTAAATGTCCCTCTTCAATATATTTAGAAAGAAGAGGTAGATATTAATCCTCTTGTTCTCCTGAAATTTCTCCCCACTATATATCTGCATGTGTGCATGTGCTTAAATTTTTGTGAGGGAAAAGGGAAGAGAATCTGAAAATCTGAGCTAACCTTCCTTCAGTTTTCAAAATATCTGAAGTCGTAAATGAGCCTGGGTCCTGTTTTTGTTTTGATTTACGACTCCGTGTAGGTGGGAAGGTTCAGCTGCTTTGAAATTCCAGTAATCATTCTGGATTAAATTTAGGCTCTCTGAAGTGAATGGCTTTTGAATCAGACCAATTTCTAACTGATGAGTTTCAACAGCTGTGGAAGGGGAACATCTTTAAGACAACAAGAGACAGATGACATGGAAGACCCAGGTCTGTCTTGTAGCTAGGCCAAGCTGAGATGGGAACAGATAAGTATCAATAAATATTAGTGAAAGAGCACTGCCCAGAGGAAAAGAGAATTGCTCTCAACTTTGATGAAGGGATAGGAGTAGCCTGAAACCAAGTATAGAAATATGCTGAGAAACAGCTGAGATATGAAAAAGGTAGAGATTCCATCACTTATTTTAAGGACTTGAAATTCTGCACAGACTGATTAATTTCTCTGCAAGACAGTACATGCCATGGGAATGGAAGGGCAGCTTACAGAGTAGAGGGTTATTCAAGTTGAGGAAAGAGAAAAGGGTTGTTGCCTAGGTTATACATTCCCTTCTTTTTCTACATGGGCCATTTTTAATCATGCCATAACAAAACCACCCAAATCCCTTCTTTGCTGTCACAACTCAGTTCTTACATTCATATGGAAGCAATAGGGAATTTCTTATTTTCTAATTCAAGGACTGCACTAGTTGAATTCTGCAGGTGTCAGGAAAGATGTTATTTTTCCCTGATCTTAAGACATCAGTTGAACTGCGGAATTTTCCCATAGTTTCCTCTGAACGTCACACATTCACCTATGTAATTAAAATACATCCTCTCCGCCACAGAAGCCACAGAGTTGGTTGTGGAGCAATCATGTTTCTTGATCGCTGTTACCAACAGGGCTAGCTTTTTCAAGTATCTGGGATACAGAATTATCCTGGTAGAAACCATGGCAAAGGTAATGCAAGTCTTGGCTGTGAGACAAAGTCTCTCATTACAGGATCAGCAACAATGCCATATGTTCCAGCCTCCCAGTGCTCAGCTTTTTCAGCCAACATGACTATTTTTGAGGTAAATACATGGCTGACACAAGAGAGCTGATCTAGCTTAACGTGTAAACACAAAAGAACAGCAACTGTTGTCTAAGCATTCTTCTTCCCTTAGCACACACAACTGAAGGATGGAGTATTGCACATGGTGAGCTGCTAATCTGAGGGAAAGGACAGGGATTCCTCTCTCTAAGATAACAAAGACAGGTTCCTTGAGTCTTCTAGCCTATTGGAGATAGGGTTGTGTCACTAATAACTTGCATACTCTGGTTGTGTTTGGAAGCTATTGCTGGACAGAGGTCATCCTACAGCTGTAGGAGATGCAGTAGAGTCAGTGTTGGAGGATATTCTGTCTGCCATGTAAGCCATCACTTACAGTTAATAAAACTGGTCTGTAATTCAGATGATTTATGGGAGTGGGGGGACATGACTGCCAGTCTTCTCAAAGTTGCTTGAAGCTTATTAACAGGGAATTCTTGTGGTTTTGATAGCATCTGCTGTGTGGTGTGGATGGCTGGACATTTAAAAACATTTTCATTGTGAGCTACAGGTCCCTAAGGTCTTAAAAATAACTTTATGGGTATTAAAATACACAGGAGCTCTAACTGTTTTAACAGTTGTTTACTCTTGGAATCAAGAAGTGAAAAAAAAAAGAATGTAACACTGTTCCTCATCTCTGATTTTACTAATTATAATATTAATTCCTATGAGATCATGGATCTTTAGGAGTATCTTTGGTCAAAGCAATACTTGCATAAGTGAAATGGGAGTAAAAACTATTGCAGATAAACACAGCATGAGAGTTTATATTCATTTAAGTGACTGATATGTTAAAAAAAAAAATATCATTGGCTGAGGATATTTAAAGAGTATGGGAGTTCAATGCTTCACTCTTAGCAAATGAAAAATGAAACTAAATATGGAAATTCTTTTTCATAACTTCAATCACTGAAATGCCATTTCACTGTTTTTAATGGTAGTTCTACTAACCTTGTATGTGAAGAATGGCAACATTTATTTTAAAATATTGGTCATATGGGATATTTCATTCCTTTACCTTCTCAGAAGAAAAGCTGCTTAAATGAAAATGAAGTTGATAGTCTAAAAGCTGAGAATCCGTAGGGAATGTCAACACTGTGGAACTGGGATCCGTGCAGGGTTCCCTAGGCTGTACTGGAAACTGGAGCAATACCACTGCATTACTGTGGTCCTCCACTTGAAAAAGAGTTGCCAGAACTGATGACCAAAATTCCTGCTTTAGGCTTTGCCACTGCTGTGCAAAGCTGAGGAATAGTCAGTCTCTCAACGGCAGCCTATGTGGGAGCAGGGTAGTACAGAAAACCCTCCTCATTGGCACAACTGAGGCTCAAAGGATGCTGTAGCCAAAATGGTGTAGCAGACAGCTCATGCACACACTAAACAGGATTTGCCAAGATTGTTAGCATGACCAAGAATGGTTTATGTGGATATGCTAAATGACTGCGATTCAATTTCTGTCTTTTTGTTGCCCAGCAAAAGTATGTCCCTTCTATTATATTGTCATTTTTGAAATATCAGAAATGATAAGTATTTCAATTACATCTTCTATCAAAATATACCACAACCTAGACGGAAAAAACCAATTCTCATAATTCTTTTTAAAAAATCCACCTAAACCATAAATCTTACATTAGGTAAACCAATTGAAGTCTCGGGAAATCCATTTTTTGTCTCCCTGTCAGAATGTAGAAGTTTACTAGTCTGAATTCTAGAAATAAAAAAAGATTATTCTCTATCAGTAATCTAGTCTCATATGCAACATGGTGAGATACTCCAGGCTGTAATTTTTGCTTAATAAAACAATTTACATAATTGTAAATCAAATTACACAATTGTTCAATCAAGACATTCTGACTGTCAAATGAGTTTTCATTGTCTTTCTTTCAATTGAGCTATCCCTCTGACTACTCTTTTACCCATGAAAGTCCATTTTCCACTAAGAAGATTACTTGAATGCATTTTGTTTGGCTGGTTTGAAGAAAAGCTCACAATAGAGTCGTAATGATACGACTAATAAAAGTGTGCTGGCACAATGGAAAGTTCATTCTTCTGTCTTTGTAGCTTGCGAAGTTTTACACTAAGCATTTTCTTTCTCCAGAGATTTTCTTGCCTGAGCTATATTATTCTAAATTTGACTTAAGGACCAATAATTCAAATAAAGCCTGAGCATTGTTCTCCATTTTCTCCTTGTCTGTCTCTTTTTCCAGTATGGAAACTGTAAGGTCCTTGTCCAGACGGGCTATAAAGGAATGTCCCACTCATTTCAGCTTCAGTATGCTGGATGGAGAAGTGAGGTCAGATCCTGTGTTTACACCACTGTTCTGTACTTGTGAAGTGTACAGAAGACTAGAGAAATTGTAAGGTCAGGTTGCCTGGTTAGGTTATCTAGTGCTAGACTGTAAAATAGAAATGCATAGAATGTAATTTATTTTACTGCCTGAGCTACTTACCCAATATACTGTGTATATTGTTTCTCTATGCTTTCTAAACAAAAATTAAGATTGATTTGTATCAAACATGTGCAAAGGGAAGGTGTCAATATAGCCATCTCCATAACACCGTGACACACCCTACTGTGTTTTCTGGTGAGAACTGAAGCACATGGGAAGGTCATGGCCTAGCGCTGCCTAGAGCATGACATACAGTTCACATCCCAAGGAAAAACAAATTGGATTATTGTGATTCAGTACTTATTCTGGACTTAAATCTTCCAGGATCTGTTTTTCTCTCTCAGTCTATGTGATGTCAAAATTGCCATTAGGTGCCTGGAAACATCAAGATAATCCACATACGTGAATGCAAGTCTCTCCCTTTGGTCACTATGCCATTATTCCCACAGAGCTAAGTTTACAGCTATTCAGCTCTGTCTCCTATAGCATTACCTTTTCATAACACAACTCACAAATCAACTAGCCAAAAGATAAGCTGCATTTTAGGTGAGTCACATAATCTGTTTGCTATGATGACAAGGGCTCTCCAGCAAGACCTATGAACTAGATTATACTGGGAAGATTTATGGACTCTAGCAAATTCCCAACCCTTAGAGAATAATATAATTTTTCTCATCTGTTGGATGAAGAAATAAGGAACTGGTGAATAATTGCCCTTGTTTATCAGTCTCAGTGACAAATTTCAAGGAACAAATTGATTACAATGAAAGTTGTGTTCCTCAGTGTACTAATATCCTGTCTATAGTAGAAAAATCAGAAGCTCCACTACAATATGTATAAGACGCATAATCAGATTTTAAATACCACCAAGCCCTATAACTTTTTTTCAGTTATGCTTCATATTTTTAAAATACATCAGCTGTACCTCAGACAAATTTACTTGCAAGCATACAGTTAATCTGAACAAACATTGTAGCTCTGATGTCAACTGGCAAGACAACATTAAAACTGGCCAGACTGATTGGGTGCTGACCAACCAGCAAGCATAGTTAGAAGTGGAAACTATGTCACTGGAAGAGAAAAAGACTGAATGACAAGCGTGTTTTCCATTAAGAGTGCCTTTTTAAGGAAACAGGTGGAATTCACAGTGTGGGAGACAGAACAGCCTTTAGCAGGCAGATCTATGTATCTTCCAAGGACTTCATCCTTTATGAAATGCCATAGTATTGGAAAGACACTATTAGGGTGATTTGCATTTGTTGTTCTCCCAAGATCATTTACATTCTTGGAAGAAACAGCAATTTAGATCTTCAGAAAGAAACATGACAGAGGAAAGAATAAGACTGTGGTTTTGAGTAACAGAATAACTGAGATGGAAAAGGTGGGTATAAAATAAGTATGAATCTCAAATCTCTACTCTGTCTTAGTAGAGACTATCTTAGGAGATATTAGATTATTTTCCTTCTATCAGTGGCAACTTTATGGTTAAGATAATTTCCTTTCTTCACTGCTGGCATCAAATCATATCGTTCAAATGTACTGCAGAGGTTTGTGGTCAAACCTGAGGAGAGTTTCCAAAGCAAAAATTCTAGTTTGCATATTGCCAACATGAGTATATTCTATGGCCTGAAATAAAATACCTGTCACAGGCTTGCATTTCACATGAACAGCCTTTTCCTCTTTAGCCTTGACTCCTAAAGATACTTCTGCAGTCAGCTTTATTATCAGTGTGCAGATTTAGAGAAGTTTATTGTTGTGTTCCTGCAGTCACACAGGAATTATTGCACCTCCTCCATCCCAAAGCTGCAATCCCCTTTTCACAGGTAGCAGAGCAAGAAGAAGAACAAATTCTTTGCATCTGACTGAAAACAGTGATTCACAAGTTCTACTCCCTTTTTTCTAGAATAAAATCTAATATCACCCTGCAGCAGCAGCACCTGCTTCTGGAACATTTGCAAGCCTCTCCAAGTTGGCACATTACCTTTTCTAGCTTGGCTGGTATGTTAAACTGGTGCTTATCTTTATGGTCAGTGTAAAGCCTTTAATGGACTATATCAAACAATCCCAGTCATCTCTTCTGGTCTTCAATCCATACTTGGGCTTTGCATCATACATACTCACATACGACACATCTTTTCACATCTTTCTCTGGAGATGTTATTCTAACTGTCTGGTATTGACAAGATAGCTTTCTTCTTTCTGACTGATAGTTAATCTTTTTCAGCTGCTTGTTTAAACTTCCATGGACATTTTTTGATATGTCCAAATGGAAATTGTGCCTGGTACCTCTAAATACAAGCAGCCTGATGGAAGATTTTTTACAGGCAGGAGATTTTTCAGAATGCAGAATTTTAGCATGATTGTCTGTATTGCATTTGAAATGGAATGGTGACTGCAGAGAAACAGAATTAGCTGTAAATTTCATAGATATATTTTCTGTGTTCTACCTTTTATCTTTACCCACTTTGGAACAAGTTTTTTGGGTGTTTTTTGTTGGTTTTTTTTTCATATATTTTCATTCTCTTCAACCAGTTCAATTCCCTGTTTGAGCAGAACCTTGGTACATGTATTCAACTTTATCCTATGACACACAAGATTTCTTCCAATGGAAAAAAATTCAACAGCTTGAAAAAATCTGTGGTTTTAGAAGTTCCTTAGGCAACTCTTATTTGTCTTGTAAAAATGAATACTTTGAATTAAATGCTAGCTACTCCTTTCATCCTAGGACTGTGGTCTAAACCTCATCCATTTCTTATTTTGAAGATTTATGTAATCTATGTGGTGCTGGAACACTTTAGTAGTTAGATACTGGGGTCTTAGACTATGAAGAGACATTGCTAATGGTTGTTTCAGAAGGGCTGGAAGTTCATGATCCAAAAACACAGTCACAAAAAACTGGAAAGAACTTTAGATTGTGTAAATCTATTTCAACTCATATATGCTGCTAATTGCAGAGGATAGTTTTAGAGTAAGGTAGGACTTATGACAGTGTACCATAAAAATATTATTATATATTATAAACTATAAGAGCTGTTTGGAAGGTCTAGTTGGCCTAACACAAGTTTACGTAAGCTATTTTTAGTTTGCCACTTCTTTCTTTTTGGCACAAGGCAGTAAACAATGTACAAGCATAATGGAAATCAGGAAATAATGAACAAATAAGATCTGGCAATGAGCTGACAATGGACATAAAACTGTCTGTACAATTCATCTCAAACATAGTCGAACTATGTGAACTTCCAAAGCCATCTCAGTCATGCTGTTTTGTCTTGTTTGAAGTGTTATCTCTTACTGAGTCCTGATGCAGATGCTTTTCTGAAGAATGCCCTTCAGAAAAAATTTAACTGAAAATTTGATTGGCTTTAGTTGGTAAAAAATGGCAGCTCCATGAACATATGCTGGATAAATTACTGTTAAACAAACAGATGAATTCATGGCTGATCTGCTCCTGAAAAAAAAAAAGTTTAATTTTGTCAAATTTTGCATTTGAAGACAACTCTCTGAAGATTAAGTATGTGTGAATGTCTTCTCTTCAACAATTCATACTATGCCTGAGATTTTAATACACCTTGCTATTTGTTGATTCATCAGACTTCTTCTAGTCTTAAACTGTGATTTTCTCTTTTTATATATAGAATTATGAGTTGTCCATTTTTTTAACTAGCCCATGAAATGGATTTATTTCCTGCGGTATATTTTAGTTAAGATATTAAGTTGCCGAATTGTCATGGTAACAAAAAGTAAGTAGTAGTTGAAGGGATAGTGAGACAGGCTTGTATTAAGCTTGCTATCAATATATACAAATGCATTAGATTGAGAACATTTTCAGTTCCTTTCATGGAATAACACTGTGAGGTAGTTTATGTTACATGGCAGATTTACACTCTGTGGATTATAAGAGGTAATAAATTTCAGAGGAACAAGTATTTTATTTTTATATGTGGAGAACAATATAACTGTATGTGGAGAACAATATAACTTTATGACTAACACAGCAGACTTTGCTGCATTGAATTCAAGTGTGCAATTTTTTGTGAAAGAGGCACTACCTTTCATGATCTCTACTTGGTGATAGAATCATCTGTAGGCTTCCTTTTCCAATATTGACATGACCAGCAGCTCTTCTATCTGCTAGTTGAGGTCTTCTCTAATTCTGTCTCTCCACTGCATAATAGCCATAAAATATTATTGTATATTTTCATTTCTGGATAAAGAAAATTAAATCCACTTTAAACTGTTCAAGACTCCGCGTGATTGTGAAAGTAATGGCTGATAACACCCACCACAGTGAAAATGGCTGTGATAAATTCAGTGTAATATACCTGCTAATCCAAACCAGAATGTGCATGCGAGTTCTGCTAAACTTGGCTTTTTGTTTGTGTTTGATATCATGCCTGTTCAGCATTTTTTTTGGAACAAGGAACGATTCAGCTGGTCCCAAAAATACTGTTGTTGTTGATCATCCAAACCCCTCATCAGACACAGGAAATTAACCTTGCTTTGATTGTTAATAAAACATTCAGATAAGCAAAAACAGAAAGCTACTTAACCATCTTTTATAAAAGGATAAAGGCAATTCATATTTGCTATTTGCCTAATGTAGATAGGAAACAAGTTAAAAGATAAACTAGAGCCATAAACACTTTACACAGAAGCTGTGGACAAAGAAATTCTGTGCAACATATGTAAGAGAATGTATGTGGCTTTATGCTACCTTTCTGAGTTTTACACTCCTGGATGGCTCTAGGAGACACATATTCTATGTAGATCTCTGCTCAAAATCTTTGGTGTGATGCTCTGATAATCTGGTGATGTCAAGTCTGAGATGAGGAGACCCTGTTCTTTCCTTTCTTTTGGTAAAACAGTCTTGGACTGCCAGAAATAGTCTGTTGGACTGCCAGTCCTAGAAAAATTTCCACAAGAATGTCTTTATTGCAGCATTTTATCTACTGAGAAAAGATTGGAGTAGGAGTGAGAGTATTAAAATGCAGGATTTCTCTTTACTGTCTTATAGTGTCTAAGTAACAGCAGTGTATTTCCAGAAAGTTGTCACACTGCTAAACAATACCGATTTCCACTGCTGAGAGTAATTGATTATTTCCTCATAAGTAGCACTCCTCTTACAAGCAGTTATAGAAATCTATTGACATACAAAAAAAAAAGTCTAACTGATCCTGTAATTTTGTCTTTACAAGTTGTGTTTCAAGTTCTTTTCTGTCATCCCCTGCCAAATTTGAACTCCAATATATATAAAATTTGCCACCTCAAGTCCAGCTTTTCATACACCAGTACCACCAAGTCCTTCTCTCAGTCTGTATTTATATAGGTCAGGGTTGCCCTGATCCAGGTTCAAGATCCTCCACTTGGCCTTGTTGAAGGCTACTTCACACATGCCCACCTACTGAGCCTGTCTAGGTCCCTCTGGATGGCATCTTGTCCCTCAGGCACATCAACTGCACTAGTTGTCTTGGTGTCTCTGCAGTACAATATAATAGACAAGAAAGTGAAAATCTGAGGACAAGTTTTGTCTCTCACCTTCAGAGAAACTCTTTATTAATTTTTTAGACAGGACATTAGGCAAAAGTTCTTCACAGAGAGAGTGGTCAGACACTGGAATAGGCTGCCCAGGGAGGTGGTTGAGTCACCATCCTTGGATGTGTTTAAGAGTCATTTATATCTGCTGTTGGGGGATATGGTGTAGGGGAGAACTTTGTAGAGTAGGGTTGATGTTTGGACTTGATGACCCCAAGGGTCTTTTCCAACCTGAATGACTGTATGATTCTATGATCAAAGTCTTCATGTGCACATACTGTTTTCCAACCCCATGTTTTATTTCAGAGTGTTCTGTCAGTGTGAACATTTGACCAAAATTTCATTTTGTCTAGAAGTCACAGTTCCTCCACATGTACATATTAACTCTGCAGCATTGATACAGAAAATCCAGAATTTTGCATTAGACCTGCAGCTGCGTATTCAGTATACAGCTCTGCAGTAAGTGCTATGGATATATTGCATTGACGGCATGTTAATAGATTGATTGTACAGGACATGATCGGTAGAAATGGATCTCAAACATGCTATTACGCATGCTCTTCAGGAAGCAATTGCACATTTTTACGCTTAGAAAACCTAAATCAGAAATACAGCACCATTACTC
Source organism: Calidris pugnax (assembly GCF_001431845.1). NCBI lineage: Eukaryota > Metazoa > Chordata > Aves > Charadriiformes > Scolopacidae > Calidris > Calidris pugnax. The sequence continues at coordinate 1,913,605 of NW_015090830.1, read as the reverse complement.
TGACTACCTGGCAAAAATAATATCTAATCTTTCCTCTTTGTTTCCACATGATGTCTTCTGTTTCCCTCCACTCGTCCTGACTTGTCTTCTCATTCATCAACTATAATTGCTCTTTAATATCATAAGATGCTTTTGTATAGGAGGTTCTCATATATTATATGTTTCTACACTACCTAGAATAGCACAGACCAATATAACTGAGATATTTATGTGCAAGCACAAGCCATTCTTTAAAATAATAATGAACCTTTCTTCATTCCTCCCTTTCCAAAACTAACTTTCAGAACTGGGCATTAACATTATATTATTTGCAGTTAATAGAAATCTTTATGTCAGCGTGGGCACATTTCAGTACTTTATCACTTGAAGTGCTCAGGAGCATTTAGGAATGAGCGGTTTGTGATTTGTCATTTGTTCAGTATTATTAAGAAACAGCAAGATGTTTATCAATAAGAAGGCGGGTGAGCTAAATATCTAAAGCCACATAAAGCCATAGTTAAAAAGAAATCAGCTCTGATCTTTAGTGGATCCAATTCCCACTTCATTAATTGCTAATTATCTTGATAATAAAAATATCAGTTTGAATAGCAAGAAGTGAATTAAAATAACCACTCAAATGTCTGTTCCGATAAGCATGAAAAAACATAAGTAACTTACCATGAAAATTAACATAAAACTGCATCCAAAATCCATTGGCATAAGTATTAATCTAGAACTGTTTTTCTTCATGCCAAAGAATATTATGCTCTATGGAAAATGCTTACAACAGGAAAAAAGGTATTTCTGGTAACAGCGGAATAAAACACATTGTGATGATCACCCTTGTGGTTTTGAATATTTCAGCTGATTTTCTACTGTCATGGTAATAAATATTTAATTGTGTGGAAGGAAAGTGAAAAACAGAAGTTAATTAGGTTTGTATCATCCAGAAACTTTTTGCTGTTATTTTTAATTTCTGCCATCTAAAGCATCTCATGAAACTTTACAGCACAGTTGAGTCTGATGTTTTTGTGAAATTCCATTTCCACTCCCTATTTAAATGTGAAAATCTATATTAATATCATATTTGGGTTGAGGATTGACACAGTAACTACTTCAACACATATAACATTATGTTCACATAATAATATTTTTCTTATACACTAACTAAACTGCTAATAAATAGTTGATTTCCAGAAAGGAGCTACCTTTTCAAATTCAACTGAAAAATTCTTGATTCTTCACTGTCCAAAAAAGATACTGATGCAAATGCTTGGGGAGATGATAAACAGCATTGGAGTTGTCATTTCGATTCCTGCTGGAAGTCAAACCCTTTTCCTAGTGTGAAAAGGTTTCCAGTCCTGTGCAGTATGAAAGCTTTCATGATGAATTAAGAGTGAGCAATTTCTTTCTACTTCTCTTTTTGACTCTGATTTCAATTTGTTTTCTTAAAATAAAAGAATAAATCTCACCTAGACCTCCCTTCCAACTGTCATTGCACATGTGGTGACTTAAGGCTTCTGTAGTTTTAGATACTCGTGAAAGAGTGCAAATCTTGGACAAAACTTGTCTGGATAGCCAGTGAAATTCATTACAAATGTTGTCCGTCACAACCATACATCTGGGCTCTCATTTGATTTCTACAAGCAAATCCATGTTTTTAGCACAGTGAACACCAGCCTGTGACTCACTGATTTTAATGTCTTTGGCATTTTGACTCAGATTTCCAGATTGTCAGACTTGCAGACTCATGAATAAGCTGTAGCTGCAGCATGTGGAGATCCAGGAGAAAAAAATGACTTTTTTTTCTTTTATTCCCACTTCAGATATTAAGTATACATGATCACTACCTTCAGAAAAGCATTTTGACATCATTTTGCTGCTCAGCTGTCAGGTTATATTCAGTACAGAGACCAGCATTTCTTATCTCAGCATCTTTGCTGGGCACAGTTTGCAGTTGCAAATTGAAAAATGCAAATTTACAGGCATTGTTTGTCTATAGAAACTCTTCATTATTCATTTTTGCTCTTCATTTAACAATGTATTTTCATTTCACAGTGTTATTTTGTTTCTAACTATGTCCTATGGACAAATTTCAATAGATATCTCTAAGCCTAAATATGAAAATAGTTGCGAAAGAAGATAATTTATTTCTTCCTCTAGGAAGAAATATCCCACTAGAAGACAGACAATTACCAACACAATCAGGTTTACCGTGGCTTTGTGTGGCTAAGTCTTATAAATCTCCAAGGGCAGAGATGCTGGACCACCACCAACTCCAGAGTTGTACCACACTCCTTGTGAAATGGTGAGACAAGAATTGACTGTATCACACACAGCAGCAAGTTTCAGGGCGAGAAGACCTGGACAGATGATTTCAAGAGCAGCCAGTACATTGCATGCTTGTCTTCTGCCTGTTAAGTCAGGAAATTTGCCATGGAAATTTGCGTAAGGAAGATATAGAACTGCAAGAGTACAGAAGCAAAAAATGTTTTGAAATAATTTTTTACCTTTTCTCTGTTAAATTCTCTTTTCATCTCATGTCAGTCAGGTAGGTCAGGCATTGGGATCAGCAGTGGTACAAACTTTGATGCACTTCTGCTACGGCAAACAACACTTTCAGTACATATTTTCTTGTTTTTCAGTCAAGAACAATGACTTCTTTATTGTTGTCTTTTTCTCCTACTATTGTTGAAAATTAACAGAACCCTATTCAGATTGCTTGCAGAATAAGAGAAGAGAATAATTTATTTCAATATACTTTTTCATCATCGTTTTTGCAATCCTAAGTTTGTGAAAGTTAGTAGAAGGAAGAAAGAGATGAGAAAAATTGATATCCACATCTAAAAGAGTCAGTCTTAGGTGTCTTATTGAAGGTGGGATGTTCAATATGGAAGATGGGTAATAGACAGAATTTTTTTTTGTCAGTGGTCAGTGCAGGGCTTGAATGAGGAATGGGGAGTTAAAACAAGAGCCAGTTAAGAAGCACCAATGCCAGACTATGTTAAAGGCCATATTGAATAATACTTATTCATGCAATGAATCTCTTTAATTCTGTCCTTCTCCATACGGAAATCACTTTCAGTGGTACTGCCTGGATGAACTCAGACTTTGCACAGCAAGTTAGCAAGCATATCTGAATTAATAGCTTATTTGCAAGTGTCAAGCTGCAGTGTAGGCATCATCCTTAGCATCGATCATGACTAGACAGCACACTTCTAAACCAAGTTTAATATATCTATAGTAGCTGCTAAGTGTTAAACAGTATTCTAAGCACATGCTAATAAAAATGCATGAATTCTCATGCTTTAAAATAATATAAATTTCCCTAGGCCTAGGGAAGGCTAATAGGCATAAAAGTTTCACATTTAGGTCTTACCCAGGATTTTTGCTACCAACTAAAGCAACACTACTTTGAGGATTTGAACTTTATAGACTAAAATTTGCTCTTAAAGGAAAATGTGCAGCTCTCTCACTCAAGATCATGACTGAACTATTTCATAGGGGGTGTTACAATTAAGATAACATCCTGATAACACTCTTCACAACAACTTAAAGTCTGGTCCACGTTTGCTTTCTATCTATGAACATATACGTTCCTTGCCAATGAAGACAGGAAACATATATTCCTCCAGTAGCTATGGAAGTCACAGTGCAATTTGCACCTCAGAAGACTTTCTGACCCTTGAGCAACTTGAAGATAAATCTCTCTCCTTGAACTCATGTGGAATGTACACTGTCGGCTTCAAAAGAATTTCTTGGTGCATGATTTACTTCTCTCCTAAGTATAGAACACAAAAAGAGCTTAAAATGCAGAACTGAAAAATATGGTCAAAACTCAGAGGCAAAGTTCAGGTGTTTGAATCCTGAGACCACTGCATTCTCTTAAACCAAGAGGGGTGTGGATTCCACCTTACGAGATGAAATAGTAGGTTTAGGAGGAAAAAAGGGCTTCTTAATGTGCTATACCTCACGGTTCTGTGATATGTAAGCAGGGTATTCCTGCTCCAAGAATCCTTTATGCAGGGTATGCATATCCCAGAGTTGACATCATGTGCTATATCAGCAAGTGGGGATAAGCAAAGTTCTCATTTTCTGCCAAGACAGGTTTGCTGGATGGGACTGGTATTTGGAAAACCAAATCCATTTATCTGCATGTTTCTCTTACCCATGATACCCATTCACCCATTCAACTGTAAGCAAAATCAGATGATGTTTTCTTTCTAGAGCACAAATGAGATCAGGAGAGTTTGGTTGATTTCCAAATATCATCCTTATGATGATCTCTTAGTTTTGGAGAAAATCTGACCTAAAAGATCTACTTTCCATATTAATAGGAAGAGCCAGTAAGTCAGTACCTAGGTCTCCCCTGGGTACAATTTTTGTTGCATTGGTAGGCTTGCTGTCTTTCTTCAGATTCTTTTGTTACTAAAGGTCCTATCAAGGTAAAGTAGAAAAAGGCCACATAATCTTCACTGTTCCAGTATATCAAAACTAAATCAGAACCAGCACTGTACGTCTCTGAAAGCTCTATCATTTTCTACAGAAATTGACACAGAAGTTAGACTGGTTCATTCCAGGCCCAAACCTCTCCAATTCACAGTACAGAAGATAGATTATTTTTTTTCCTGCCAATTTTTTTTCTTTCCTTTCCATTGAAGGATGACCTCACAAAGAGTCTGCTCTGTGTACTCATTTGGCTGAACTGACTGTCTTCAACATGCTGTGTCTGTCTATTTTCGCTTTGAAACTGTTAGTTCTTACAGTAGCTGGACCATAGCTCCATTAGATCCAGATACTGAAGCACACTCCATTTATTTTGTCCACTATTTCCTTTTCCTGTTGACTAGATTTCAACAAGTTTTATTTTCATCTCACAAGTTTTCAGATTTCTGGAGATTAGTTAAAATGCTTCTTCCAATAAAAGATCTGTTGCCCTAATGGGTTAGCTCTTTTGGACACTAGAATTTCTCCCTATTGTTTTGAATTTTCCTTTAACTAACTTTCTTAAGTAACTGTGCAGTTTTCTTTCTCAAGCATCATATGTCTACACCGGAATGTGCTGTTCTTGTGTTAATGGTTATTAAGGCTCTTTTCTTTTTTAATCACATGTTCAGACTTTCCAGGAGATGACCCAGACTCTTTCCATCCAATCTTAAAAGACCCAGGCTTTCAACCATTTCCATACAAAGATTATTAAAGACAATAGCAGTCTGCCTCATGGTATGCTATGAGGCTACTAAATGGGATTTGTCATCTAGCCGGGCCATCTTCCAGATCAGATGACCAAAAGAAATCTTTATCTTTAACCACTGCTGTCAAGCTGACGTGGAACATGACTGGTCAGTGACATCCACAGAGCTGTTGTACACGTGGGTACAAAGATAGAAAGACAGAAAGTGAGGGTACTTATAACTGAAATTTCTCCATTCACCTTTCCTTTCAACTCTTCCAGAGTCCTTCAAAATTCTTGGAGTCATATATATTTGCATTTGAAAGAACAGTAAAATAAACATGGATGTAGTCTTCTCTACCTAACTATATGATGTACTTCAGGAATGGGAAAAAGCAAACAAGCTCTTCACATAGAGAAAGAAGATTTCTGCATGTAATGGCAAATGCAAAACACAGTGTGAACAAAACATAGATTACTTGTCCAGAAACACTTCAGTTTCTGGTTTCTTAGATCTCTTTTTGAACCTTCCTTAACAAAGTTAACCCTTAAGACATTTTTGAAGCCTTGTGGCTCATTTCATTCTGTCACCCTTATTCATCTACCAAATGTCACATTGGCAGCCTTTCTGAGATGGTGGAGTCAGTTTCTGACTTAAGAGAAGTCAAGCCTCAACTTGCATGAGATCTCTCATCACCTCATAAGAACTGGACATATAGCTACAGAATGGGGATGCATATGACCAGAACTCAGAAGAAAACTTAGGTTTGCGAGCTGCCAGCACAGAACATGAAGAATGTTTTTCAACAGACATTTCTCATTATCGATAGAGAGAAAGAATCAGAGCTGACCTGAACGCAACCAGTCTCAGTAATTAAGTTTTCTTCTGGGGTTCATCAAGCACTATTTCGCTTTCCAAAAAAAAATATCATAAAATATGTTAAATGATCAGCATAAGGAAAATTGGGACACTACAGTTGTATGCACAAATTTTGATTCTTTTGACTTGTAAATAAGTATTTTCCTTAAAGGATTAAATTTACAGATAACTTTTTTAATACCCCAGTACTAGTAAACACTCTAGTTCCCTCTGAATCATGGCACTTTTTTCTACTTGGATAAAATCCTAAAGCACGGAGTACTTTTCTTGAAAAAATCCTGCTGCGTGAGCTTTACCTTTCATGTCCCTTCTCCCTAACCAAGCCAATTCAGGTACAGTCTTCCCAAAAGCTAGCTTGTATCTTTCCAAACTTCTCTGTGGATCTTCAGAGGTGTACACCCTGAAATTAGTAGCAACTGCCCGACACCCCAGTTCATATGTGCACTGTGGGTTTCTATGTAATTTCCTTTTCACGTACATACACCATAAAAAAATCAAGGTGATCTCTCAATTTCCTGCAGGGACAGATAGAGAAAATCCTTAATATCAAGAACTCCTGCTACTTGGACTCTTACAGAGAATACAATGATCTCCTGTCACCTAAGACTTTTCTTCATCTTATCTTTTTTATTTCAAATCCACAAAGCAAATTAATTTTTGAGGGTCAGAAGTGTATTTGGGGGTGAAAAAAGAATTCACGTGTTTTCAAGGAAGAAATGTTTTGTAAAATGTAGTATAAGAAAAATGCCAACAATCTTCCAGCTGACATAAAAAGCTGCATGACAATTTTCAATGATAAATCCTGTATTATCATGACACTCAACCAGAAAGAATATAAATTACTTCTATTTACATTTAGAGTTTTGTTTGTTTTTTGGATAGCATATTTGTTTGTACAGAGTAAGCAGCAGGATTTTTTGCAGAACTTACTTATTTGTTCAAAGATTTTCCCTTTGTAAAATGAAAAAAAAAAGTGCCAAAAGGTCTGAACATTTATTTCTTCAATGTAGTTTTGCTTCAGCAGCAGCATTAGTAGATTTGAATTCTTTTAATGTGTGCACCCCATGGGCTGTATAGTCATCTATTTTTTGATAGAATAGAGTAACAAAACACGACATATATATATATATATAGTATGATTAAGAAGTACTGGGAGTGATGCAAGGGACTCTTTTGTCCCAGATAGGAAGTGATAGGAGCCACAGCCCTGAGTTCCAGAGGAACCTCCACCCCTGACAGATGTCCCATGGCTCCACCTTTTTGTGCCTGAGCACAAAATGGTTTAGAAACCATTATACCCTGCATGTTCAGACCCACCTCTGCAATTAGCTGGCAGGACCAGGCTACCCAGAAGTACATCAGAACACAAAGCAGAAGCCGACATCTTTCATAACTCTCTATTGTCTCTTTGACAACTGCTCTGTGATTTGTTGATTGCCATTTATTGAACCCATAATGTGCACATGAATACATACCACTATCTGATTGGCTGCCCATGTCTTTTGGACCACGAAGTGCTCATATATGAAAATAAACACGACTCTTCACCTTCATCTTCATCTTCATCTCCATCTCCATCTCCATCTTCATCGTCATCTGTCTTTATCTTGATATTAACATGAATGTACAAAAAGGAGACATAAGTTTAACAGGGGTGGCTTTCATTCATGGTGGCTGCTCCAAAGCATGGATCAAATCCGAGCTGGATTTCTTTAATTTTTCCCTAAATCTCTATTATAATCAGTATAGTTGAGGTCAGCCAATGAGCTAGCCCTTGAGAAACATGTATTGGGGCATATATAACTGGTCAATAAAAGACTATTATGACTCAGAGAACTCATAGGCAAAGTATTTGAAATATTACTTGAGTGAAAAAAAAACCCTTTTTCCACTACTCAAAAGATTTCTTTCTGTCTCTGCTGTGAATGGCAAGTGGCTCTTCCCCTTCCTCTCAAACCTTTTTGAAGTTTATTTTGGATAAAAAAGGAAAAAGTAAGTTGACTAACAGAGACTGACAAAGTAGGAAGGTACACCATAACCAAAATACAATAAAATAGAGAAATAGAATATAAAGATTGGATCAAATTAGAATTTAGAGCCAAGACTATTGCATAGAAGGAAATTATATTCTATTTCTGGTCTGAGAGAGTGATGTTGAAATACTGAAGAACAGCAAAGAATCTTGGGAGACTTTTAAAAAAAACTTACAGATCTTAAAAAACAGCCGTCATTTTTTTTTGCCAGCAGGTACCAAATTGCCTACAATGTATTTAAAAATTAAAGCCCAGAAATTCTTCCTGGGCTGCGGAAAATGGTAGTAAAAATGTTTGCACTGGTAGGAATGGAGAAGGAATGTGAAGGCATGGATTCCAAATACCAGCAGAAGGGATGTAAAATTGCTACGCATTGCTGACAGTTACAGCAGCTGTTCTTCAAGCACACGTCTATCTACCTGAGATTTCTCAGGATAACCAGACATGAAACAGTGACTAAATTCTGAACAGTCACAGAGGTGAGACAGGATAGAGATTAATCACAGCTTCAGAAGCATACGGTGAGACACATCCAAAGTCAGCACACTCCTAGGAAGAACTCAGGGACTGTGGAACGGTGTGCAATACCTGATGTCCCTCATCCTTCATGTCATTGCAAGCAATCCTTAATAAATCACTTATTAATCATGTAATAAGATTGTGATGATGATGACTTCTGTTTTTGTTTTTCTTTTAAATTGTTGCTAGAAGTACTTGCCACTCATATCTGGATTTTTTTTTCCAAAGAAAATATGCCTTTCATCTAAATAAGCTTTTATGTAGTGTTACATGCAGAAAACATTATACGGTTTATTTGCCCATTTCTGGTATTATTATTTTTTTTTACTGAAGATTTAATTCTTTAAAATACCTTGGGGGTTTTTAATCAGCTGAGTCAAATCTTAACATTATTTAGCTAGCTGCCATTTGTTTTAGAAATAATAAAAAACCTGAAAAAGTTTTTGCAACCTAAACAAGAAAACTTCTTATTAACAGGATTAGTTTTCCTTAGAAAAGAATGTGGAAAAGTCACCCCTCAAGAAAAAGAATACTGTTGTCATTTCAAATCCCTCTACAACGTGCAATCCTGTGTTTTATTCGGGCCTTCAAGAGTCTTCCATTCTCATTTTGAAAAGATATTCAACAGCTGTATACATTTATTAAGTCTGTTTGGATTTGCCTTATCAGCATTTAATTTAAGAAAAATCATTAACTCGAGTTTCTTTTAAGAGTCTGCGGAAATTGTTTTAAGATCCCTTATAGGATAGAATGTCCTAAAGTAATTACATCTTGGAGGTATTCCCATCTCTTCCTTTTCCCTGACTAATATAATTCATATTTGATTAAACATTATTAGGTGTTTTGGTTTTCTTCCAATGAGTGGGAAATAGACATCTGGTTATGTGAAGCCAAAATCATACCAAAGTATCCAATGTAAAGCCCTACAGGAGTGGTGTGCATCACACATGTTTACTGGGGAGGGAGCACTCATGGAGTTTGAAAAGGGCAAATTCTAGTTACGAATCACAATATCCATTCCCTGTGTAGCTCTCTGGCCAGAAAGGGCTAAGCTAACACTTGTATGCACATACAGAAGAATAATCCTTCACAGTTAACAGGATTGTGTTTCATTTTCCTCTGTTCTGACAGATAGATTTCCGGTTATGGTGTCCATAATTCAAGCATTTGAAGACAGGCCTTAAACCAGGAGTGGCTAGTTGTCTTGAAACACTCATGAAAATCCTTTTGTGTTTGAAATCCATGTATCAAGGAAGACTGGTAAGAAAGGTAGGATACTCTTGACGTAACAGAGCTCACTGCTGAGCTGAGTAGGTGGTCAATCTCTGAAATTCGATGATACCAGCACCAGTGCCTTCTACTAACTTGCTTTCTCTCACATCCTCTTTACCCTGAAGACTTAATGTTAACCAATGTATTGCGGTTTAATTACCTCTGCCACAGAAGTGCAAACACACAAGCAAGTAAACTTCTCTTTGATAAATTAAAATGGCTTATTTCATCAAGGACTGTTACAATCCTAATAGGAAATGAAAATTTGATAGCAGAGGATAATATAACAGTCAAAGCTGTGACTAGATTGAACCACTGGCATCTGAAGGTAAAAAAAAAATTCTGTACTGAATAATATTCTGCTTTCTGTATCTAATTTAAAAATTACTTCAGGAGAAGAAGTGTGTGTGGTAAAGTGTTAAGCCTGCTAGTGTTGAAATTGCTCCAGCTTGGCGCATAAAAAGCTGGAAAGTCAAATTCTTCTCACCAGCATAGTTCATGATGCAAGTAATTTAAACTCAAACTATATAATTAACTCAAATTATATAATTAGATGCTGAACACATATGATGGCAAGAAGACCCACAAAGGGCAAAAAGTCATAAGAAAACTAGGTTTGTTATATGCATTGCTTACATAATATGTTTAAAAATGTACTGGTGCAAAAGTTTCACTTAATCAGAGAAGCTTCTGACAGCCTGGGATGGTGTGCTATGCTACATCAAACTCAGAAATATTTTTTAACATAAAAAAAAAAGGCTGTTAATTCCCTTTTTTCCTGATATGACTTTTATATTCTGTCAGGGAAATTCTAGAAGGAAATATTACTGTCTAATTTTTTGAGGAAAATCTTGGAGCTCAGTCTGTTTATTCCCCCAAAATTGCAGAAAAAGAAGAGCAATTAGCTCCTTCTGCTAACAGTTACTACTATCTAGCAATAGGTAAGATGGTCGGCTACTTTACTGGTCACATTGTAAGACCACAGAACACTTTGCTCTTAAGATGTGGAGACAAAACCAAAATTAATACTATATGTATTATACCTATGTATAAAGACTATGATGCTCAAGTAGAACAGAGCAAGTAGAACAGAGAAAATGCTACACAGCAGGGTGGTAGAGAAGAAAAAAAAACTTCAGGAAAGAGATAACAAGTGAGGGGAATGAGGGCAGAGAGGGAGGACCTGCCTGTCTGGGCAGATCTGAGCTTTGTGCGAAGTTAAGAAAAGTTTTGTGAAAATATGCCAAGAATATTGTGACAAAAGATGATGACAAATAGAAGGATTTTCCTTCTCTTAGATTTACTATTCTGTCGTAATGTAGTCTGATGTGTTTCCCTCAAATGCTCTCTTAAGTCAGGGACATAATGCATGGGAAGTTAGAGAGATATTGAAGTTCTCAGTTGTGTAACAGAAGTTAATCATTTCCTCTCTTTGTCAAAGTGATTTGGGAGTTCTTGCCAGTAACAAAGTCGCACCCAGGTCTTGTCCTTTTCTCCCTATTGTTTCTCTTTCTCCCTGTGGTAGAGCTGTTTACGTTGTTTAAGGTCCATTTCTTGATTTTACATTTCTGTTTTCACTGAAGTTTTTACACATGAAACACCTGTCCCTCTGTCTTGCAGTTTCATTCTGCTGCTGTGTGCTGCTTTGTTTTCTTATTGAAAACATTTTTTTTCCTTTCTGAAGGTCTCGACATGTCAGCTGCTGACACCCCACTCCAAATTTGAGAGCACATCCTCCTTGTAAACCTAAGCTTTGTTGAGAGATGTTGCAACCACAGCTGACAGTTCAGCCATGGGCCAATGCAGTGATTTGATGATGCTTCTTTCCAATTCTTCTCTCCTGCTCTGTGTGCATACTACCCTCCAGATAGATTTATCTAGAAGCTGTGTTGTTTTGTCTCCTGCTTCCCATCTTCACTACTGTTCATATGCTCACCGTAAAACAAAAATAGTATGGTAACAGTAATAATATTATAGCTTAATAAATAGTTTGACAAACTCCCTCCCTTCCCAGAGGAGCTATTTGTGCCATCTGAGACATTAAGAAACAAGCATTTGAAACCAGATAATAATAGAGAAGAAATTAGTCAGATTTAACAAAGTGCAATCTTTTGGAATTACACAGGACCTTGCCCTGCCCTTCCCCCATCACACAATTGGGCCAGAGCTCCCAGTTGATAACATGGCAATTTTATTGTCCTCTAATGAAAAAGCTGTAATTAATTCCAATATATAAAAGATTTTATCTAGGATTTATGTAAGAAGCAAAAGCGCATTTCTGGTAAGCTACCACTCATCCAAAATGATGATACATACTGTGACATTGTTAAGTGATAATATCCTAAACCCCCTATGCAATTTTTGCAACATTGTTAATAGTGATATTCAAAACAAATAAAGCCTAATATGCAGGTCTTGCAGATATTTGAAGACACTGGGTCAGTCTACCATTTAAAATACCCTCATTTTCCCAGTGGGCCCTTAGTCTCCTAGTTCATGCAAACTGTCAGCAGAGGTTCACAGGATGGGTGAGATTTCCTGCTCAAAGCAGCACAAACAGGGGGACCCCTTAATCCAGTCTGTACCCTACCTCCCCTCTTGGATGCTGCCCTTGCATCGGTTTGGAGCTTGTCTGCCCCCAAAGACGCTTTTAGACCAGAGGAAACAATGTTTTAGCCAGCGCTCTGCTGTCTGGTGAAACTTCAACCTGAGATTATTTCAGAAAGTGGCAAGCGTAACAGCATACAGAGAAGACTGCCAAATAAACATCAGGTGGCAACAGAAATAGAATCTGAATTGTAAGAGATTTTCTTATAGGATAATTAAAATTAATATTGCCTTGGCAAAACTGAAAAACCACACGCATTTGGAAAGCCTTCCTCGCATCATAAAAAGAATCACAACAAAAGAATCCTTGCATAAAAAAATAAGCAAATGCTGCAAAAATCTTTTGAAAGACAAAACATTTCAAAACTTGAAGGGAAAAATGTTTTGTGTATGAAAACATACTCCAGTATTGCCTCATATTAACTCCACCGGAACTGAACAGCACCTGGAAAAAGGAAAGGGCATCTTCTCAAAAGCTAACAAAAGAAAGATATATCTCCTTTCATAAATTCTGTATTTGGCTGGATAAGTCAGCAAAGATTGGGTGTCCAAGCAGGTAGACAAAGACTACAAAATAAGCAATTAAGGCTATATCTGCAGTACCATCAGTGGTGAAGATAAATTTAGGCCACCTCTTTTCTTAAACATATCAACACACTATATATCTTATGAGTACTAAATGATCTTTAAGGTTGCTTCTAACCTAAACTATTCTATGATTCTATGATTTCAGGTTTCATGCATGCTGTGTTTGCAGTCACGCCATAGGAGCTTGTTGTATATTTAGGCCATAGCCAAACGAGGGGATTTTTAGGTGCTAACAACAGTGTTATGCTTATTCACTATTATGCACACACTCAACTCCAAACGATGAAAAACCTCTTTTCTGAGGAGAATTTTTCCTACCTATTTCTAGCAGGAGTTTTTTGTAACTATTCCATTGTGGTAATGTTCATACAGCCTGCCCTTGCCAAATCTTTTGCACTAAGGTTCATAATCTTAATACTTAATATAGTACTTAATCTTTCAGTATTAAATGCTAACAACCCTTATTAATAAGAATGTGAGGTTAAACAGTGTATGTGTGTGTGTATCAAACACAAAAAAATCCCCGTGTGTTTTCCAAAACCTGATCGTGTTTTTAGAGGAAAACTGCCATCAGTTGGATTAAAGAGTAATTGGGAACTTTAAAGAGACTTTTGAAACAAAGAATAAATTAATCATAAAAGAAGCATGAAAATTCAAAACAGGAGGCAGAGACTTTGGAGTGGAAACAGCAGCCGTCAAAAATAGAAGTTTCCCCACCAGCATCACACCTTTGCCTTGGCCAGCAAGAGCAACCTCCCCATCAGACACCATGAGCTGCTGGCCTGCGAGCTGCTGGCTCTGCAGCTGGTGGGGTGACAATGCGAACCACAACAAGCAGGGACCCACACCTCAGATTTGTCTGTGCACATGAACTTCTGGGATGCTTTCTCACCAGCTTGTGGATTAATAGGTTGTAGAGAGCAGCACAGACACCCATAAAGCTATAATACCCGTGTCTCCTTATGGGACTCATGCAAGTAGGGTAACCCATGCTTCCAAAAGAGCAATGGTGCTTGTAACCCACATCCTTTGAGGAACAGATGGATGTGATGGTAGCTCTGTGAATGTGTGGTTCTGTGTGTGTTTATGGCTAGAAATTTTCAGGACTGGTTATTAAAAAATATTCAGAAATTTGTAGGTGCTAGAATTTTGAGTGTCTAGTATTGTGATTTATACGTTGTATTACTGATATTGACCCTGAAAATACAGATGATGCTTATTAGTTTTATGTCATTAATAAATCCATAACCTACTTCTATCCTGATATATTTTAAACTAAGTGAACTGAGAATTTTTTTCCCTATGACATGCAATTTCATCAGTTTTCCCCTTAACTATCTCAAAGGGCTTTCTGGCTGAGTTTAAGTACAATGCAGCCTTCCGTTATATTGTTACATATGTTAAGTTGTTTTTTCACTTGTGCTTTTGGAGACCACACTGTTTGTACAGATACTGGCCAAAACACTATAATTCCAGCATGCACACTAGGAATTTATGGAAGCAGCAAGCTCCTCATTCCTCCGGCCATCTTCTGTGTTTTGAAATAGGAATATGATGAGAATGAAAGACAAGCTGCTGTTCTTCATCAAACATCTTACAAGCCTGTCAAATGGAAAGGTGGTGTTATAAGCTGATATGCGTTTTCTTTACGATCCTTTTTAAACGATGAAAAGATAAGGAGAAAATAGCTGTCAAGTAACTAGAGATAGATCAAAAAAAGGAAACATCTGGAAAATAAGACAATTTTACGTGCTACAGATAAAGTTAAGGTAGTTTCTTTTGGAAATCAAGAGTGGGTTAAGGTGTGCTGTGAGCACAGTTTATATTATTCCAAACTATACTCCTTGTTACTATAGTCAAGCTCTTTCACGGCCGAAGTTTAATACCAGTTCAGTTAAAAACAGTGTGACTAACACTGCTCCACACAATCACGTACACAATTCTTAATATAAGTGGTAGTAAAGGACTAGCAATAGAGATGGAAACAAGGAAACATCCAATTTAAAGGAGACCACTTCCACTTTAAGCATCTGACATTTCTAGCATATCATTTTTCCTAAAACACAGATGGCTGTCTGACAGAAAGATTAGAAACATCTGAAAGTGTTGATGTAGTGGTTGGTTATTATGCTTCAGCTATATGTCATTCTATTAATACTGGGTCTATGCAGCATATCATTATAAAGAAGAAAAGTAATGAATTTCCTGTTGAATAACAATTAGGTGTAAATTCCTTCAGGGACTCCAGATGACGTAAAGTTCTGAGGCCTGGTTTGTAATTAGGGCAGTTCTTGAACTGCTCTTCATCTGCTTAAAGATTTGGATTTTTATCAACTGGAATCTTTTAAATATCGAAACCAAATCTTTTCCTCACCTTTAAATTGCTTCTTTTAGCTTCCAGGTAAATAACCTGATCTTCCCAGTTTTTGACCAAATAACCAATCATCAAAAATGCCTGTAAAAACATAATTAATGGAGGTATTGCACTGTAAATTTTATATATTCCTGTGTGGATTGAACTTTCCTCTGGCAATTGTTCTGTGCCTTCACTTCTGTGCTTTTTGTCTTACCCTATCACACGGTCACATGGTGTAAGTTCAAGAAGAAAACTCATAGAATCATTGAGATGTAGAATATTAGAAAAGTCTAGAGTGGAAGAGATCTCTGGACATCATTTGAGCCAACTCTACATTAATTCACCCAGTGCCCTGTCAAGCACAGTCCTGTATATTTCCGGTAAGGGAGATTCTGTTGCTTCTCTGGGCAACCTATTCTGACATTTAATTGTTCTCACGGTGAATAATCTTTTTCTTATGTCCAGGTGAATATTTCCTTGAGGTAACCTGTGCCCATTGCCTGTTGTCACTATAGATGCTTGTGAAAAGAGTACCTCTGTCCTCTGTTTAACTAACTTTTAGGTACTGGAAGAATGGATTCCCTAAGCCTTCTCTTTCTAGGCTAAACGAACACGGGTCTCCCAGTCTTTCTTTGAACATTGTGTTCTCCAACACTTTACTCATTTTGGTTGGCTTCAATAGACCATCTCAAGATTTTCAGTAACTCTTGAAGTCATTCCCCATCTTGACTGGGGAAACCAAAGGGCATAAGATTTCAGATGTGGTCTAACAAGGGCTGAGCAGAGTTGAATAATTCCACCCCTTGGTCTGGTAGCTATAAACATTCTGATGCAGCCCAGGACGTGGTTTGGCTGCATTGCTGCAAGGGTGCACTGCTGGCCAATGTTTAGCATGCTACTCACTAGAATCTGTGGTTTCTTTAACAGAGCTACACCCCAACCACTCAGACCTTATGTTATACTTCTGTTTGGGATTTTTCTGTCCCAGGTGCAGGGACTCAAATTATTCTCATGCAATTCTTGTGGGTCCAATCTCCCAGCCTGTCAAGGTGTTTCTGAAAGGTACCACTTCCTTCCAGAATATCTACCTCTCCTACTATGTTGCTGATATCCACAGACTTGGTAAGGGTAAATTCAATCCTGTCATCCAGCTTGTTGCAAAGATCCTGGATGGTATCAGACACACTATTGACCTCAGGGAAACTCCACTGTGACTGGCTGACAGCCTGATTTTGTGTCATTAACCACTATCTTTTGAGTTTGTCCGTTAGCCAGTTTTTCATCCATCCTCTGGTTCTTATGTCCAATTTATGTCTTGTCAGTTTACTAACAAAGTTATTGTGGGGACATTATGTCAGGAAAATTGCCATAGTCTGACACTGACAGCTTTCCCCTTACCCAGTGAGTGACTTGCTTTGTCACGGAAGGCAATTAAGTTGGTAAATCACAATTTACCCTTGAAGAATCTTTGTTGGCTTTTCCCAAACATCTTCTTGTCCTTCATCAGTGAGGAAATAACTTCCATGAGGACCTGATCCATAATTTTCCCAGACACTGATGTGAGGCAAACTGGTCTGTAGATTCTCAAGTCTCCTTTTTTTCCCTTTTTGTACATGAGTGTAATATTTGCCTTCTAGTCATCAGGGATTTCCTTTGGCTTCTGTGGCTTTTCAAAAATGATGAAGAGTAGTTCTGCAGTGATGTCAGCCCCCTCTTCTAGCAGACTTGGATGGATCATCAGTCTCACAGGCTTGTAGACTCCATTTTGTACAGATGATCCCTAAATTGACTCTCCTCCAGGGTTTAACATCTACTCTGCTGCTTCATAGCATAGAGACCTAGGGGCTAACTTTACCCATGAAGGCTAAGGCAAAGAAGGCATTGAGTAAACCAAACTTTATTGTATTACTTGCAACTTGTAACTAATTTTCCAGCCCCTTTCAGCAACAAACCTATCTCTTCCTTGTATTTCTGTTTGTTACTAACATACCTATAAAATCCTTGGTATTCTTGACATCTCTTGCCAGTTTATGTGCCAGCTGAGCCCTGCTTTGCCACTCTGGGCTGCGACACTTGCTCAGACCAAGCTAAATAGCAAACAGAAGCGGAGCACAGGCATCTCCTGGTCCTGAGTGAAGTCTCTGCCCCATAGGTCCCTTCTCAGGGCATGATGAACCCCTCCCTCCCCCTGCCCCTCCAGTACTTTCAATTTGTGGTTAGCTCATGAGTATAGTTGCTGCCACATGCCAACACTACCCTCACAGCAAAGTTTAGGAAGAAATAACTGTCTATTAGATGTTTATTCTTTTCTCCAGCTGACATTTTTATAAGTAAGCTCTTTTGAAGAGTGGAGTCATTCTCAAACACCAGTTCACTGGAGTGGGAAAAGTAGGGAATAAAAATGTTGTATTTGTTGTTTGTAAGCTAATGGGAGCAAAATATACATAGTGCAGAAAAGAATATGCATATTCATCTGTACCAGACTAGAAAGAAATAAAATGTAATTTGTCTTTCTATTCAAAGAGATATAGCTAAAAATAGCTACCTATCCTGCTCTACTGATGGAAAATAACATTATATTGGCTACAAAAATAAAGATGAGCACAACTGTTCTGTTTAGAACAAATTCTCATATACTCAATTAAACAAATTCCAGACTGGCTTCTACACTTCAATGAGTAAATATGTTAATATGACATATCCTAGTGTTTTCACTTTTTGATCAAGACATTAATGCAAATTGCTCTGGTCAATATGGCATTAATAGGCGATAAAATAAAGTATTCAAGTATGCAAAGTGCATCTTTTTTAACCAGTTCTCAAAATAAACAAGCACTATCAACAATAGTAATTATATGTCATGCTGCATTGCTGGAAGCTCTGGGTTGTGTGTTTACACATGAGCAATCTAAATGATTATCATGAATTATTAAAATTCTCTTTAACATCTGCAACACTGAAAAATTATGACAAAGTCTGAAAAAGAGTGTTTGCTCTAATATGACAGAAATATTGAAACAGTTGTGAGTCCACCAACTAATTCTGCACACAGATTAAATAAAGATTTCATTAATATATATACATGCAATTGTGCATGACCAACAGTGTAATAAAGGATGAAAGTTACATTATATTCAAGTGCAGAGAACTCTGTCTTCTTATTCCAGTATGTTTATATTAAAATGATGACTCAAAATTACTGTATTGTGCTGTACTTGGAAGCTATGTAACTTTTTGCCATTCAGATAGCATGTACTGTAGAGGTGTGCAACCTAGCCATTATGATTATTTTTCAGGAAGGGAAAACAATTAGGAAGAGGAAGAATGATTTAATCCACAATGCTTCATCGCTCTCTTTCATGCCAAAGACTTCCTACCACATGAAAAGTCAATCTCCCATCCTGAGATGTCTTATGTCAACAAAATTCTAAAACTTTTAGCATTTGCATTACACTGTTGTCACTGTCTAGAAAGGCAATACAGAAAGCACCTCCAAAGTGTTTTAAAAAGTCAAAACATGAGATTCCACAGATGTGGAAATCTGGATGTGCAGGAAAGGCACCTTTCACACTGAAACCGGAATCCCTCTTCTGCTACATTATATAACATTGTCACCTCCGGATGAATCTAACCCGGAAGTTCAAACATTATCAACCATTTTGGAGGACAGGAAACAACCGATGTATATAACTTTTCTGTACCAACATTTGGTGTTCAGTCTTCCCTGGAAATGGCTCCTTTGTTACCTGGGCTGAACTGAAATAAACAGGCGGCAGAAAGAGGTTACTTTCTTTTTCTAAAAGACGACAATGGGTGATGAACTTAAAAATACTCATTTTCCTATAGACGAATGAAATGTGGAATACTCTTTGACATCAGCTGCATTATTTATAAATCCATTTCAAGCTTAGGGAAATATAATTTTTTTGCATGTCTAGTTTGGCATTTCAAAGTCAGGATTATTATTTTTTTTTTGTTATTTTGCAGAAAACAAGGATTATAATTCTGAGAATGTGGCACTCTCATAAATATAAAACAGGCTCTCTGGGTGTTGATTCCTTAGCTGGTGGAGCTGCTGAATAAAACTTTAGTGCCTCTTCTTTGTAGGTCCTATGCCAAAACATTGATTTACATACATAATTGCCTCATCCCCCTTTCTCAAGAGGTTTTAACAGAAAGAGAGTCCTTCCTCAGACACTCCCCTGCCTTCAAGTCGGTTTTGATTTCTTACTGGAATGATTCCTGCGTGGCTGAGTATAGGGTGATCTAAGAGATTCTCCTTTCTGCTGCTATTTAAATTGAAAGGGAAATAACTTGGACTTTTCAGCTCAGTCTTTTTCCTTTTCTCTCTCTCCTGGCTGCTCAGCCCTACTAAACTGCTGTGTAGTTACCAGAGGTTTCATGTAATTCAAAACACAGGGAACTGATTTTTTTCTGTTTCTTCTTCACCCCAAATGTTTCACTGTGTGACACAGTTTCAAAGAGAGATGCAGTTTCTATATTTTTTCTTTCGCAGCCATTCATTACTGTATCATTGGCCAAATTCTCAGTTATTGAATTTACAGTAATAACGTCTATTTCCATTTAATCTGTTGGTATTCAGAAGTTCACATTCAATTAATCAAAATCTACTAAGTGACTATGACCACTTTGAAATCTTCCATGAATTTAATTTAGATATTTATATTATATTTTCACATTAATTATTTCACAGAGATTCCTGAAGGGTCTGTACAAAGAGCTTCAATTAAACTTTATCTGAAGATAAAGATGGAATACTAAAGTCTGTTCTCTTAGCGTAGTAATTGCAAATTCAAGTAAGGATTAAACACAATGAAGTCTTATATTGCTGTTTTTCAATTCAGCAATGCATAAGTGCATTTTAAGCCTATGAAACCACAAGATACCCACCTTCAGTATTTCTATGTGCATGGATAATATGCATTATGTAAAACACCTCTCAGTTCCTTATTTTTAATTCAAAATGTCATCTATACCTCCTGATAAATAGATTGACTTTATTTGTTCAGTGTAGTTTTTTCTTATTACAATTTTTGAAATGCAATCAGACCCTTATTTAATGTGTTCATGGGTCCAGTTACAACAATAAAACAGTAGAGATAGTTTCTGAATTACTTGTTCCTTATGTAGGCAACCTAGGTCTAGCAATATGCGCTAGACATTATATTAATTCCTAAAATAGATTAAAAACAGGACATGAAATTAGACTTTTAATACTGCAGAAAATGGGTGTTCTTGTTTTTACAAGCAGAATGAGTATACATGCATTGACCATGAAGTACAAATTGTGTGAGAAAAATCTTGTACATTGCAAATACACGTTTAATTACATGTGCTATTAGAAGAACTATTAGACTATTAGATATATTAACTTCAGTAAAGCCTTTTGAGAAGATTAATTTTTTTTTACTGGTTCCCTTGTTTTGATTGGACATAAGTGTTATGATAAGATCACACTAAATTTTTTCTTAAAGTTTATCATCTAAGATATTTGGTAATGGGGAATTTCACTCTGTTTGAAAATCACATATTTACATGAATTACAGAAAAGTATCTTATTAGGAAGAGTATGAATGCAGTCAGCTTGTTTTTAAGTACAAAGTCTTAAGCCAAAGCCTAAAATTTGGGATGCTGAACATGATAAAGCCTAAATTGGCTTTAGGCGCCAGTGAGTAGATAAAGGTTGATTGCAAAATGTATGTGATAGCCTAATTTAAAAACTTAGATGTTAGAAGCTCCATGTGGTACCCAGCATAGACACCTGAATTCAGTGTAATACTGAAAGATATCAAGCAAGGAGGACTATAGTATTAGCTATTGTGTGTGTTGTGTGTTATGTGAAGTTATTAGGAGTATCAGAGATAGACATACAAAAATAAGAGATGGAGTAGCATATTTGATTAAAAACTAGATGTTTGAACTGAATAATATATAACAATCTAATAATGGAAGAAATGTTTCATTTTTCACCTTAGCTAAACCTCATTGAGAAAAAAGAGTTAATTATTTCAGCTCATATTGCCCATCTCCAGGCTGTGGGAGGAGAATACCGTTCTCAATAGCTCTGAGCACTATACAAAAAGAAACTCTACAGGAGATGGGGAATTTGACGGATGTATTCCACTTTCTGCCTACACAACAGAGAAATTTATTCCTGCTATAATGCTGCACATGTCAATAGACCCTGCTGAATCTAGGACTATCATGCTGCAAAGTCACATTAATGTAGCCATAACACATTTACTATGTTACTTTCAGAAAAAAAGTGCCTTGTACAGAGTTTTTAAACCATCTACATTCAGTCCTGCATGGTCCAATGGTGCACATAATTTTATTTGTATACACTAAAACATATATTTCTTCCTCTAAGTCATTGTTATTTAATCTGAACCATTGCTTTAGATCAATTCAGAGACTATACACTATTGCAACAAAACATTTTAAATTAAGCATGGAATGAAATTAAGTTGTCTTTTCTGCAGTAAGTACTTATAAGAAGAAAGTTCAGAACTTGTTTACTGAACTTGAAGAATAAGCTATTACCATTTATCTTAACTCTTAAATGCAAATGTGACATATGCATTTTTGAAAACACAGCAGTGTATTAATGGCAGATTAACAAAGTACTGTAAATACATTTGTGCAGCAAGTTTAATGGAGGCAGACCTTTGTCTCTATGACACATCTGACATTTTACCAAAAACATACAAAATTGTGAGGTAGTAGAATTTGTATAAATGACACGGCGACTGGCCTAGCTCTGAAAATTACTGTGTCTGGTGATTAAAAAAAAAATCCATACCTGTGAAACCGAATATAAACACATAGCCAGAAAGAAACTCTCTCTTTAATCTTTTTTCTTTGATATAGGTGTACTGTGGAAGTGCAATACTGTGGTGATTGATGAGAACCAGTTACAAAACACACATTAGTTAAGCCAAAGAGTCTAGGTTGAATTAATCATTCAAAGACATAAGTACGAGCTTCTAACGAAAACCGCTTATTCCTAGAAGATCCATTGAAGATAGCATTCTTTATATTTCTGAAGCTGGTGGAGCTCTGAAATTTTGATTAGATCCACCCAATGGCTTTAAAAATAAAGTTTTCTGTTAAATTCACTGCATTTTTAGAATAGTGAGAGATGCGTGTATAGCACTCTTATCTGTGCAATAACATGTGAAAGAAAAACAGTCCCTAAGGATAAATAAAGCTGGCATCAGCTGATTTTCTTCACAGTGTAGAATAGAAACCAGATTAGAGTAGAACACACTGAATTGCCATGGGAGAAGTTAGCACTGCTTTCACATTTGGCTTGCGCTGCCCTGGAAGTATTTTTGTAGTACATCATATCTAAGTTCAGTCTCTAAAGTCGACTCCTCTCCGTCTGGATTTCATTGCGTTCAGCAGTCCCCAAAGGGCCTTTAACGAGTCCAAACAGTGTTTGTCCATGAAGAGCTGCGCTTGGAGCTTTCCAGAGCTTGACTATGGACTTATGGAGCTTCAGCCTTTGCTGCCATGTAAGCACAATTTTGTCGTGAGTGTGTTTGATCCATCATGCTCTGTGCTACAGTGGAAACATAACGGGAACAAGAGATAATGGCTCACAGTTCACAGCACTGATGTTGAAACCAGCTTTACCATCTGCTGGTGTTTATTCTGAGATTACGATCAGTTTGGTTATATACTAGTGAAGTGGGAAAGATGAGCAGCTTTCAGCCTTTTTTCATGTCTGTTGGAGAAGACAGTTTCAGCCACAAAATTCTGAGGAAACCTGTCAATCTGCCTGCAGGGCACTTATTTGCGTCCAGGGAGTTTTGGGTTGTGTGGTTATTGTGCTGCTTATCTGATACAGTTTGTGCATGGGGAGAACTGGGACCACTGTGCTTTAGGTTTTTGTCTTGTTTTCCTTTAGATGTGAACACTGCAACCAGAACACCTGATATTAAAAGACAAATTAAACTTTCTACAATAGGTCCTTAACACAAAAAAAAAGGGTCCAAGAAAGTAAGTGTTCACAATTTGGTAACTAAGAAATTTTAATAAACACACACGGAAGTGTTTGAGTTGCACAAATGTCACAGGGCTCAGGACCAGTGCCAGACTTTCTATATTATTTCCATGGTGGTATTAAAGCTCTTGTAACTCTATGTAGCATGCTTTCCTTTCCACGTCTGCTTGCACGAAAATCTATGTCTTATGTCACTACGAGAGAGCAGTTGGATCTGTGCATACATAAACTTACAAGCTAGGATAGATTATGTACTGGCATAAGAAAAATAAAAAAAAAAACAGAAATCAAGGTTTTGCATCAGTTCCTCTAGCTATACAAAAATATTATTTCAATCCAAATAAAGTGATTTTATAGCTTAAAATCCCAAACTTTCACAGAAATCTACCCTAGGAAATCTATTCATGGTGTTATGGACTTACTATTGAAAGGCATTTGATAGTGTATAGTAAGTGGTTGCAAGGTGTTGGTAGTGGGGGGGGGAGCATGTTCCAAGGGTGCCCTCAAGTCAGGCCTGTTTTTCTAGCATCTGGTGAGTGTTTTCCTTGCCTTCATTGTGACCCACGAGTTTTCTCACTCTTATGCCTCCTCTTTTCTCTCCTGTCCCGCTGCAGGGGGGAAGGGGGAGGAGTGAGGTGAGCAAGCATCTGTGTGGGTCCTGTCTGCCAGCCTGGGCCAACTACCCAAAGATGGTAATTTTGAAATTCTTTGGCATTTTAGGCATAGATGCCAAATTTGTGTAATTGATAATTATTTTTTTCCCCAATAGATACAGTGTATATTATATTTTTCAACTACTCATTTCATAGTGCCAATCCGCCATCCAAAAGAATTTCCCCATCTGACAATTACCTCTATTTTTCTGTTTATCTTGCAATTAAAAACATACCATTCTTTAAAACATACATGCAATTAAAAACATACCATTCTTTACTGTTTTACATTGAGATTCCCGACTGTTCTGTTTAAGATTGCAGCCTCTCCCTTTAACCTTTGTGCTGACATGTTAGTCTGTTCAAGCATGGCTCCAAAGCTGGATCAGCCCACCACAGCTTTTTTATATGGCAGGCACTTCCATTTTTTACTGGAGCTTTCCTGTTTCTCTTTTTCACAGAATCACAGAATCGTAGTGGTTGGAAGGGACCTCAGAGATCATCGAGTCCAACCACAAAAAACACAAACCACCACCCACCACCTAAACACACAACAACAACCACCAAAACAAAAACCATCACCCACCCACACAGCACCCCACCACAAACCAGTAATCTTGGGCACTAGAGCATGCCCTGAAGAACCATGTCTACACGTTTCTTAAATACCTCCAGGGATGGTGACTCCACCACCTCCCTGGGCAGCCCATTCCAATGCTGGATAACCCTTTCAGTAAAGAAATGTTTCCTAATATCCAACCTGAACTTCCCCTGGCGCAACTTGAAGCCATTGCCCCTTGTCCTGACATCTGTAACTTGGGAGAAGAGACCGACCCCCGTCTCTCTACAGCCTCCTTTCAGGTACTTGTACAGAGCGATAAGGTCTCCCCTCAGTCTCCTCTTCCCTTCCCTTCTCTTTTCTGAATAGTTTAGCTCAACACACTTTCTATCAGACTATCAGTATGGCAGTATAAAGCAGTAATGCTTCTTAATTAAAATACAGGGCTACCTGCAGTGTAATTTAAGCAGAATCCAATTGTGAGAGGAGAATTTTAGCAGAATCACATATTTTTTTGATATCTCAGTGCTACTAAGGTGAGTTAATGTAATTGCCATTGATATGATATTAAGACATTGGGGGTTTCTGGAACTTATGTTACTGCACCACAGACATAAAACATGAGTTTATGTTTCTTATGTTTTGTCGAAAAGTTTTCAACAATAAATAGAAGAGTAAAAAGCACTTATGCACCCAAAATTATTTTTAAACTTTTGCATATGGTATTTGCAAACCAGTCTTGCTTACAGTCAACTATTCTTCAAAATTTAATGTACAGCAACTATATTGATAGAGGTTTTGCTACATTTAAAACATTAAAATTGCACTCCTCTGCTTTTCAAGAAGCCAAGCATTTGTTTTGCCAGAGTGTCTAAAGTTTCCATACAAAACCAATTTTGGCTTATTAGATTTATATTTAGATGAGCTTTGTAAATGTAACAGAATAATCTTAAATTTGTATTTTTATGTGTGCTGTATTAAAAACCAAAAATTTGCAATCACAGAGAATGCAATTAATGAGATTTTAAGTGTAAGACTGTGATTTTGACATTTCATTTGTAATTTTTTTCAGAACTATTTTTTAAAAGAAATTGCTAGGATCTTCTGTTCAGAAAAAAAAAGATTCTGTGACTGATCTCAATAAAAAGGATTACATCATATAAAATATACTATGACTTCTAAGAGTAGTTTTCAAACTTACTTTTACATTATAAAAATGATCTTTTGTTCAATTTTGGCACATGTAGACATGATTCCAAAATCTCATCTGGAAATCATTTAAAGGGAACTTTCCTAAGAATTATGAACAAATGAATACCAAGTTCATAATAGGAATGTTATGTTCTACTGCAATATTAGCAGGAATGATACAAAATGTAGTGTGTCTACTCAAATCCAAATGATGAAAATAACTACAGACATCCACCATAATTTTAGAAAAAAATTAAACTAAGGCTACTAGGCTTCCTCAACCAATATTTATAGTTGACCCTATAGATCACACTTTTTAACTGTAAATTTTTAAAAATAGTTTTTCTGCATTTCCCTGTGATTTTAAACTTTCAAAGAAGTTTAATTTAACTGTATAATAACCTTGAAAATTTTTCTGTTATTGCAAGCTGACAGTTTAGGATTGGTAATGGCTTTCAGGTACAATATATGGAGTATAGCTCCAATCCCGTGCATGTATTTTAACATAGAAAGTTGCACATATGAAACAATTTTGACTATGTCTCAGAGAAGAGGTTATAGCTCATTTGCACTTTGAAGATCAATCAGAAAAAGTGTGCTTTAATCCATGTTTTTACATTTAAAATAAAAAAAACCCTTCCACCCTGGTCAGTGTGACAGCCTGGGACAGTTGTGGAATATTCTCTGCCCCACACAAAACTAAGAGAGTACATGCTTGATGCAGTGGAGAGAGAAAGCCTGCAAAATCCCAGTGCTAAATCCCTCTATAAAACTCTGTCAAAAAGAAAGAAACAGTTCTGCAATAGACCTGGTGCCTGAATCTGACACTAATCCACAAATTAACATGTAATGAGAATGCTTTAGAATGCCTTTTTTGTGCTTTCAAGTTGCAATTAACACAGTGTTAATCTGGTGCCTTTTTGGTTTTGTTTTTTTTACATCAGTGTGCGCTTTTGCACAAAGTTATACAGACCTCTTTAATTCCAGCATTTCTGACTTCTGAAGGCTTGGGTTTACTGCATTGCTTTACTTTGAAATACTCATGGAGGCCAGATTTTTGCCATCTGTGCTATTAATTTATTTGAGATGGTTCCTAAAATCATGGTGGTATGTTATTGTAAACCCTACCACCACTTTAAAACATTTTGGGTAAAACCAAATGGACACTTTTAAGAGTGCTGGCTCCATTCAGAATACTTCAAATAGTTACTGAGAGCTGGGAAACTGAAAAGCCTGAGGAGGACGACAAGGGATATTGCTGAACAGCTTTGGACAGACAAGGCTTCTGAGATGGCTGCTCCCTCTGGATACTGAGCTCAGTGTGTCTTTTTATTTCTCTCAGTATTCCTACCTGGAACTAAGGGTATTGCTGAAAAAATTATCTGTGCCCCTGATCCCTCAACCAGTTTTCCTGATGTCTTAAAGTTCTTTTTGATTGTTTTTAAATTTCCAGTATTGACCTCGTTGCTTCCCACCTTCATAACTACTAAGGGGTAGTAGTCAGAGGGCTGTACCAGAGTAGGCAGCCTTCTGGTTACATCTCTGATGCGGGCTCCAGGGAGGCAGCATGCTTCCCTGTGGGAAGGATCTGGCCGACATATGGGGCCCTCTGTTCCCTTCAGAAGGGAGTCACCAATAACAATTACCCTCCTCTTTTTTTTTTTAGGGTAGAGGTTTTGATTTTGATGCAAAGGGGGGACTGATTTGCTTTAGGCATCCCCCCAGGTGCTGTTTCTTCAGCCTTCTTGTTTGTTTCACCCTCAACCTCCAGTGCCCCATACTTGTTATGCAGGGGCAAGTGGAAAGATGAGAGGGGGCTGTGAAGGGTTATCCTTGCCTCTTCCAACAGGCACCTATATCCATTCCTCCCTGTTCCTTGGGTCACCTCCCTCTGCTACAGGGGTCTGCAGAGCCTGATACCATACCTCTAACTCCCTTTCACACTCCCTAATGGACCTTATTCACTTCTTCCCTCAGTTCGGCCACCATGTGGAGCAGATCATTGCTCTGCTCACCCCTAACACAGGTGGTGTCTCTATCACTCGCCATTGCCAGGCTCCAGCACTCGCTGCAACCAGTTCCCTGGGTGCGGCCTGTTTGTGCGGGGCCTCTGTTTGGGTACCCACAGGTTTTTTAACAGCCTTTGACAGAGCTCCAACCATGACTAGATCCGATCTCTTCAAGCAATGACTTGGTTTGCGCTTTGTGTGTTTGTTTCTTTTTTTTTTGTGCGTGTTTTTTTTTCTCCCCCCTCTCCCCTCACACTCCCCTGTCGCGCGCCGCAGTCTCTGGCGGCCCCTCCGCGCCTGATTGGCTGACCTCAGACTTCCGGTTCCGGCTGGGGCTCGGGCTGTGAGCGGGGGGTCCCTGAGCTCGGAAACCCCTCGGAGCGGCGCGATCCCACCCTCCCCGCCAGCTCACCTTAGTTCTCGTCGCCGGTGTCGTCGGTGCTGGTGCTGCTGCTGCTGGTGGTGCTGGTGGTGGTGCTGCCGCCGCCTCGCCGACCAACCGAGTGCCTGCTCTGACAGCGTTTAAATCTCCGCGGCCGCGTCCCCTCCGCGCCTGATTGGCTGCCGCGGACTTCCGGTTCCGGCTGGGGCTCGGGCTGTGAGCGGGGGGTCCCTGAGCTGGGAAACCCCTCTGTACAGCGCCATCCCACCCTCCCCGCCACCTCACCTTAGTGCTCGTCGCCAGTGTCGTCGGTGCTGCTGGTGCTGCTGCCGCCACCTCGCCGACCGACCGAGTGCAGATGTAGAGGAGGGATCCTGCCCAACCTGCTGCAGTCTGGAGTATAGGGAAGGCCCCCCTGATGTAGGCCAAGGCACCACCTGGCACCAGTGCAATACCTGTGCACTTGCTCTGAGCGGCCCTCTCTTCTGACAGCTCCCTGGCTGGTCTAGTTGGAAACATTTCGCCAGTGTGATAGGTTCTAGTTAAAAGCTCTAACTGAAATTTTACTCTTGGAATCTTGGTATAGGGGCAAAGTCTTACCTCTCAGAAAAAGCCAAAACCTTCTCTGGCTCCCATTTCCCACCAAGTCTGACAAAAACCTGGCTACTGACTGCAAAAACCTGTTACTGAGCTGGAACCACACTTCCATAAGTCTTCTGCCTTTCACACTGAGCACTTCCAATAACTTTTGCTAAAATATACATTTCTACACACTATAATGTCCTCTCATGTCCTGTGGCAACTGTCCTTGCAGCAGTTCCTCTGCTGTGCTTCTGCTGCAGTGGCAAGCCCACGACTGGAATCATCACCATTGCATAGCAATTCTCTTTGACATTACATCAGAGATTAATTTGTTTCCTAAAGCCTGTGCTATGATTGAAACATTACTCATTAAAAAGCGATGGTCTGCATTTATTTGTCTCCCCTCTACAGGCACTGAATCAAATTGTTTTCAGGCCGCTCAGCTGAAATCTGTACTCCTAAAATTAGGTCATTGCCCTGATAAATCCTTCCTAACTATATATCCAGAGAACTGATTAAAATCCAATTTATTTGACATTATAATTAAGCCTCACATCTAGTTTACATAATTACAACTCTGCATCCTGAGAAAGATCAGAGGTCTCTCCTGTTCAGTTGAGGGATCAGAACAGTTCTGCTGAGAGCATCTGAGAGGAAGCAGTACTGGCCTTTACACGTATGTAGGAGAGACATAGGCTGCTTGTTGATTGGCAGATCTGCCCAGACTAGC
Source organism: Calidris pugnax (assembly GCF_001431845.1). Taxonomy (NCBI): domain Eukaryota; kingdom Metazoa; phylum Chordata; class Aves; order Charadriiformes; family Scolopacidae; genus Calidris; species Calidris pugnax. The sequence goes on along the minus strand of NW_015090830.1, from coordinate 1,884,063 downwards.
AGATGTGCCCTGCAGGAGCAGTGTGGCATTTGGAATATGAGAGGGAGACTGATTTTTCAATGGGACTTAACAAGCAGATGTCAGTGACCAAAAGCAACATGGACTGATTCTTTGTTATCAGTGTGGCACGGTTCAGCTCGCTGCAAACATGGAAGCAAACCAAGTGTAGTGTTACCCTTATTTTGCTTGACTTTCATGTGCCTGGTTATGCCTGCCAGTTTTTGCTTTTTCATGTTTCTCCAAAGCAGGTGAGGCACCGGAAAGCGGGAGAGCTGCCTATAAAGCCCCAAGGTTTTGTCTCACTCTGAACTAACTTGAAATATGCCCAGAAAAAGTGGATGCCATCCAGAAGGACCTGAACAGGCTTGAGAGGTAGGCCCATGCAAACCTCATGAAGTTGAACCAGCCCAAGTGCAAAGTCCTGCTTCTGGTCTGGGGCAATCCCAAGCACAAACACAGGCTGGGCAAAGAATTGAGAGCAGTTCTGAGGTCAAGAACTCGGTGTTGTTAGTGGATGAGAAGCTCAACATGAGCAGGCAATGTGTGCTCGCAGCACAGGAGGCCAACTGCATTCTGGGCTGCATCAAAAGAAGCATGGCCAGCAGGCCGAGGGAGATGATTCTGCCCCTCTGCTCTCATGAGACCCCCCCTGGAGTACTGCATCCGGCTCTGGAGCCCCCAGCATAAGAAGGACATGGACCCGCTGGAGCAAGTCCAGAGGAGGGCTACAAAGATGATCAGAGGGCTGGAGCACCTCTCCTATGAAAACAGGCTCGGACAGTTGGGGTTGTTCAGCCTGGAGAAGAGAAGGCTCTGGGGAGACCTTTTAGCAGCCTTTCATTCCCTAAAAGGGACTCCAGGACAGATGGGGAGGGGCTCTTTACCAAGGAGTGTAGCAATAGGACGAGGGGTATTGTTTTTAAACTGAAAGATGGTAGATTTAGATTAGATATTAGAAAGAAATTCTTTACTCTGATGGTGGTGAGAGACTGGAACAGGTTGCTCAGAGAAGTTGTGGATGCCCCATCCCTAGAGATGTTCAAAGCTTTGAGCCTAGGCTGGATGGGGCTTTGAGAAACCTGGTCTAACAGAAGGTGTCCCGGCCCATGACCTCTTTAAGGTCCCTTCCAACTCTAACCATTCTGTGATCCTATGATTCTAAGCTTGTGCCTTTCTTCTGGCTTCACTGACTGAAGTCATTTAGAAAGTAAGGAGAGATGGTTGAGATATGGAGGCAGTATTATTCCTACAAATCCCAGCAGAACCAGCACCCATCTTCCAGTAAGAGGCAGAAAACCCCTCACATTTTCCTTTGTAGCCACTTTCCTCTGGGGTTTCTCTTCCTCAATCAGAAGTTTCTTTTGTTCAGCTGAGGCGTTTTCTTCATCCAATACAGCCGGTACTGGGAGCAAATAGAAAGCTTTTGACTTTACCCAGCACTAATACTCCAGAGCTTTTGCTGTTATACCATGAGTTGGAGCCTGCAGTTTTCCTTCTGCAGAGAGCAGTACAAACTCTGGTGCACAGGGACAATTAATGGATAACTTCCATTGGGAAGATGGCAACATCTGCCCTTACATACTTTCATGATCACTTACCTACTTACCTGTTGACTACCTGCATGAAAAGCAGCATTGTACTTTTCACCACCATTATAATGTTTGGAATAAGTGTGTACAAGGGCACATGGAAGGAAAAAAAATAAAATCATGCTTGGTAGTTATTATTGCATCTAATTAGAAGCAAAGCCTCCACAAGTCCATTTTAGCCCATCAGCACTTCAGCTTTCTTTTCAAAGCATACCAGTGAGATTCCATTTCTAAATCAGCCTATTGCCCAGGTCCTGTACCAACCTAATAGTCAAGTTTTTCCCACTGATATATCTTTAAAAGAGAAAAAAAGTTTTATCATTTTATTAACTTGGAAAATTTCTGGTCATTCTCACAGCTGTTACATTGCAATTTGGCCCAGACCTTGGCTGCATTTTAGATGTCCCAAGAGTCCGTGATGTTTGCATTTATTGCCTGGTCTGTGCAGTTGCCATTAGTCATGTTACATAGTGTCATTTTGCTATGAGGACCTTTACCTCTCCGTTGCACAGCAGGATGAGGAACACAGACTGATCGATTTTCCCCATTCAAACAGATGGTGTGCTACTCTTCATTACCCTGGGAAGCTTCCCAATTCATTCTAGTCTAATTTCACTCTTTGCTTTTTCACTGTAAAAAAATGTACTAAATAGCACTATAGTTAGCTTTCCAAATAAACCTATTTGCCATCTTTCAAAATGATACTGCTTTTAGAAAGGGTGGTTCTTCCATACATAACATCTTCATTTGATTTCTGCTGTCCTGTATGCAGCTTTAAAAAATAATATTAAAATCTTTTCTTATTCTTTTGTGATCAATTGCTTCAGTGATTCCAGATCTATTTTTTCAGTGAATGCAAAGAATTTTATAAAGGTACTTTGACATGTGTCGGAAAATCTCAAATAAGGCACTTCTTCCTGCTTTATCATGATATTGCTTGCTGCGTTTACCAGAATACCGTATGTGTTCAGATGTTGCACTGAAGAGATTGGGGAGTATTCTCTTATCGGGGCTTTCTCCAGCTGAAATCTCATTTCCTTTCTCGTACATGCTCCTGTATAGTGATCTTTTGTTAATGTATTTCTAAGTATTTGCAATTCTGGAGTTATCTACTTTTTTTTTTTTTTTTTATCAGGGAAATATATATTTCAAGATGATATTGAGTGCTTCCTTTTCTGGTAATCTGTCATATCAGTGTGCACTAGTTCCGCAGGTGCATATACTTTTTAAACTGGGCTTTACTTTCTGCAAATGCTCAATCATGTTCAGACTTTATTTTACAACCCAGACTAACCAGAACATAAAATACACCTTGTATTATCTCTGTGATCTGTAAAATGTTCTATAATAAGACAAATAGGATTTTTTCTTCAGCATGTCTTTCTCTAGCTTATTTTGATTGGTAATATGCATGTCTTGCTCCATGAAAATCAACTCCATCTGTTTCTGACATTATTTTTCCTTGCTTCAGTCATATAACTCAGCTTGTCTTTACTCATCCACCTTCTCTTTCCGTCAGCCATGAATGAATAAAATTTATGCCCTCTTTTACCTTCCAACTACAGTCACAGAGGCAAAGTTAATGTAATATCAGCTACCAGGACCCCATTTGGCAGTGCTGGTTGGTTGGGGTCAGTTTCATCCAAAGTCAGACTTTCCTGTTGGGAACTCCTGAGCCATTCAGTGCTGTCTCTCTTGAATGCAGGTCTGTGCAGCATGATGGCAATTACAGTTAACACAAGGAGATTTGATCCCATTGTTATAATTTGTTCTTCATTTATATAGACTAATCTGAGTTTCTCTTTTTTCTCTTACTTTCTCTGTGTCTTGGTGCTTGTGAAGAAGCTTTGCCCTGCAATCAAGCTTGAAAGAATGGAAAAAAAGAATACTTAGCTAAGTCAATAACGATTCTCTCCAGCCTCTTTTCCCTCCACACAATTACTGTAGCTGTATCTGTCTGAGACACTCAGACAGAGGCAATTGTTCTTACACGTTGCTCTGTGTAACCAGGAAAACAATTACAGTTGGTTGTTCTGTGTTTGTATAGTATACGCTCTAGGCTTTTTTTTCATATAAATACTGACACTACTGGGAAAACAGGTAAACGCTAGACAACTGTATAAATCCCTAATTCTATGAGGCACTATATATTTTTTAACATATATAAATATATAAATGTAAGTGTATGTGTGTAAATATATAATTTTATGCAAATTATTAGTTCCATATAACTTGAAGTTCTAATACAGTCTTCTGCCCTACTGGCTTATGTTGCTTACCTTTCCAATGGTTTGATAACGACAGATACTCATATTCACATAACAATAGAGGCTAACCCTATATACTGAAATTCTGTCATTGATTGGCTAGACAACACTAGCTAGTTAAGTTTAATTCACATCTAGTATCAATGCAGTAACATTATGAAGAGAGTGACTGAACACAATTAATTCAAAAAGGAGAATTAATGGGAAGAAAAAAACATATGTATTTATGCTTCAGTAATGTTTCCTACACATTGATTGTTAAATTGAATGGATTCCTCTAAAATTTTGGCTATAATAGAAGCACAATAACAACAAGCACAGTGCCTATGTTTAACTATTATAATTCATTTTCCTAAATATTGGTGCTGCATTTTCAGAGAGAAGATGTTGCAAAAGATGGCAAGAGAATGAATAAATCCACAGTGCTAAAACTATGTGCACTCCTGGCTATTATTTTGAAGATGCTTACAGTTGAATTTTCATGGGAAAAGTAATTAGTAATTGTTGTTATATATAACTTGTGATAGAGAATTAAAAGGAGGAGGTATGCAAAGAGAAAAAAAAATAAGAAAAAGAAAAGAAAAAAAGGAAGAAGGTGTTGGTACTCTTTTAAACACCCTGTATATATCTTGTTTGCTATTTATTCACTTTCAGAAGTCAAAATGTTGATTTAATTATCCATTTGCTCATAAGCATATTTTTTTTTTTAAATGAAAGGCAAATACAAAGGAGGACTAAAGACATTTTATCTAGTTACTGAGAATCACAAATTAAGCATGACTGTCCAAGTGTAAAATAAATCCAGTCACTAGGGTCAAGTGTTCCCTGTGTGCACGGGATTTTCAAAGGGGTTATAACTGAGTCATTTCTATTATAATAGATGAACTTTTTAATATAAGCTTTCTTCTCTTGCTGATATGTCTTTTTAGTTAGGAATCCAAAGTCTTGTGAAACAGAGAACTGTACAAAATTTAAGGTCATGCTGAGCAAAATGAAGCAAGAAAGTGGGAAACAGGAGAATGAGTGACTATGTGTGAGCAACATCTAGTGGCTAACATCTCATTATGAAGCATGGAGGCACTGGACATTATTTGAAACCTATTTTTGACACTGAATGCTTCTGCTGGGAGGAAGTGAAGCATATGGGGGAAAAGGCAGCTTTGCCTGTTGATGCAGCTTCTGAACTAAAAGTTCCCAAGAGCTCCTATTATCTCTTCACCTTGTGGCCTCAGGTAATAAACTGTGCACTTGAAGGATAAGTCTTTACTTGCACTTGGCCATGCTTTGGGTTGACTGGACAGGGGATATGACACAAAGCTCTTTTTGTGGTGTGCACTATGGCACTGCATTTTCATTCCTTTGGCAGGCAGGAACTTGTCCGTACCAACCCGTTCCAGCTGTGTGGTAAGAAGAAGAGGTGGTGCCATGGTTTAACTCCAGCCAGCAGCTAGGAGCACACAGCCTCTTGCTCACTCCAACCCCACTCCAAGTGGGATGAGGGAGAGAATTAGAAAAATAAAAGTGAGAAAATTAATGGATTGAGTTAAAGACAGTTTAAAAAGCAAAAGCTGCACACAAGCAAAGCAAAAGAAGGAATTAATTAATTCATTCTGATCTGCAGGCAGGTGTTCATCCATCTCCAGGAAAGCAGGGCTCCATCATGTGTAACAGTTACTTGGAAAGACAAATGTCATAGCTCCGAATGTCACCCCGCTTCCTTCTTTTTCCCCCAGCTTTATATACTGAGCATGATGTTATATGGTATGGAATATTCCTTTGGTCAGACAGCTGTCCAGGCTGGCTCCTCCCAGCTTCTTCTGCACTCTCAACTTACTTGCTGGTGGGACAGTGTGAGGAGCAGAAAAGACCTTGAGAGTTTAGCAACAACTGAAGACATCTGTGCACTAGTAACACCACTCTCATCCTGAATCCAAAATACAGTGCTACATCACCTTGCAGCAAGAAAGTTAACTCCATCCCAGCTGAAATCATGATAGGTGGGAACTCCACAACCTTGTTTTCTGAGAGCCACTTCCATTCTGCCTGATCAGTCCCCAAACTCCCAAATCAGCCACAGGTTGTGCAAATGAGAAAAAAGTTCCTACTATAATCCTGTCTCTCATGCCTTCTCTTCATCAAGGACATAGAACTAGGGATATTTAAAAGATATGTAGAGATATTCTTAAAGAAAGTTGTTTTAAAGGAACATTGGTTTATTTTGCACCGCCAGTAAAAAAGGCGTCCCAAGTGGTCAAATAGAATCATAGAATCATATGGGGTTGGAAGGGACCCCTGGAGATCATCTAGTCCAACCCCCCCAACAAGAGCGGGTGTACCTCGAGCACATTGCACAGGAACTTGTCCAGGCAGGTTTTGAATGTCTCCAGAGAAGGAGACTCCACCACGTCTCTGGGCAGCCTGTTCCAGTGCTCTACCACTCTCACAGTAAAGAAGTTCCTCCTCATTTTTAGGTGGAACTTCTTATACTCAGGCTTGTGCCCTTTTCCTCTTTTCCTGTCACTGGGCATATCCCAAATAACCCATAATCTGGTCATGTCGTCTTTTTGGAGAAACAGAGCAGCTCTAGAGAGTGAGGCCTCAGTGTCCTCATGTTCTTCTGCTTAGGGAAAAAGTAAAGTCTGTACGCAACCATTAATATTTTTTACACTTTCCATAGAAAACCAATAGATTGGTTATCCACATGTGTCCATGGGAAATCTCTAAGACAATGTTAAAAGAATACAGTGAAAAAACCAGTTTATGCTCTATGCAACTACTTCATGCTATCTCACTTCCAAAACTTGCAGATGTACTAAATAGTTAATTTTCCATGTAAATCCGTTGTAAATATGAAGTAGGAAAACAGTCTTTCCAAACATATCACCTAATAAAAAATTTTGAAAAAAATTACATACATCACTGCATGATTTTACCTTATCAGATGACACTCAGCAAATAATTTACTCCAAAAAGTTATAGGTTTTTTTCATCAGGAATATTACTTTTTCCTACATTTCTCCATGATCTCATGCATGATTCCTTCAAACACTTATTTTCTGTTGCTTCTTCTAGTGAATCAAATCCCACTCCCTCAGATCAGCTTTAATTTTTCCCAGATACATGCTAGAAATGGGTAACAGCATGCCTGCCTTTAACAAGACTTGTCTAAAACTGTCACAAAAAACATGTAATTTCACTCCTTAAAATATTTTATGTTTAAACTGTATCTCCTACTACCACTGTTTGAGACAGAATACTGCTCTGGTTAGAACACAAGTTGAAGTACTTTTTCTACTGTTCTTACCTTCTAATTTCTTCACTGGCTTACTGTTGACAGCCTTACTATTGGAGTTTTGCCTTCTTTTGCAGCTAGAGTAGATCTTTTTTTTCCTTCTCTTTTCCAAATCCTAAGAGTCTTCTTAGAAGTTGACGAGTGGCTATGTAAAGACTACAATATGGGGATTCAGCACGTAGTCCTCACTGCAAACCCTAGAGAAATAAGTTGGTCCCTGCAGTCACGAGAGGTGTGGGTGAAGACAGCAGGCTATATGAATTCCTTTGACCTATTCCATGTTTTGAAGGCCTTCTAAAGTCAAGGAATAATAAGAGATGTGTGCAAAGGACAGAAGTCATGCACTAAGATCCTCAATCCAGTTCCTGTGCAATGAGTATGGAGTTATGGGTTCATTTTGCTGGATTTTGATGTACAGAAATAGATATGGTTGTAAGAGACTCTTGATGAATGTCCAGGTAGTATTTCAGTGTTTGTAGAGAGTATTTTTCGTAGTTTAGTGGGACATCTGAATATCAGTACTGATTCTGTTCCCTTTGCAAACTCTTGAAGTGCAAGAGAAACAAAAAAAACCTGCCACAACAGGACTAGTTAGGAAGCCCCTTCTACAAGTTGTAGCTCTCTAGGACAAAGCTGCACAGATACCCACAGATCCCTGTCAACCCTGGTTAGCTACAGAGCCATTATATCTTGTGGAAATGCACACAGTCAATTAAAAGTGTTCCCTCTCATTTACAGTGTAAAGGCCTCTCCCCAGTGGCTGTTGAGCCCATCACAGTTTGGCAAGATACGCTACAGGGAATACATCCTCTAATTTTACAATACATTGAACACAACACCTTTTATTCTAGCTTACTCTGCTTTTGGGAAAACAGCTCTGCTTATTTTAAACTAATAAAAGTAATTGAAAAGCTATTCAGAAACTTTCCTTATCCCTTGTTATTTGTCCTCCTGACAAGCTTCAAGAGGTGACCAGCTGCAGAAGCCATTATCAGGTGACTTCATGAAGCAGTTGTCTTTCCCATGACAAAAGTTTTCCTGAGAAAAAGCAAAGGGAAAAAATTTCTCTGTTAACTCTGAACTGTGAACTGCTACTTTTTGGCATCCCATTGCATCATGGATTTGAAAGGATAACTGAGAAGGCTGCAGACTCTCTCCAAATGTACTGAGGCTGTACAAGATGACCTCCAGATGTCCCTTCAGTTTCTTTAATTCTATGAAATAATCCCACACTGAGTCTCTAGGCTGATGTATCAGCCCATAAAGGAATCTAGTTAGAAGCAGAATTCAGAAGCTGAACAGACTTCCCAAAACAGTAATTTTCTTCATCTCAAATCCTCAGAATATATCACCTAATTGCCTCATATCCTCAGCTGTCATTTTTAGTCCTTCACACTAAAAGCTCTGACTGAAGTCAGAAATGTGCTACTCATTTTTCTGCAGGCATCTGTCAGATCATTGGACTTTATGCCATATTAGAAAGCCTTTTTATAAAGGGTCAACAATCCTCTCAGGCGATGTTGAAGAAATACAAGCAAGGACCATGCTAAATTGCAATAGATCCCAAATTACATATTTTCCACTTTTAAAAGGTGATTCACAATTTTCTACCTCAGCTGACATGTTTTAAATTGCTACTTCAAAATGTCTGCCTTTTAGCACCCAGATGCTGACCTCAACCCTGTTACCCTTGCAAAAGGAAAAGCAGAAGGTAAAAGTAAGTACACGTTCAGGAAAGGATATGGGAAAATATCAGGGAAAAAGGATAAATAGCAAAAATGTAGCAATGTTCAAAAACCAGTTGCAGTAGCAATGTAACAATGATCAAAAATGGAAAAAGGCAATGAAATTGGAAAGAAAACTGGGAAAGTTAATGGAAATGCCAAAAAGCTAATGCAAGAAAACACTGCCTTATTGACTTTGTTTACTAGACGAAGTAAATTTTCCTGTGTATTTCATATTCTGTAGTTAATATCAAGGTGATACTTTGAGAAAATATTCAAGCAGTAGCAATATGTCAGTTCCCATTGTCAGTGTTTGTTCACTGGTCTTTTTCAAGTTTGAACTTCTTAGGCTACAACAGAACATCCAGAAATTTTTTTGTAGGCCAGTTTTTTCTTGGAAATTTTAGAATAAAAAAGAATTGGTACATAAAAAGATATGAGGAAGAAGTATTATTTTTATATCTAAAAGATCACAATGTCACATATTTAAAGAAAGCCCAAGATTTAAGAAGCAAAGGCTAGGGCACTCTTTTTATAATGTGTGAGTACCTAATGGGAAGACGAAAGAAGATGGAGCCAGACTCTTCTCTGTGGGCCCCAGTTAAAGGGCAAGAGACAATAGGCATAATTTAAAATACAGCACATTCAATTTAAACTTCAGAATTTTAATTTTTTTCTGGCAGGCTGGTCAGGTCTCCCTCTTTGCCCAGAGAGGTTGTGAAGTCTCTGTTGTTTGAGATACTCAAAATGTGCCTGTGTAAGGCTAAAGAATAATAAAGGCTAGACTAGACATTTTCAGTGTCCCCTTCTAACCTTGCCGAATCTGTGATGCTAAGAGACTGGGATATGGGTCTTGAGAGACCAAGACTGTCTGAAAGAAGATTAGGACTAGAGTTAGCTGGGACACCAGCAGGACGAGAGGAAAAAGAAAGGAAGGGCAGGAAAAAGACTACATGAGAAGTGATATTTAGATTTGGATGAATCTTCAGATCAGTTCTAAGAAGTAATTCAAATAAAGTCATGCTCCTGTGAAAAACCCTGTGATCATACTTGGCAAAGACATAATACTTAAAAGGCACAGGGAATGTTCCGTTTTGTTTCAGAGAGCAGCAAGGGTTGTTCCATAAGTAGGACTGGGCTGGAAACCAAGGGTGACCATATGGGCAGCAGGAGACAAGGCTGGAGACAAGAATAGAGGCAAGGCTATGACACATGACCAAGGTCTATGCAGGAGACAGGGCTGCGGACAAGCTATCTGCAAGGTCCATCAGGAAGCAAGGCCAGCCTGGGGGCTGGAGACACGTACACCTACAGCATAGCTTAGGCAAGCAAACAAGGCTCAGGTCTGAATTTAGATGCACCAACAGGCAGAGTATGTGTGCATGGACAGTCCAGATGAAGCTGGTCAGGGCAATTAAGGCCCATTTGTGCACACAGGACCCTGATCAGAGACCTTCTGGTTTTGGTGCTTGGTTTTGAACACTTCATTTTTGTTAAATATTGGGTGTGATTTCCCAAATCCTTCAAAGAACAAGCAAAAAACAGTCATTCTATCATACCAACATCTACCTTGATCTTTAGTATGATTAGTACTGTTAGAATCCCTATGATTACTACTATTTTTGTAATGATGGTAGATCTATTGAAAAGATGGTAGATCCTTGAAAGCAATAGAGACAGGGGTCTCTGGCTTTATCCTTACCAATCAGAGATTATCCCCACCCTATTGTTTAGCAGGTATAAAGCATGCAGCACCTAGTCAGAATAAAAACCTGTGAGGGATTAAAGCATATTCCCTGAAACAAAATTAGTAATTTTGCCTACTGTACTCTATGCAATATCCATGGAGTGTGCATGAACTGGGATTATTTTCAAAATTAACTTTGGGTAGTTTTCCACTGGACCATCAGAAAGCATATCCACCACAATGGTCACCATTCAGGACATTTCAAGTGCCAGTATCAGAGCAAAGCAGCAGGAAAGAGCAAAGGAAAAGTAACTACTATATTATTTAGTTCCAATATTGGTATAGTTAATATTGCACGAGTTTCTCATCACCTCATTGTGAGGACTTACTTGCTTGATTTATATCCAGAATAAAAACAAATCTTCTCTTCATCCTGAGGCAGAACACCAGCACAAAGAATTTAATTCCCAGCTTTTACACTGGTAGAGTACACAGAACTCACCCATAATAAAGGCTGTCATGGAAATGATCTGATAAGATTAAGTAATGTCAACAACCCCCTCACCTAATATTTCAATGGATGCATGGTTTGAAATCCTGAAGCTTCAATTTATTAGCACATTTACAGAGCAGAAACAGCTTGGGTGCAATAATACAGTACACTTCTGCTTATACAGCAGTATAAGCTTCTCAGTATTAACTTTATTAAGGAAATCTAACCCTGATGTTGGAAACCAAACCACACAAAAAGACAGCAATTTAAGAACTCCTGTTTTTTTCCTGTTGTTCTGTTCTCTTTGAGTCTTGTAACAATGATGTAATTTAGGACCAGTTTTCCTGATTTGGATGATACCCACCTTATGTCAATACATTTACCACAACCGAATCCTTTTAGAGAAGTAAAAAAAAAAATTCAAGTCATAATACCTGTCAGTCATTTAGTGCAAATGTCAACTGAATTTGAAAGAATGAGTTAGAGGAAAAACACAGCATTTTTGAGCTATCTACTCTCTATTATGCCACGTAGCAATTTTTATTGCTACAGTTTAAAATGGTCACTGAAACAGGAGTAGGAGTGAGAGATGAAGACAAAAGTATATTTGCACATTGTTGTGGTAAATCTGTATGTTCTTATTTCATATTATGTCTAGAGAATCATTCCTTCATTTTTAGAAGGAAATCCTCCCCACACACATATTGAAAGAGATGGTAGTGACTTCCAGAAATATTATGAGAACTCAGTCAGTTATGTGAAGAATTATTAGCAATATAAGTTTTTAAAAGATTCACTTTCTGTAGGATGAAATGTTCAACAGCTCTATTGTGCCCTAGATGCATCTGAGATTAGAAATTAATCCTAAGAGTTTTATCCCATATAATGGGCTCATGGCTCATTAGCTGACACTATTGAAATTAACATTAATATTTGCCATGCAAAAGGTGTGGTAGCAAACTTTGGTTTTATAACCTATTTAAAGTCAATTAAAGTGTCAGCTAATAACAAGAATTAAATATTATACAAGCATGTATCCACTCAAAGGTCAGGTTCAGTGGTTCCTTCTGCCCTTCTCAGGTGTTCTGTTCACTGAGATAAAACGCTTTCTGGCTTTATCTATTATGAATAAGGAACTGCTCTATAATTCCTTATGCATTTAGATTTGGTTAGTTGAGAAGTTTATTACTCTACTTCATGTGTTTTATTCAAGTCAACAAATGACTGTTGAGGGCAAGGAACAGGAAGGGAGGACTAGCTCAAACTACGTCACTCCTCAGTAGTTGCTTCACAGCACTTAAGCCACCAGCTTTGAGTATTTGGCCTCTATTCCTGCCAGCCTACAACAGTATTTAAGCAACAAAGGGAAGAAGCCCGTGATGAATAATAAAAATCAAATAAACTATGGTTAGTTTATGAGGGAAGATTCAGGCAGTAAAATAGGACCAATTCTTTGAAGAATTGAATCTGAACTCTCTCAAAAATAACTCAAGAAATTTTGACATGTCCTTTTTTATAATAGACCAGTGTGGAAGAGTTTTTTTTTTAAAAAAACCACATTTATCTAATGCTTTTCCTCTATAAAGAAGAAAAAACAAAGAGAAATTTTGTTTTGAGAAGACTGTATTATCCTTAAATTTCACTTATAACATTGCAAGAAGAAACAAGATTTGGACCTCCAAGGAGAGAACTATTGTCACTATAGTCCAGAAGCCAGTCTAGGAACAGGAGAACTGGCAAAATTCCAACAAGGAACTGGGGAAAGGCAAAACTTCTGTCGTGTAGGAGGACAGTATGGAGACAAAAGCTAAAGGTGAATCCAATCAAATTCTTTCATATGAAATCTTACATCTTTTGGGGATAAGAAAATAAAAAAAAATAATTTTGAAGGGCTGTATTTTCATAGAAAGGTATTATTTTTCACAGCATGCACTTACACACAGGATTTAACTGTAACTGAGTATTGAATTTTTAAGGACAAATTTTGCAATTGCATGGGTGTCAAAACTATAAAACAAGGCTGAGGCTACCCTACTATTTTATTTTGTTCTAGTTTCTTATGCTGCCTTCTACCTGGCAGTAACTCAGCAACTTATGACTGCATGGGTCAATCTTGTCCTTACCACTCACCCAGAAAGAGAGTGTTTCGCTCTTGATATGTTTTTGTGTCACTATGCATTTAGTTTAAAGGATGCAAAATCAAAGAAGAGCATCCCACACTTGGAACAGAGGCTGGGGAAGGTAGGTAGCTCCGATACTCTACAACAGTCTGGGACTAACCCTTCTCAGGGCTTTGCTTCCCTCACAGGTGACTTCAATCATTGCTACAAACAGAACTGTTGTGCCTGAAGGGACTGTTACCATAAAGCTTACTGACTGCAATTGTAAAACTTTGGGACATCTTATATTGCGTCTAGATCACCAGGTGGCTTATATGTGAAACTTGGAATTCAAGGGTGGGGAGAAATGCACTAATTTTGTGGTAGCCTGAAAAACAGAAAAGCTGCAACATTTTCTGTGGTAGGAATATAGTGCACTTTCCTCTATTCTTGATGGCAAATCTCGCCAGTAAAAGAGAATCTATACATAGCAATGTGTTAAAAGCCATAACTGTACATTTTTGTCTCTCTTATTTCAGTCATCTCTCCTGCCTTTGCTGCTTCTCATCTGGCTGTGGCTCAAAGGTATACAAGGCACAGTTGGTCTGGTTCCCCTATCCCTCAGTTAGAACTTTTCAGTGGTTCCTGTAAATTAATTTGTTCAATTCAGAAGGCTAGCTATATAAAATAAATGTGTAGTATATAAAATGACTATTTCTATTAAAGCAAAATAAGCAATACTGCATATGAAACCCTTTGCTGCAGTGTTCTGTTCCAACATTGTAAATTACTTGGAAGGTATTAGGGCATTTCTCTTTGAAGGTTCACGTATATAAAATGCATTATTAACTTACTAAATGTTATTGAAATGTACAATTAAAATAACGTGACTAACAGAACACAGACAATGACTCTAAACTAAAATTGTCCTTTCCATTTTAAAGTAGGGTTTTCCTTTTTTTTTTTTGCAGACTACTGAGGGCCTTAGCTTGCTAACTGAAAATTTTTAGTTTATAAAAAGAATGTTTTACTTCTCTCTTTCAGCTGAAAATATTAATTAATAGTAAAACCTTCAAAGCATTTAAGTAACATAGAATGGATTTGGGACAAATTGTTTAAAATGTGGTTCAGCATTTTTAATCTACTGGTGATAGAAGCTAGTTTGTGGAAAATTGTATGAGCCTGTCACCCCACAGTGACATCTGCAATACACAGGGAAAACAATAGGCCAACAGGGAGTTTGGACCTTGCAAAGTTCCAGTTGAATCCTTGCAGCAGAGGAATGCTGGCAAGCAAAGGTGAGACAGGTTATACTGTTGCCTGCTTTTGTATCCTCGCTGTGCTCTATATCTGGTAAGGGCAATATCTTTCATGCACCGTCATTCTTCTCTTGTTTTTTTGAGGGAAGGGAATCTGGTTGAGTAAGAAGTAAGGTGCTTTACAACTCTCTAGGTAGGTCCCAGCTCAGGACTGTCAAGACGTCAGAGCTGCAGAAAACATCTTGACATACACTCTCTCTCCATTCAGTCTAGGAGAGGATGTAAAGGGTGGCCAGAAGCTACAGTTTGCAAAATTTCCAATTACTTGAAGCCAAAATTTTGAGATTCTCTTATAGTCAAAAATGGACCCGATTTCTTGCTTTAATCTACATGAATTCTTTTTAATGGGTGAGTCAGTGCAAGTCTTCACATGGTCTTCTGTGTTCCTTAAATCGAGCTTAATAAGTATAAATAAATATACATATAAATATATTAAATACATATAGTCAATTATATATAAATACATCTAATTGGACTAAGTGATCCTTATGGGTCTCTTCCAACTCGAGATACTCTATGTACAAATACAAGCTAACTCAGATTTTGATGTTATTACATGACTGCAGAAGTCATAGTGGTAGGTGGATACTTATCATCCTGATAAGTTGACCTGAGTCCTTTTGAATGACAACTGGCATAAGTCTATGAGAAGAGGAAGGCACTTTCACTATCTGTATCCCTCTCCCCCTCTCAGATTATTATGTGTGGTCAGACTGACAGCTTTCAGACTTTGGACAAGTAAACAGACTTCTTTGTGAAAACTTGGTCTCGGTTCTTTCTATGTAATTAAATCTTCAAAATCTCCTAACTTTATTTTATTTTGTACACATCTCCTGAAAATCCTCTTTTGAAAAACTTCTAGTCCCTGCAGAACATCAGGTTTTGGAAAGGATGTAAATATAATTTCTGTGCTGACATATGATCTGAATGTCATCTTTATATTTATTCTGTTTTCTGTTTATATTGGGATAGCACTAGAGAGAATCAGCCACAGGCCTGTGTTTGCTGCCGCATATAATAAAAAAAACAGTGTCTGACTGAGCTTACAGTGTTATCAGTGAAGCTCTTTTCTTTGCCAGTATATGTTGATAAGTGACTGTGTTGAAGAGATACATGTTAATATGTAAAGTCAAACAGGGAAAGCTTTGCATTACTTGTATATATTCCAGTAATGCAATTTCATTGATCTATGAAAAATCAATTCACAAGGACTTTGAAACAAATCAAGTCTTTTGGGTCGTGTGGAAAAATGCACTACATTTCCTGCAGTGAAACATGAAATTATGGAAAGAATTATTTACAACTTCAGAGGTCTGCATCTCTTCTTATTTTCTAATGCTAACATTGCATGTACACCTCTTTATAACTCAGTTGATCGGGTATTTTTCTTCCATTCTTAATAATTCAATTCCACCTTCATAATCTGTTAATATTGCAGCCAATTCCCAAATTTATGTCTACAAGAGCCCTTCAGGGATCCTTGTATATATAAACCACTAGCTAACCATACACGTTACAAACGGATAAGTAACGTTGTAAAATTCTAGACAGCTTTGAAATCATCAGCCTTATTTATGGTATTATTGCAGAAGCTGTTATGCACCTGAGAGTTGAGAGTTGGTGGTAATTGTATAATACACTAGCCAGGAAAATGTTTTATTAAATCAAACCTGGGTTGAAAAACTATTAATAATTTGTAAATATTTTTATATTGACATTTGGAAAGAAATAAAGAAGCTCTTTTTATTGGTTTTAGTATTAATGTTAGTTAATTAGACATCCACAATCTTCAAAGGTTATCTCCTTTTATTTTTTTAGCAGTTCTCATTTTCTCACCTCTTCCTGGCTGCGAAACAGGACACATGCAACCTAACATCAAAGGAAAAACTAATACTTCCTTCAAGAACAGTATATACTATACATTCACGGAGTTTATCTGCTTAAGCAGAATGCATTCCCAAATGACAAACATTATGCAAGTGACTCATCAGAATGTTTTTAAGATTTCAAACGTGGAAGGTTCCGTCTCCTGTTCCTTTTGCCCTAATCCTCGTCAAACACATACCAAAAGCTTTGGCTTGGGCAAATGTTCAAGCCACTTTACCTCATCAGAGGTAAAGGA
The DNA here is from genome assembly GCF_001431845.1 of Calidris pugnax. Taxonomy (NCBI): domain Eukaryota; kingdom Metazoa; phylum Chordata; class Aves; order Charadriiformes; family Scolopacidae; genus Calidris; species Calidris pugnax. Next base: position 1,867,471 of record NW_015090830.1, on the reverse strand, counting down.
ACAAGAAGTGTATGCTGATACTGCTGTGGTCTCTTGGGTCTGCAGGCCACCCTTTGTTGCTGCTGGCTTTCATTGTGAGCAAATGGATAGGAATATCCTCAAGAAAAAAGGAACTTACATTCATAGTTTTATTAATGCATCTTCTTTTCCTTGTGTTGTTGCTTTGTGTTTCCCTGAAGCTTGCACAGAGACAAACACAAGTTTTACAAGGTACTTGCTGTCAGTACAGACATGGTACTGCATTGTTTGAGCTACGCAGTTTTCGACTGTATGGTTACTTACTCTGACATTGTGTTTATGTCTTGGTATGCATTTTTAATTCTCTTATCCTTTTTTCAGATTCCTGTTAAAGGATGATAGTTTCACTGACTGAAAAATATCTTTGCGTGTTTTCAGTAATCAGAACCTGTGTGGCCAGAATAGATTAGACTGCCATTGCTTTCACTGACTTTTGAATGTTGGTTGTTGTTGGGTTTGGCTTTTTTTATTTGTATAACAGGCCATTAACTTTCTATTTAGTGCTTTAGTTACAGACGATTCACAATGTTTTTCATACCGTGGCAGGAATAAGAACAGAAATAAATTACAAAGCCTTCAACCATTTAGCCCAGAGCCACAAATTCCAAAACCTGGCTGAGACTTTTCAGGGTAGGTAGGTTCAGAGTTATGACTTCTTGGACTGCAGTGAATGAATCAGCTCTTCAGATTCATGTAAATGATTCTTATTACAAAGTCCGTTTAAGCATTATTTCATTGCCATACTTGATTGCTGTTTTTTATATATTGAAGTATGCCTTTCTTAAGGAACACTTGTACATAGAAGGGACACCATCCAGTGGTGATTTTTCCACATGATCTTTCTCTTTAGCTAAGTCCTGAGTCTTAGGAAGATATTTTGTGCATGTGATCATTTCATTTTATTCCAAGAGATATATTCAAAAGTTTTGGAGTCATGGGAGAAAAATAAACATTAATACTTTATTCTCCACTGTTAAATATATGTTGACACAAAATTATTCCTCCATATACCTGAATGAAAGGATTGTTTTGCTATGTGGCAGATCCTATTCTCTCACATGCGTTGTAAATGTAATTGAAATATTGTTAATGCTGCATGGCTGAATTCACTCCACATGGAACTCCTTCCATGCCTTAAGGAGCATACATCAGAGGTATGTTTTTTGTATCTGACAAATACCTCTTTATTTCTCTGTTGTGTCAGTTACTTTCAAGAAATTTAGGTACATGAAATGATCTTTTCTAATTTTATGTAAGAGTCCAGTCAGTCAGTGAGATACAGTGTTTTTTTCTATTCTAATTTTCCACAATTAACAGAAATTATATTTCTTTTGGTCCTATGTAAGAACAACACAAGGAATGGGAGTATGGAGAATCTATTTAAATGTCTGTCATACAGTAAAGGCCAGAGCTATACCTAGTTCCAGTTCCTATCTTTAGTGATTCACTGTATGGAACTGCACATGGTGCCTCACTGAGAGGGGGAGTCAGCAAGCATCTGGGTGACCATTTTGCAGTTAGCCAATGCTAACCCACCATAAGAACTGAAAAAGACTTATGCAAATCAACAGTCTTGAAACAAGTAGTTGTCACTTTAACTATTCACTAGGAACAAATGTTTGCAAAGGCAATAGCTAGTACATTTTTTATTGATGCTACATTACTTCAAACAACACATCACTTTTAAAGGGGGACAAACCATTGTTTCCTCCGTCATCAATAACATAAATTACAGGTACAGCATTTCTGTAGCTTTGTGGACAATTGCATCTTTACAAGGAGAAAAAAATTGGTGAAAAAAAGTAAAAATGCTCTTCATTCCATATGTCATTTTTGCTGAAGTGAATACAGTTACTCTCCCAGTGTCTTTACACTTTAATAATTTCAACTTTAATTAATTTACTAATTAAAAGCCCTCACTATCTGTAGACACTATTCATTTGGAAAGAACAAATGAGAGCAGGTTTAATAGGACAGAATTAAATAACACAGTCATAGAAGTTATCAAGTTAGCTCAAGCTGCTTTGAAGAAGACAGTCATCATCTCAGTGACTGATGAAGAAATGAGAAAGCAGATAGAAAAAACTTCACTAGGGAAAAAAATGATATCTGCTTTACATTTATAAACATTGCCTAGTTCTTGGCTATTTTATATTAAGAAAGCAAAATTTTTGTCTGTTATAGATAGCTATTCCAAATGAGTTCACAAAAATTACAAAATGCAAAACAAAACAATCAAAAGATACAAAAAGGAAAGTGAAGAGTGAATAAAAATGCCTAGTCTGAATAGAGGAATTTATTAATCGTTCTCAAAAAGTAAATGTATTTCAATGTTATCTTGCTAGAGTACTTGTAGAATGTAATTTCTTCCTTAATTTATAGATCTTGGAAGTCTAGCAAGTGCAAAAGCATTATCCAATGATACTAGGTTTTTTATTTGTGAATGAGTCACAAGCAGACAGTGACTTGAACATCATATCCATTTATCCCTTGACAAAATAGACTTGCAAGGAGTTCACAGAGCTGTTTAAAAAACTCAACACAAAACTTACAGGTCACAGTGAATCTGACTGATGGATAAATACAGACAAATTATGATCCTGCTTACATACACCAGTTAACAGAAGAAGCTAATTTAACGGAGTAAATTATTTACTCATCTTAAGTCTTAAGCAGCCTTGCTAAAGTGACATTACTTCCAACTCTACAAATTTTAAAAAGATTAGGTTGTTGAAATGATGTTTCTCTTCCCATTATACCTGTAATAGACTTCACTTATACTCAGAAGTTTTGTCTGACCAAATTATTACTACAGTCTGGAAATACTGCCCTTATATTTTGCCATCAAGAACTACACTAAGAACTGCATGGTTAAACAATGTACGTAATGTAGCCTTACTAAAATGAAATTATAATGTTACTGTAAATATTAAAACTGAAAATGCACTACCATTTTATTTAGTGATGGTTTTCATATACTTTTGTCCAAGATGTAATAGGAACAGAAATCTGAGGTGATCGTTTTACATCTGAGTTTTTTGTGAAGAGCAAAATGCACATTCAAAATTATGATAACTTAAAAGTGTGTAAGAAAATAAAAAAACCTTGAAACTACAATACATTGCGAGATCTATGCCTGAAGTGTCTAAAAATCCTGAGAGTGTCCACATAATTAAAATATAATAACAATTTGATAACTTTTTTTACTTGAGTGGCATGCCAAAATATATCATCTTTTGGGACATCCCATAGTTCTTATTGGAGACAGTAGCAGAGACAGGGCATTTCTCTGATGTAATATATTAGCTTACAAAAAGCGGTTGGGTTTTTTCACTAGTTTTTCAGCACAGAGCCAACCAAATAGTTGATTTTTCTCTAATATATATAATTAAACTAAATCTTTACAAAAATAAAAATACTTTTCCCTGTAGAAGTTTATAAATTAGGCAAGGTAACACAAAAATATAGGTTAAAATTTTGTGATGTATTAAGAACTGTATGTTTGTGGTTTTTTAACTCAGTTTGTTTGAAATTATTTCACTTTGAATGAACAAATCTATTTCAACCCTTCCTTTCTGAAGAAGAGGTGAAAACTTTAAAAAAAAAAAAGAATAAATAAATCTAGTGAGGAAAATGAAGTCTTTTTCTCATTACATACATGCACAAATAGAAATAATCCATATACATCAAGACACAGATAATGTCAGTGTGTCTTTTGTCATGACACAGAGGAAAGAACAGTGATATATCCATTTCTTTGATTTTCAAGAAATCATAGACCTCCATGGCTGTTGAAGAAATGTAATTTTTGAGACAGGTGAAAGATAAAGTTTTCCCAGATTCTACCTTGGATGAAGGTCCTACTCTCATCCAGAGAAGAAACATCCATGTGAAGGAGGACTTGTATTTTCTTACTTTTAAATGCAAAACTGACTCACATTATCACATGGAAATATTAGTTAAAGAAAATCAAGACATATACATACACTGGCAAGGAGTTTCAATGTTGCAGAAATCCAACATAAAATCTCTATCTCAAGAGTAGATTCTAATTTCAGAGCAAATTACTTTGCTAAGGCATATTTGCTGTCTATAGCTTCTATAACAACCTAGTGTTTCTTTGCAATGCTTCATTATAGACATTTTTAAAAAATATTCTTCTGCCAAGTATGCCAAGGTGAAGGACAAAAGAATTTGCCCAAGTTCATACAGCAGGTTAGAAGTTGAATCAACAGTAGAATCTGGTTTCTGAACTTCAAAGATCATGCACAGCCCTATAGGCTACCCTTCTATGCCAGCAGAACAGATGGAAAAAGGATTGGTGGCACTATCAATGTCATTGATATTTTTATCTCATGTCACTGTCATCCAGCAATAGATAAAGATATCTTAAACTAAGTAAAGTCTTAGGTTCCTCTCAGAAACCTGTGAACCAGTGGGGGACAATCCTGTATGTGTTGTGTTCAATTGCTTCTCGCTGTTCAGCAGTTTGCAAGCCTGACATTTAAAGCAGAAACACAGGCAATTTTATAAAGCTGAAAGTTCCCTTTCACGTCTTCTCCATTTTACTTCAGTGGACTATAAAAAATATTCCTAAGCCAAGAGGTACCAATCCATGTGACCAAAATCTGGGGCCCACAGTAGCAACTCTTTGTCCCGTGCTTGCTGACTGTTGGTCAACAGCTATTCCAGACAGTGAATGATTGTGATATATTTCTCCTTTTCAGAGGGAAACAAAGTAAACCATAACTTTACTTTCAATATAAAGTCAGGAGTGTTACCTTAGTGGCCTAAAATTGAAAATAATTCACTTTTATTCCAGTCAGAAGTTTCAGAACAAATATTATTCTGTTGATAGACTAAGAACATCAGATAAGGAGCCTAAGCTCCTCTTTGTGTTCCTGAATAATTTATGCAGATCGAATTTTTAAGTTCTGCTTTTGCTACCTGTATATTCTGTTTAAATTTCTTTATTTCATTCTTGCATTTCAAGTTCAGAAGTAATCTCATTTCTCATTAAAAATAGATTGAGCCTACTTGAATATAAAAGCAGCAAAAGAGGAAACTATCACACATAAGAAATATGCATAATTAGCAGGCTAAGAACTTTGAATTAAGTGCTTGGTAAGTTGTTGTACATACTATGTACCGTGTGCGTGTTATTTACTAAAGTAGATTGAATCATCCTCAGAGTTTATTTCCATTTAAATTCAGCTTAATTTTTCAGTTTACCACAGAGTAAAGAAGCTTCCCTAAAACAAGAAAAGGACCAAGATAAAAGTCCTTCTTAAAGTTTTAAAATATTTGATTAGTCTTTTCATATCTTTATTATTTTTGTGCATTTTTCCTAATCTTTTAAGTGTTGCAAATGGATGAGAAAAATATTGTGGAAACTAAGAAAATTATCAGAGAATCTAAAACAATGCAAAAGAGCATATCTTACTGAAATCAAAGGGAATTACAAATGTTTACCTTCGCTGTGAACCTGGCCTGTTCTTTCTAGAATTGAGCCTAAGCAACAGTATTTATAGTTTATCAAGACAATTCATTCTTACTCACTCCTTAGTGAAAAAAACCAAACAACAGAATACTTATGTTTCTGTTATTACATACCACTTTATCCAGTACCTTAAGACGACCTTAGGAAACAAGAGAGGAAACAAATAAGATGAATACCAGTCTGTTGATCCAAACCAGAGACACAGAATGTTGGCTTCACTTGCACCTGGATGGTGTTGTTCATCCAGTTTGCTAGCAGTCTTTTCAAATCAGAGGCAAAATATCAAAGGATTGTAATCATTATAAGTTTCACAGATTTCCCATTCTTAAGAGCTAGCTCTGTTTTGGATATTAAATCCACAGCCCATACAAAGGTCTCTTTCTATAAATATCAGCCTCTCTACTGGTGGTGCGTAAAACATATCTAGCAACATAAGATATTAAGACCATCCATCAGTAGCCTTATAGTAATCAGAAAGGTTTCATCACTTTCTTTCTGTTGGTTCGTTTTCCTAGAGGCCAAATAGAACTTAGCTGGATATTCATATCTCAGAGGAACTGTGGGTCATTAAACGTGTCTCAATACATAACGATTCATGTGAGAAAATGTTGACATTTACACTAGCAGGAATAGCACTGGTTAAAGCATTTTGCTTTCACTCCTAATATTTTTTTGACCAGGAAACACTAGATTGTAGAAACTGAGAATTTTCTCTCATATTCCCTGTGCTATTGAAGTACTTTATGTCTCCAGGCAAGTATGTAGATCTACCATTGTTTAACTCTGTAACAGGAAAAAGAAATATTACCTTAGTAGCATACATCTCTTACTGATAAGCTAATATATCTTGACATGTGTTAAAAGAACTGAGGGAGAAGGTGTATGTAGGCATATAGTCATGTACTCTTAAATGCCATCCTTTCCCCTGAAATAAAGTGGAGAAAATGCAGAAGTTAAATACAAACAACTGCAAAGTTTTAAATTTAATCTTAGTAGTAAAAAGATTTACTCATTCACTCCTGGTATTTCACTCTTCTCTTTCTATAGTTCAGAACTGAAAGGTCAACACATTGTTCATTATGTCACAGTCTTTTCTACATAATAATTTATCAGACCAGTAACTAAAAATATACTAGATCAAAGTATTTGAAAATAATCACAATTATCCTGTTCCTGTGATTGCTCATGTTTGACCAAGCTAATTATGCCTTGCTTCTTTCCAGATTTATACAGTAATTGCCAATGAATGTTTTTGGAAGGATGGCTGCCAAAAGGGCAGAAGAAATGGCTTAGAGAAGGCTAATGCGACTTACAAACGCCAGTTTTTAAAGAACTGAGACCTATCATACCAGAGTATGCTGCATCTTAAATAAGGGCAGGAGGGTGGAGACAGCAGTTCAGTTTTGTGACTTCACTTGGAACTGATGACACTGCTTCAATTCACAGAATAACACAATTTATATTTATATGGCAGGGCTCACATTATTTATGATTCACAGCAAAGAGTAGGTGTTGCCCCGAAGTTCATTCTAATACTTCACCAGCAATGAATATCTTTATGCATAGCCAGATGAATAACTTTCAAAAATATGGAATAATTTTCAAGTGAATATGTTTATGTTCAGTGGGAACTTGATTTCAAAAAAAACCCCGACCGATACAGTTTTATATAGATACTGGGAAAAGTTTGAAGCTTGCACAGCTGAATCACGGAGAAAGTGACATAGAACTGCAACTGCTATAAGTTTGGTGAGGAAAGGAATTAATAACTTATTACTTACCAGTTGTGGAAAAATACAATTCCAAATTTCTTATTAGATCAGCTATGGCACAATTGCCATTGTCAACGTATCAATGTATTTTTAGTATCAGGTTATCGAAATTCATGTAGAAAAGTGTTTGCAGTCAAACCTTAACCAAGGAATATTTGTTAAGAAGTAAGAGTGTAAATTTAAACTTCAACTAAATTCAAAGATATTGCCCTTTGCCTAGACATCCCTGGCAAAAAAAAAAAAAAAGGAAGTTGAGAAAAGCATTATTTATAATATGTTTGTTTTTTTCTTTAAGCACACAGAGATGTGGATGAAAGTTGCAACAACATAACTCTGCTAACCTATATTTTCTGTTTCACAGCAGTACTCGGTAAATGCCTGGTGTGACATGGTAGAAAAGGTCATTTTTAGAACCAAATATTTTAATGTCATAATTAGTACAGGTCTCATACTTGTTAAGCTACTGGTAAGCAAACCAGGCTCTTAGATCCAGAATTTAAGCCAGAGCAAAATATGGGTCTATCCATGACAGAGATTTGAAGCGGAGAAGGTGATCCATCTTAGTGCAGCAATTTGCACTAGGAAAATCCTGACCAATCCAAGGTTATGCGACGCTGAGATCCAACTCCACCCACAAGTTGATACAGTTTAAATTCCTTCTTTTAATATACTGAAGACTGCTAGGCTGTTGGCCATTCTGAGTGAGAGGACTGAAATTGATTATTTTTGTTAAAATATTCAAACTGTGGTAGACCACAGAAAGGAACTGGGAAAACAGTGAGCATGATGTCAAAGACTAATGATTACACAGATAGGATCATGGGAATCATTACTGTCAAACTCTATTCAAAGAACTAGTAATGTGCTCCATACAGTGTCTTCATCTGAGAAAGATGCTCAGATTTCCCACTGAAAACATAATTTTTGTCATGCTTGTACTATCCTGTTGCAGATATCATTGAGTGAAAGACAAAGCAAAAACAAGGACGTGCTCTGAAGACCCAGCAGCTGACTAGCAAAAGTACGGTTCTTGCGTACACTACACTGTGATATTCTTGTGATTAGTTGGTTGCTTATATGCCCATTTTTAGTCTTTAAATTCCAGTATCATGTCCATAAGCATATCAGTCTTTGTAGAAAGGTTATGAAATTTTATGGTACTAAAACACTTAGTTAAGCGTCAGCACTCAACCTCCCAGCCCTGTCTTACAAGTAATATGAATGACTTTCTTCTGACACATCACTGATTTTATTCCATTTTCTTGGATATCATTAGCACATCTAAGTATTAAAGATAACAATGAAATTCTAAGATTGTGGATTTCACTAAGCCATTGGAAGTACTGATCAATCAGTAGCTAGGCAGTGATAAAGCCGATTTACTTTAATATCATTGAAAATGATCTGCCTATACAAGATATATGAGCTATAATTTAACAGCTTAAATACTCCCTCTACTGAATTACTGCATTTTATCTGTTTTGTAGAGAAGATGCAGTATAGTAGTGTTTGAGAAACCATGTATGGTCTTTTGTGATATTTTAATACCTTCAGGGTACACATCTACCAGAAATTCCAATTCTGATCTAATTAGTTATGGGAATAAGCTAAGTGTGGGAACGATTTTCCATTCTCAATACACTGAGCTCAGTGAAACAGCAACAGTAAGGGTAATGAGGTGAGACTGCCTGTTTTTAGAGGGTTCTTTCCATATGACCCATTTTAGCTTGACCTTCCAAGTCTTGTTCATAGCATTATAGTAGTATGACTTTGTTGCAGAATCAGACAACAAATGTTTAGATTTTAAAACATTTCTTCCTTACCAAGAAAAAAATGCTTGCTATGAATGAACAAAACATTGAGAGTATTCATCATCTAATAGCAACAAAATGTGTGGCTTTTTCCAGGGAGGGTTGATCTTGTCCTGAGATTGATGCTGTTAATTGTTAGAAAAACCTTTCAGGAGTTGTGCACTTGCACACAGTGCTGGAAGTCCTGTCTCCTACTAACTCATCATTGTGAGCAGGTCCTTCCAGAGTTGCCCAACTACTTACTGTCTCTGGGGTTTGAATACAATGGCAAAAGGTTATTCTTTCTAACAGAAACATAAAATAAATCAGCCCCCAATTGAGGTTAGTTTAAGCTAGCTTTCTACTTCTTGGAGTGAAAGTTGCATGGGAGAATTTTTTCAATCATGTGCACTTGATGATTTAATGCAAAAGTTTGAAAATGCTGGATGAGCATCTCTTTACAGCACTGGTCTTGATTTTTGGATCTTTACAGCACTGGTAAATATCCAAAAGACTGAAATAAAACAAACATTGTGCCAAAGTTTTGAAAGAGAGAGACAGGCTAGAGAAATGGTCTGACAGGAACATAATGCAGTTCAATAAAGAAAAGTGCAAAGTCCTACACCTGGGGAACAAGTCCATGCACCAATATATACTGGGGGCCACTCAACTGAAAAGCAGCTTTGCAGAAAAGGACCTGGGGATCCTGGTGGACACAAAGTTGAACATGAGCCAACAATACGGCCTTGCCGCAAAGACAGCTGATGATATCCTGGGCTGCCTGAGGCAAAGCATTGGCAGCAGGTTGAAGTAGGTGATCCTTTCCTTTTATTTAGCACTGGTGAGGCCATGCCTGGAGTACTGGGCCCAGTTTTGGGCTCCCTGGTACAAAAGAAGCATGGAGGTATTGCAGAGAGTCCAGCGAAGGGCCACAGACATGGTTAATGAACTTGAATATCTTTTATATCAGGAGAGGCTGAGAGAGCTGGGACTATTCAGCCTGGAGAAGACTCAGGAGAGATCTTAACATCATGAATAAATACCTGATGGGAGGGAATGAAGAAGATGGAGGCAGGCTCTTCTCAGTGGTGCCTGTGACAGGACCGGAGGCAACTGGCACAAAGTTAAACACAGAGAGAGCTGGGACTATTCAGCCTGGAGAAGACTCAGGAGAGATCTTAACATCATGAATAAATACCTGATGGGAGGGAATGAAGAAGATGGAGGCAGGCTCTTCTCAGTGGTGCCTGTGACAGGACCGGAGGCAACTGGCACAAAGTTAAACACAGGAAGTTCTCTCTGAACATCAGGAAACACTTATTCACTGAGGGGGGGTGTGACTGAGCTCTGGTACAGGTTGCCCAGACAGGTTGTGGAGTCTCCAACCTGGATATATTCCAAAGCCTTCTGGACATGGTCTTGGTCAACTGGCTCTAAGTGACCCTGCTTGAGCAGGAATTGGACCAGATGATCTCCAGAGGTCCCTGCCCACCTTACTGGTTCTGTGAATCTGAAGTAGACAAGATTTTTGTATTTCTGTCAGCTCAGCATTCATCTTAGTCAATAATTGAAGGAGTGGAATATAAATGAAGCACATTGTGACAGTTCATGTGTGTTTTAGTTATTTGTTTCACATTACAATGTCCAACCCTTGAAGATGAGTGTGACCAGATCACGTAGATCTTTATGGAGGGAGACAGACATGGCTTCTTCTCGTCGAATTGTCTGACCATTCTAATGGGAAGAAGATTTAAAAGGGGTATGGAGGAAATAGAAGAGCTATTGAAGCTGATTTTTAGCACACCATTTAAACCCCTTTTAGCAATGATCAGAAAAGAAATTACTGATATAGTTTGCATATGACACAAAAACTGGGAGAACAGTAAATAAATAAGAGAACAAGTCATCACATCAAAACATTATGAATTTTAATATGGCCAAATATAAAGTCAAATGTATTTTAAAGAAGAAGATTGGCTGTGCATAGTTGACAGGAAGCATTGGCTCTGAGAAAGCCTTGTGGGTAATGGTAAACTATCATAAACTTCTTTGTGACCTAGAAAACGTCTGTATGACACTGTTATATAAAGCTGCTCATTGACATTGAAAAAAATAAAGGCAGACTAATAGAATTAGATTGAAGAAGAAACCCTACTGATGATGTTCCTAAAAGGTGCCAAGAGCACCAATGGTAAAATAAAAACAGAATCAATTAAAAATATAATCAAATATAAAAATAGAGTCAAATAGAAACAGACAGGAAATACTCAAATGAGTGAAAAACTTGGTGACAGAATTTCTCACATTACACTGTTTGGACTGTTAAAAAAGAAGACTTAACAGTGAGTTCATGTTGCCTGGAAAAAGCACAGATTGACATCACTTCCAGCTAATGTTGACTAAGTTGACAAGTCTTGTTTCACAGTTGCTAAGCCAACTACCTGAACTCTAGGCTACCCCAGTCAGAGTGAGAAAAAAGATAGCACCCAAAACCCAGCATATACTACATTGCCTTCACCCATCTCCTTACATGAAGAGAGCCTTGGCTCCTGCTGTCACTCCGTTCTTTGCAGATCCTTCTGCTTCCCCTCCTTATTTCAGTTTTCTTAGTCTCACACTTTTTGCACTCTATTATGAAATAACAGATATTAAAAACTTGCTAGAATACTGTTTTGTGCAGGACTACAGATAAAGAGAAGATCTCAAAAAGACCAACATTTGTACAAATGTGTCAGGTCTCAGAAGGCCTTTGTTTCCAGAACAGAAGTTGTGGGTGATGGTTGGACCACTTTGCATATTTAATTTTGAGTTCGCTGTTTTCTACTTTTATGTGTATATTTATTTTGTTGTAAAAGAGGCAGGATGAGAGTCTAAGAATGATCATGACAACAATATCCAGCTTGCTTTTAAGTGACTTCCTTATTATTCAGAAAGACTATTTATAGCTATCCTTAATATCATTAAAAAGGCTGCCAAACCCTTGATTTCCTAAAAAACTAATAAGAAGTCTTAAAAAGAAAACCTTACTTGATACTTTTCATTTTGATGTTTTAAAGGTTTCTTTATCTGCATCTTTACTGAAGAGGATTCTAAAAAAAAAAAACCAAACAAAAAACCAACTTTAATTAACTTAATTAACTATTAATTAACTATTTAATATAAATGTTATTTAACTATTTAATATTGTACATAAGCAGGTTAAACTGATATTGTTATCTTTCTAGGTCAATTCATTTCATCAGAAGTACCGCAACAGCTCGAAGTGCAATGATTAGCCAAAGAGAATAAAGTAATACTCTGGTCTACATGGAAATCTCAAATGGCAGCACACTTTGTTCCTTACCCCTGAAATTGGAAAATGCTCAGTACAGTCAGGGTGTCACAACAAAAGAAGAATGTTAATACATGGGAGCTGGTTAAAAAAAAAAAAAAAAAAGAAATGAGAGTTATTAAAGATTTGAGAAATATTTACAGAAAGATATCTTCCAATTCTATGTAAGAAAAAGAAGGGTAATATTTTTCTTGATCGGTATCCTTACATACTTAAAAAGAGAAAGAATCCTTTAATTAGAAAAAAAATTACAGGAGCTCATCGCCAAAAAATGAAAGTGAAAAAGTACAGACCAGAAAAAAGTTGCTCTATTGTAGCAGTTATGATATTCAGCCATTAAACCAATTTTTTTCAAAAGTGATATTAGATCCCTCTCTCTATTAATGTTGAAATGGGGATAGAAATACAAGTATAATCCTATTCTATGAAATCAGACTACATTATCACAGCAGTCCACCCCAGTTTTCCAATCTGTGACCTGAGCAACGCCCATTGTGGTATACAGATGAAACAAAATTCAGAATCCAACACAGTTTTTGTTCAATTTCCTCTCCCAGCCCTTTGTTGGAAATAGGCAAATTACTCCAGACCTTCAGCTTTGTGATATAACACTCCCTTTAGGCTGCTGGATGTAATTGGACTAGGGTAGAATCCAGGTAATTTACAGCACGCAATCTTTCTCTGTATTCCACAGAAGACTTTGTAGTGTTCCCAGAAAAATTAAGTGGATTTTTCCCAAAATATCACCTTAGTTACCTATGCTCCAACATAGGTCTGCTTTTTTTTCCTTTTTTCTTTTTTTTTTTCACTGCCTAATCTTCAGGATTATACATTCTAGACTATAACTTCATTAAGATCTCATGAAGATCAGTGCTTTCAGTTAAGTAATATTTAATATAATTTTATATTACTCATGCCATTTCCTTTGGTGTGTAGCAGCTATTATCACAGCAGTCCACCCCAGTTTTCCAATCTGTGACCTGAGCAATGCCCATTGTGGTATACAGATGAAACAAAATTCAGAATCCAACACAGTTTTTGTTCAATTTCCTCTCCCAGCCCTTTGTTGGAAATAGGCAAATTACTCCAGACCTTCAGCTTTGTGATATAACACTCCCTTTAGGCTGCTGGATGTAATTGGACTAGGGTAGAATCCAGGTAATTTACAGCACGCAATCTTTCTCTGTATTCCACAGAAGACTTTGTAGTGTTCCCAGAAAAATTAAGTGGATTTTTCCCAAAATATCACCTTAGTTACCTATGCTCCAACATAGGTCTGCTTTTTTTTCCTTTTTTCTTTTTTTTTTTCACTGCCTAATCTTCAGGATTATACATTCTAGACTATAACTTCATTAAGATCTCATGAAGATCAGTGCTTTCAGTTAAGTAATATTTAATATAATTTTATATTACTCATGCCGTTTCCTTTGGTGTGTAGCAGCTATAATTCATGTCAACCTAATGGACTACAAAAAGATTCATTGTGAGTATTTTTCAGACCTGCATGTAACAACATAAACATACTTGTATTATAATAGTTGTGATCATTTAGATGATGGTACTCAAACAGAACATTGCAAGTTGCAATAGTTTAAACTTGAAAGGATTTATACAGAATAGTGCTTTTTATATTTTTTTTTTATTTCTGTTTAGGAGGTAGTAGTCTCATGTGTATAACTTGAACGTGTTATATACACCACTAGTGTAATATTTCTGGTATGTACACCAGAAATACTGTGTGTATATTTTTCTGCATAGAAAAATATTTATGCATACAAACATTTATTTCAGCTGAAGTTTTTGATATGATCTGAAGACTATGGCAACAGGCAAGGCGGGGCTAGAGGGTCATGAACACCACATCAAAGATATATAGCGCTAACGCAAGGAAATACCCATAAAATATTTTTCTCTTATCTGTTGTTTACATATAATCTTTACTTTAGCATCTAGATGTCTGATCCCATAGAACATAGCTAAGCCTGATGTATGAGCTACACGGGGTTGCTGATTCATTAGTTGCCAATTTACTCTAGCCAGATGATTATTCTCTAGACAAAATTTAATTTGTCTTCCTGTAAAGGTCCTGCATCCTTTATAGGACTACAAAGAGGGTTGATCTTGACATGTATTTCCTTCAATCTTCTTGTCTTTCTGAACAAAATGCCTCATCTCCACGTATCAGCAGTTTTCAACTTGAATGTGTGGGCTGAATATGTGATAGGTACTCATAAAACCTCTGTGAATAGGGCTGGTAGGTTAATGGGAATCTCCTTCCCTAGCACCCATGAATCAGAAGTAACTGTACTTTCTCAACAAACATATACTGAAAATGTTTAAGACATGTTTAGGGCACATCCTTACTTTCATCCATTCAGCTGTCCTACTTGTGAGGCTACATAGTGTTCATGTAACTGTTGGCTGATGGGGTTCTGCTAGTTGGTATACCAGCAAACAAACTTAGTAGAAAGAAAAGTTCTCTGCCAAACCTAGATCTGACACAGCAAGCGTCCAAAACCTCCTACCCAGTGCAGGGGAAGAGGGAGAATACCTTTTTTCAAGATAATTTTCTGTTATATTTTCTTAGTCCTTACATCAAGATACATCAGTACCCAGAGGTATGATACTATCCAAGGCTAACAGAAATTTTGATTCATATTCCCAAGTTTGATTTAGCACAACAAGCTAACTGGATTTGTGTAGGAGGTTTATGATACAGCTGTTGATCATCACATTATTCAAGTTCTGCCTACTGAAAGTCAATAGTGATGTTCCTGTTCCTTATTTAGGGCTGGCAAGGTGCTAAAGCTGGCACAGGAATAGATTTCCATTTTTTTTCAATATTATTACACTTTGTGAAGTCACATTGGGTAACTGGGGGAGGCTTGAATTTCATGCTCCAACTCTGTAAAAAATATGTAAATATTTAAACTAGCTATCAATGTCACAGCTGGAGAATATGTTTAACATTGAACTAGCTTCTAGCACTTCATGAACAACATTGAATTTGTCTAAACATATAATTTTCTGTTATTATTAATACAGTTTGCTTGCTGCAGACTCATTGTAGGTAACCATAGGCTATTTTTATAGTTATTAAATAAAACATGTTAAAGGATAGATAACATTCTATTTTACTCATAAATATTACACAAACATTGCAGGTTTTAATAGGAGATGCCCTTCTGCTTATCGTACCTGCATAGATAAATCCTCCTTTATATATTTTGATCCTCTCAGATTTTGTACTACATTGCAGAGAAAAATGTATATTCAGCTGGTTTGGCACAGTTACTAGTAACTTAGCAATTAGTAATACCTGAAAGAAAAATTTAATAAATCCACTGAGGTTTTAATTCTACGTCAGAATCCAAATGGAACAGAGCTACACAGCATGTTCTGATCTGGCACAGGCTGCACAAGGAAATAAACAATGGGGAGAAGAACTCTTTAGCTTTTTGATGATAGTTAATACAGTTCAATATTTATCTTTTCCTATCTGTGCAACCTTGCTGATTTCCCTACAGAAAATTCAAATGCAAACAATGATATTTAGGTAAGGAATTTTTTAGCACACAGTTAACAATTCTGTTTACTGATGCTCCTTTTTGTGGGTTTTATTTCAAGTGCAAATAGAAGATGTTGCCAAGAGGTTGCCAAATCGCTTTCCAAGATATTTGAAATATCGTGGCAGTCAGGTGAAGTCCCTGCGGACTGGAAGAAGGGAAACATCACACCCATTTTTAAAAAGGGTAGAAAGGAGGACCCTGGGAACTACCGACCTGTCAGTCTCACCTCTTTGCCTGGGAAGATCATGGAACAGATCCTTCTGGATGCCATGCTTGGGCACATGAAGGACAGGGAGGTGATTCAGGACAGCCAACATGGCTTTACTAGGGGCAGGTCCTGCCTGACAAACTTAGTGGCCTTTGATGATAAAGCGACTAGGTCAGTAGATAAGGGACGACCTATAGATGTGATCTATCTGGACTTCTGTAAGGCCTTTGACATGGTCCCCCACAACATCCTGCTTGCCAAATTGGAGGGGTACAGATTTGATGGGTGGACTGTTCAGTGGATAAGGAACTGGCTGGATGGTCGCATCCAGCAGGTAGTACTCAATGGCTCGAAGTCCAGATGGAGAGCAGTGACAAGCGGTGTCCCTCAAGGGTCCGTGCTGGGACCGATACTGTTTAACATTTTTATCAGTGATATAGACAGAGGGATTAAAGGCACCGTCAGCAAGTTTGCAGACACCAAGCTGTGTGGTGTTGTCGATACACCAGAGGGATGGGATGTCATCCAGAGGGACCTGGACAGGCTGATCCCATAGATTGCTCTCCTCTCATTGGCTGCAAATCTTTTTGAAGTTTCAGATGAAACACAATAGGCATTTCGGTACAACTTCTAACACAAACTATATTATGATAGCAGGAGACCTGGACAGGCTGGAGAGCTGGGCAGAGAGAAACCTAAGGAAATTTAAAAAGGGCAAGTGTAGGGTGCTGCACCTGGGGAAAAATAACCCCAAGCACCAGTGCAGGTTGGGGGCTGACCTGCTGGAGAGCAGCTCTGAGGGTCTTTTGAGAAGAAAAGGCTTAGGGGGAATCTAATCAATGCTTACAAATACTTAAAGGGAGGGTGTCAGGAGAATGGGGCTGGTCTTTTTTCAGTGGTGCCCAGTGACAGGACAAGAGGAAAAGGGCACAAACTTGAGTAGAAGAAGTTCCACCTAAACGTGGGGAGGAACTTCATACTGTGAGAGTGGTAGAGCACTGGAACAAGCTACCCAGAGAGGTGATGGAGTCTGCATCTTTGGAAACATTCAAAACCTGCCTGGACAAGTTCCTGTGCAACGTGCTCTAGGTAGACCCTCTCTGGTGGGGAGGTTGGACTAGATGATCTCCAGGGCTCCCTTCCAACCCCATATGATTCTATGATTTCTTGCATTCTTCTTTCATTATTGAGAACTCTTCAACCAGGTGCATCTATTGTGTTTTAATCACATTTACTATCTTTTCCTTTATTTAAATTTATTTTTAATTTTCTCTCCAATTAGTAACTCCTGCTTTCTTTAGTTTTCTGGAACATTTCTTTGTATAAGCTTTAAGCATTTACGGGTATGGATAATTAGAATTATGTACATTTAAGTGATGTAATATTTCACAGCTTTGTACACAAAACTATTAGCATGTTAGACTATTTTAAAACAGACAACCCGAGAGAGTCCTCTTACCTGCTCAACACATTTTCTTCAGCAAGTTTATATTGCTCTTTTAATATCTTTAACAGGAAACACTAATAGGAAGTCCAGCTTACGGTAGGAATGTAATGGTTTAATTCAGATTAGAAGTTCCACGATGATAATCAGTAGAAGCAAAGCTTTCAGTGTAACTTGGTGTAGGATTCTGTCATGAAGCTGCCACCTGTTGAATCCAGGTAATGTGGCCAATGGGGAGAGAGAGAAATGAGGAGAGGCAGTGCACAATGGCTACAAGAGAAAGTTTTAGCATGCAGTAAGCAGTTTCTCAACTGCATAAAAGATCTTCTAGGCCCCACAAATTCTCCTCCATACCTGAGGAGCAAAACCTTCACCTCTGAGGCAACTAGTTGTTTTAACAGCAAGGATTAAATGACATGATTTTGAAAAAAAAAATATTTATGAAAGAAGAACATAGAACTATTAGAGATCTAAATTAAGCATTCATCTGCTTTCATTCCTAGTGTCTTCATTTAATAATAATGGAAAACATGAACAGTATGACTTTCAACTAACATTCCCAACATTTCATAATAGTCTCATTCTGAGTGAGACACAGTATGCTGATGCCCTAATTTGAGATAATAACTGGCCATATGTTGTAACTGAGAGATTCTGTAGAAGTCCATTGTAATCAAAAAGCCAAAGTGAACTTCACCATTTGCCTTACTGGGAACAAGGCTATACTTACAATTCCAGCTTAATACCTTTGGTACATCACTGAGTTAATCTCTGTTTGTTTGCATTGCCTTTTACAGTTGTTTTTAAATTCTTTCAAGAGCATATTTAACACTTCAGCGTTACAAGGAACATTTCCCAGAATATTTGCTGATCATTGAACTATGGTACAATGATTGCAAAGCTGTTTTCATACAATTTCACGTCACTTGAAAAGATTAATGTGAGTGCATAATACATCTCTGCTGCCTACAGTCATACAGATCTGCAAGTTCTCCTTCACTTGTGACCTCTTTTTTCAAATACATCAATTTCCTAGACTTAATACTAAAAGTCTAGTCATAAAGTGTTCTGAAAGAATTTTCCTCTGGAGCTATTCTGAGATTTTTCCAATTAAGTTAAAAAATGACTGACGTTATAAAGGTCACATACTCCGTCTCCACTTCTGTAACACCACAATGTCAGAGCAGTGTTTGTAATAGTCACATACCATAGGATCTTTTTATGTCCTAGTA
Source organism: Calidris pugnax (assembly GCF_001431845.1). Taxonomy (NCBI): domain Eukaryota; kingdom Metazoa; phylum Chordata; class Aves; order Charadriiformes; family Scolopacidae; genus Calidris; species Calidris pugnax. Next base: position 1,848,607 of record NW_015090830.1, on the reverse strand, counting down.
ATTGTTTTGAAGTTTGTTCTAATTATGATGGAAAAAGATTCCAGTCCATAAAAGGAACAACAATAAAAAATTAAAATCCCCAAAAAACAAAAGCAAAAAAACCCCTACCCCGGAAAAAGGAAAAAAAAAATTTACAAAAAAGATTTTCTCTTGGAAGACATATAAATTACTGCCTAACTTCCTCAGCAATTACAGTCTATAACTGCAGGTATGTCTCTAGTACTTTTTGAACCAATTTAAGGTACTAAAACCAAAGTCTTCCTACAGATGTTGTAAAGAAAGGCACAGCAGAGAGCTCTCATCACAAGAAAGTCCTTCTCATTTTTATCAGACATTAGAGAATCCAATTGCAGGAGAGTTTCACAGCGAGCTTGGTTTCATTACTGCTGTTATACATAGAATTTTTTGATTTAAACATTTCATCTTGATTAAAAGACCCTGAAAAATATAGAAAAAATTCAGCAGAATTTTGTTCAGAAAACAGATATCAGTTCCTGCCAGAAAAGGCAAGAATGGAGAGCTATGTGGTTTTTTAATCAAAATCTGTCTTTGGTATCAAATTGTAACGGTATTTCCATATTTCAATATTCTGATTCATGGCTAATTTGTGTGAAGACCTTAACATAAATTAAGCTTCATAAAATGTTCAAAACCCTTAATGACAGGAAAGCACTTGTATTTATTTTTAGCTTAAAGAAAGTCCTTTTAAAACTAACAAGTTTTTCTGCAGTTGTTGTTTAAGTATTACTTTTAGGTAAGCTATGCCATACTTCAGGTTTGCTTTGTTTTTTCTTACAATAAGATATTTCTATCATAGCCCCATTTTATCTCCGTATCCAGTCATTCTCACCTAGCCTGGCTATACTTTTTTGGCAGAAAACAACACAAAATATCATTGGATAATAGCCGAATAACTATTGCTAGTGACCTCTATTAGTTTCTTCTCAAAGATAGAGGAGTTAAAATTTCATTTTTTGGTTGCCAGTGGCCCTAATTAATAATTTTTGAACAAGTTTTAAACCTGCTTCAGAGGGGAGATGAGAAATTATGGTGGAAGCCTACCAGTTCCCATCATGTCTTCTCAGAACATTTCACAGAATCACCATGGTTGGAAGGGACCTCTGAGATCATCGAGTCCAACCTTAAAAAAAAACACAAAACAAAACAAAAAAACAACAACAACAGAACAAATTTCTTGAGACCTAATCACCAGATCAAGCTCTCTCAGTAGTGAAAGCAAAATTTGGCTTCCTTGACACATGTCAAAGCTTTGCTGTCAGAGCTATCTCACTGGGAACATGAGATACATTTTGTAAGGCTGGTATAATCTCCTTTCAAAGTCTGTCTGTTGGAAAAACAAGGAAGTTAACATGGAACTTTGTCAATGCCTAACACTGCCTTACACCACCAGTGTGACCCCAAGGGAAGTTAAGGATTCAGTCATATTTATAGAAATTATAGTCAATATCTGACAGGTTGACACAACTCTTAGAATGATAATAAAACATGTAGAAACAGCATTCTTTTTCCCTCATTTTTTAAATAAAGATTGTTGAGATAAAGTGTTAGTATATTTATCGGAAGCTTTTCTATCAAAAACAGCAGGCAAAAGGAGTTCTTCATCCCCTGGAGAAGTTCATGTTGTTACTGCACTCTCATATTGCTGAAGGCAAGGTGCCACAAGTTGTGTTCAAAAAAAAAGAATCAACCAAACTTGTAAGAAATTGAAAAGAAATTGGACAAATCTTCCACTGAAAAAAAGAACAAAGTAGAGTAACTGCTCAGGGATCAGTAAAACTTAGTGCTTCACCAATAGCTCAAATTCCCCTCTGGATGCTACATAGTTATAAGAATTCCAAACTTCAGGTAAATACAAGAGCCCCGTGTAAGGCTGCAGAAGAATAGAGAAAATTTAGAGAAAGCAAGGAGGAATTCATAAAGAAGTTCTATGTCTCTGAAGACTCTGCTGATGTGGGAGGGATTAAAACATAAATTAAATACATTTTTATAGGGAAAAATATTATTCTGAGAAAAGAACTTAACTCTTTGTACCTGCAGTGATGCCTACCACAAAACTGGAAAGGCTGCTTCAGTGATTACTTCCAAGTCACTGAAAGTAGAGAAGAATACTGATGGGAGCAGAATACTGATCAGTCCAGGTTGCCTGTTCCTTGCCTGGGGTACAATAAAAAATTGCAGGCAGTGTCAGAAAACCTATCTCAAACCTTACCTTGGAAAAAATAACTTCCTGTTTTCAGATTTGACAGTCAAAATGTTCTGGTCGCTATATCATATGTCCACCAAAGCACCTGTCTCTGTATTAAAGCATGCCCAGAACAATTCTGTTCTTTTTAAGATCAAGAACACGATCTGCAGTCAGTGAGAGGAAGACTGGGACTGAGAATTACATTTAATTGCCACTTCCTAAGAAAGTACACCATGAAAGAAATGGATTTTTTTCCTCAGATTTTTTAAATTACTTTGGTGAGAACTTTTGTGAAATCTCCACATTATTCTCAGCAGTTTAACAGGTAACTATTCCTCTGATTAAACACTACTTTCGCTTTATCTTCGTTTTAATCACTGCAGATCATTCAACTTCTTGTGAAATTATTTTGATTTTTTTTTCCTTACGATATGTTGATAGAAAGTGTTATCCATTCGCCCATCAATAGGGTATGACAGAGTAATTTCTTTAACTGAACACATGAGGTACTGGAAGCAGCTTTGCAACTTAACACTCGGATTGAATTTAGTATTAATAGCATTAGCATTCTAGCTATGTAAGGAAATAAAATGACACAGGTTATTAAACTTCATGCTGGAGGGAAGCTAATTGTCTGTAGAGGTCAGGAAGGAAGTTCCCTTTACTACAGTCTATCATCTCACAATAGGTTGTTGTATTACCCAAGAGTTCACTTTCATCTAGAGTATCATCTTCAACCTACCTCTCAGCCTCTCAAGAGAGAATATCAACTAATACCAGCCTAAGTTCTTCTCTTTTATATGAAAACATATTTTCCTCATGCCAATTTATTCCTTATCAGTTACTTTTAATATTAGACAACCTCATGTTCAATACTCCATATGTTATGACCCTTTGCCCTACTTAGTTACACAGGAAACGTATGATCTCTTATGATCTCCTCATTTTGGTTGGGGATGCTGTTTAAATTAATGTCCTACACTCCCAAAATCATGTGTTGAGGAACTACGAAGTCCTCTTAGTATAGCAGAAAAACAGTATTAAATATTATAGGAAATATTTTTCAGTGCTTTTTCAGTGTACACTTGTGTATTGTGCCACTTATACTGTTTAATTTCTGATGGCACAAAGCATTGCTCTATAAATACTAATGGCATATTCAAACATGCAAAACAGTTCACTCTGTATTCCCAAAAAGTATACTAAGTATAACAATCAATTTACTTTCTTTTTATATGTACAGGTGACTGCTAACAGTATTTTCAATGCTGACAGGGAAATGAACTGTTGGAAAGAGGCATGTTTATAAAGAAACACGTAGAAATATCTACCTACCTTATGAGAGTATTTAAAACTCAAATGCTCTCTAAACCAGTTGATATTCCTTTGTGAAATAACTTCTCTTCAGTTTAATGTAATGATAAGAGTCTTTGCTGTTATTAGTAAGGTGGTTTACATACATACCTAATGTTTGTGGGTGTTGCAGACCTATAAGGCACCAGCTGTGATCACGCTTTAAAGGCATATTTGCTATAATTTCAGTTTAAAACTATATCCTGAGTGCAGGAATTTGCACTGGTCTTAAACCTCACACTGGTCTTGCTAGCCCCCTCTTCCAGCTCGTCCAAGTCTCTCTGTAAAATGGCTCAACCCTTCTGATGTGATCACCTCACCACCCAGTTTGGTATCATCAGCAAACTTGTTGAGAGTGCTTTCAGTCCCATGATCCAGGTTATTTACAAAGATGTTGAAAGTTGTGAGGTCCAGTATTGATCCTTGGCGGACCCTACCTGTGATGATCTGCCAGTACTGGTAAAAAACATTGATTACCACCCTCTGAGTTCAACCTATTAGCCAATTTCCTACCTATCTCGCAGACCACCCATCCAATCTGTACTTTGTTGGTTTGTCCAGGAAAAGGCTGTGGGAAATAGTGCCAAACGCTTTGCTTAGTTCCAGGTAAACAACATCCACTGCTCTCTCCACGTTAACAGAAGATGCTATTTTGTTGTAGAAGGCGATTGTGTTAGTCTGGCCTTTCGGGACACTCTTCACCATTGTGCCCAAATACTTCCCCTTCTTTCATCAGCTGCCATTTTCATGCATTGAAATGGCACTTTATATAGTCACTAATTTGTTCCGGGCTTAGAAATCTTATTGTGAATGTTGTTGCTTGCTTCTTTAGGTGACTTCTTGAGGTTAGCTTTCTGACTAGGGAACGCAGGCAGAGAAAGTGAGCGAGCCTGACACCAGAAGGGAAACGATTTCTTGTTGTAATCTAATTCCAGAATTACTCTATCTCCAGGGCAATCAGTCCTGAGTCCTTTTTTTCAGTCCTTTTGCCTCACCTATCAATTATATAGGGCAGAAATTGGAGACAAGATACTATTAATTACTGCTGAGTCAGAGTTGCATTGCACTTACCTGCTCTGCCTCTGCAAAGAGAATGTTGCATACACCTTCCCTGCTGACAAATCCTTCAGGATAGTGTATCCAGAAATAAAATAAAGTGGATTTCTAATTAATAATTCTCCCCACCTCCTGGGCTTTCAGTAGTGAGAGGAGAAGTGACTGGTTGTTTGCTAATAGCTTTTAATTCCTAACAAGATCATTTCCCACTTCAGCCAATTACAGTTATCACAGGTTGATTGAATTTGCACTGAGATAAGGGATCTGCCACAAACTCCTGACAGCCTTTGCATTTTCTTTTCTGCCTCAAAGGTGACAGAGCAAAGAATTTAACCTACCAAGTGTATTAGCAGATTATTTAGCACCCTCGTGTAGATCATCTTTTCAAAGACCCGAACAGACCAAAAGCAAGCAGAACACTTTGTGTTCCATACTATGATTTAAAATGTACTGCTATAATCAGGAGAGATGGAAAATTTTCTCTCTGAAGAAGTGCCCTTGTCTGTTGCATTAACTAGTTTTCAGTGATGCAATGTACTGAGTGGGATTGTCCCAATTCACTCTGTAGTCAGATTTACAACTCGACTTGCTAGAGCTGAGAAGACTTTGTATTGATGAGTTTATTACTCTGAACAAGTTCATAGCCTTTTCTTGACAATTTATTTAGTAATTAAAAAGACTTTCTTGTATGCAGTTATATAATTTATTTTGTCACAGCGCTACTTTTCTCTTAGTGCAAAGAACGTTACAGCAGCAACAAGACTGACCGGATCTGGAACTACAGGACAGTTACATTGTCAGTAGTGAAACTGTATCAGTATGCCCAGAAGCATTACAACCTTTTGATTTTTCTGAAATCCAATGGAGAGCTTAATTGCTATCTCAGATGTTGAAATTACAGTCTTGAATAGGAAACTGCATCTCAATAATCTCTGCAATGACTTGTTACAGTGGAGTCAGGCTTTGCTGTTGGCTGTAGTGCTTTTTTTTCTGTATGTATCAGAAAAAAATCTCTTCAGAAATCTGGTTTTCATCCCTTATATAGGAGTCCTCAAGTACATGGACTGGACTTGCAAAAATTTATTTGAAAACTTCAGAAGAAAGACACAATGTTACACAAATGAGACTGTTACTCAGTTGAAGATAACTTACGCCTTCACTTATCAGGTTTTTAATTGAAGTCACACAATCATGGAAGGATTTACTTTGGAAGGTAACTGGAGATCTCTAGTTCAAGCTCCTACTCCATGAATGGCTAAATTCAAAGCTGTATCTCGTTGCTCAGGACCTTGCCCAGTAGAGTTTGAAGATCTCCAAGGATGAAAATTCTACAGCTTCTCCAGGCAATGCTTCCCAGTGTTAAAACATTCTCATGGTGATATTTTTTTCCCTTATCTTCAACCAAACATGTGAACAATGTGTTAAGTATTTAAATCTATTGCAGAATCATATCCAAAGGCTAACAGGCACTATACAGACACGTAAGAAAGAAACTTTTGCTGTCCCACTGAGCTATAAGAGGGGAGTTCAAAAGAAAAGATAGACAACTATTTAGGGAACTAACTTCTTGATAAAACTATTTGTATTGGGAAGCAGCTGGTTGCTCCTTAATGGCCTTCCTCCTTACAGGGAGATAGAAGAGTATTGCCTCTTTTGGCATGGCTAACTAATTCTTGATTCTGACAGTGTTTGCCTCCAAAGCAGAAAATTCAGATCACAAATGAATACTGCAAGGTTGTTACAATGAGATTAAGTCAACAGACCACAACTTCCAGGTCCCATCTCAATCTTATCTGTAATCTGTCTTGTAACAGTGTAGATGGTTTCACATGGTGTGGATTTCCATCATAAATCACCTTCTGCATCAGGCTTTCTCTTTTTCTTTTCCATTGATACACTTGGTTTCCCTGTTCCCTTAACAGTCCCCCAATCTGCCAGCATATAGCAAATTCATTGATGTTTTTGACTACCTGTGGTCAGCCCGTTTCCTATATTGATGCCCCTCCTAGCATTGCATTAAACCACCCAAACATTGAAGAGAATATTAAGCAACCAGTGGTATAAGCTTATTGAAGAAATATCACATCAGGAACTTGAATCTAGCAGCACCCACAATACTGATTTGTTGTTGTAAGCATGTGCTTGGAGCCTCAAGGTTTATTGCCAAGTCATACGAAGTATCACACAGGACATAATCATGGGCCAATTCCATTCATTTATTGCCGTATCTCAAGGGTGCAAATGCTGGCAGCACATTCTAATTTTATCTAGTGCTGATGTAGTTCATTGGGTTTTTAACGTGTCGTTCTCACAGGGAAAGTTTAAATCTGCTTAATTAGCAATTGCCTGAAGCCACCTTCCTCAATAAAATTTTATTTGTTCTTTTCTTCCAGAACTGTTATTGATTTTAAATTTGAAGCAGTGACAGGTCTCCTTGATACCATTGTAAGGAATGTGAAAACATCTCTAGAAAATATTCAGCAGCTTGGCTTAATGAGGGCCCTCAACTCCTATGAAGTGATTACAGGAAGATTCTGTCCCTCAGTTCGACTTTGTACTGGAATTAGTGGTTCTTTCCTACTTTGTACTCGAATTAGTGGTTCTTTCCTATTCTCCCAAACAACTTTATTGCCCTAAATGTCTTTCCCCCTCAACCTATGATCTAACAGGACCTAAAAGACCCCTCTCACCACTCCATCTGTGACCTGCATTTCAAGGAGAGAAAGAAATGGAGCTGCTGCTTCTCACACTGCTAAACACTGGTAGAAGCCCTACCATTCAATGAGGCCTGACCCTGGTTAATGGCTTCCCACTTTCTTGCCTGGCAGTAAACATATGGACAGTTAACTGTTTCCTCATTCTGCCTGATAATTCCAATGAAATAATTCTGGTTTCTATTTGTTCCCCAGTGTATCATATGAGTTAAATCTTATACTAATTGTGAGTGCCTCAGGCATTCAGATTGCTGACTAAATCCTGGCTTCAGGTTAACTGAATAGAACATGGAGGACTACTGCATATGATATTAGAAGCTGTTGGATGTGTCAGATAACAGTGTAAAAAGCTGGAAAAAGTTAAAGACAACACTGTGAAAGATGACTGGACTTTGCAAGTGGTTAAGGGAAAGTCAACAGAGAAACATGGCCAGAGTTTGCAGACCATGAAAGCGGAATATTAGGGTATGGAACCTTTGTACTAGTTTCTCAGGCGAAGGTTGGATGATTGTTTCAGACCAAATCAGCATCTCCTTGGAAACCCTGTAGGAATAGAGCTAAGGAACCATGAAAAAAAACGTGAAATTAAATGTTTTCCTGTTACTGATCTGGAGCATCATTAAGCTCTGACATTTTCCCAGATGTTTACTGTAGAGATATGGAAAATGTAACTTTCCCTATTTGCTTAACACAGTATCTGTAGAAAGGCAAATTTACCAGTGTTAATTTTCAGCAAACACTCACACAGAATAAACACCCACTGATTTGATATAGCATCCCACTTAAAAAATCACTACCAATTTGCAGTATGCTCATGTCCTTTTATCTTTTTGGGGTTTTTTGTAGATATGCTTTTTCTTGTTTGTAAATGTAACAGTTTGACTGCATTCCTCCTAGGTAAGGTGGAGGCTTTGCTTCCGTGGACAACTTTGCTTTGGTAGGTTTGCTGCTTAGTGCAGTTGGCTGTGAACATTCACAAGTGTAGGTCAAAAGATACATGACCTGATTTATGAAACACCAAGATTCCATTGTTGTTGCTCATATAGAGGGATCTAACAGCACTACCTGAAATTTAAGTTTCCCAGCACCTCCAGTGTGATATGACTGTTTCCATTTTTTTCTTTAAATATAAGAATCTACCAATGTAATTTAGAAAACATGAAGCCAAAGCTAAGAAATTCCAGAACACTGTTTATTTAACATTGTCTTACCTTTCTCTTCACATACAATTTACAATATGATCTCTTATTACATAGAATTTTTTTTTCTGTAGGACCCTGTCTCACAGTACACAAAGTAATGTTGCTGTAGTTATTTTTTGTCTTTGCATTGGATTTGGCAGCCCTCATAGTGCTGGGCTTTGTGTTGTTAGCTAGAAAGATGTTGGTAACACCCCATTGTCTTGGCTACGGCTGAGCAGTGCTCCCACAGCATCAAGGCTGTCTCTCCAACATTCCCCTCCATACCAGCAGAGTGGGGGTGGGCAAGAGCTTCAGAGGGGACACAGCCAGGACAGTTGACTCACACTGACCAAAGGGATATTCCATACCACATGATCTCTGCTCAGCAATAAAAGCTAAGAGAAAGGAGGAGGGGATCATTCATTATTATGATGTTTGTCTTCCAGAGCAACCACTATGCGTACTGAAGCCCTGCTTCCTGGGAAGTGGCTGGAAGTAGAGAATAATTTTTTTGTTTTCCTTTGCTTCTGTTCTTGGCCTTTGCTGAAGTAGAGAATAATTTTTTTGTTTTCCTTTCCTTCTGTTCTTGGCCTTTGCTTTGCTAACATGGCTTTATCTTGACCCATGAGGTTTTTTTTCATCTTTTCTCCTCTCCATGCCCCCCCTCCCTGTCCTGCTGAAGACAGCAGTGACAGAGCAGATTGGTGGGCACCTGGCATCCAGTCAAGGTCAATCGTCTTTTAATAATAGAAATGTCTATCAGCAAAATCTTTGTCTCTTTTGTTGCAGGAGCTAAAGGTGTGATAACAAATGAGAGAGAAACTGCAGGAGCATAAAAGATGGTTAAAGCCATTCAATAGTGTCTAGAAAAGTGCCATAGTATCCTTATACCGTGCCAAGCTTATACTGTTTTGCCTGATAAGCTAAAATATTCTTTAAACTTGGGACCTAGTAGAGGTCATATTCTTTCTTGCCCCTCTACACAAAGTAGAGATTATGGCATTTCCTCATCTACCTGAGAAAACGCATTTTGTGAAGTATTCACATCTTTGAATTATGTTATTTGTTCTCCATTCTAGGTTCAGATAAGCACCTTGTCATGCTGATTTCCTGGCAAAAGTGTGAGAGTTTTCCACACAATACTGTCCTGTTAGCGTTTCCTTACTTGCATACATAAACTTGGAGTGGGCCACTTCTGCCTTGTTTTGATTTTTTTTTTTTGAAGTGTCCCTTGTTCATCTCTGCAGAAACTGTTCTTACTGACTACTTACAGCTATTCTCTCTAGGTACAATGTCATCACTTCTGCAACAGAAATACAAATCTCTGGGACAGTCAGAGAAGTTAATCATTAGTTAAGCATAAAAATAGTCTGGGGTCAGCAGGAACTTCCTGGGAAAATCTCTTGAACTGTTCAAAATTCTCCCAAAGAGCTCCTGAAATAGTATGTCAAATACTTAGTTGTGAAGGTGACGGTCTTTTCAACCACTTAGTTTCAGGTTAGTCATCTAGAGACAGAATTTTTGAGTGGTAAATTGAATGAGGTCATTCTAATGAACCATATTTTTAAATGTAAGGCACCATGATGCTTTGGTTTCCTTGTGGTTGTCCTCCAGACCAGGACAGTCTGTCAGACCCTTCAGAATCTAATGTAAGCCTGGTTCCACTTATTATTTTCATTAATTACTTCAGCAACACATGAGAGAAAACCTTTGTAGGTGTGTGCAGGGATAGCAGCAAAACTCTCCTTTCTGATTGAGGTACTAAATAAAACTCATTGAAAATCAGTCCTCATCCCCACTGCTGATGTATCCTTTTATTACAAGGTCTTTCCTCCAGTCCAGGAGACTTCTGTGCGTCGAGCAAACTCTGCACGTCCTTCATTCCTAAGAAAAGTCTTCTGCATTTCACCTCTGTCCTTGGCTGCTTGTGCCTTCTCCACCCCTGTCAGAGCCTCCCAGCTTGCAGACTCCACTGACTTCCAGCTCGTTGCATCATCCCCCTAACTACTCCACTCTGGAGCTTCTTCTACTTGCTTTGGCCCAGGAACTCTCAGGGAAGGTCTACCTTCCCTCTCTCCACAGAGGTGTGTGTGAACCAAGGTAAAATATCCAAGATGAAGGAAATAAATAGCCTGCAAGCAAGCAAAGCAGAGTTCTACCAACTTTTATGATAACCATGATACCTTAAAAATATAATCTACATCTAAGAATCATTTCAGTAAAGGGCCATTCAGCCCTCCAGACTCTTCTTTGGCAGCCATCCCCTTGGGCATTAGGGTCCAGAGAGTGCTCACAGGGTGCAAGAACAAGAAGGGAGCCCTTGCAGCTAGGACAAAAAGCCCCAGGACTCAGTCACACATTGCCTGCAGGGAGGCACTGGGGTGGTAGGGACCTACTCTGCTTTTCCCCTCTAAGGCCTGAATTGAAGTTGTGTCCACTTTTGGAGAGCTCTATGTCTGGTTTTGGGTAATGTAGGTTGCAAAAGCCTCTGGTGAACTTTCTCTGGTCAGTGCGAAGGTTGAAGGGATTGGGATATTTGAAAAAAGACAAGCTGTCAGAAGACAAACATAAGTTGTTCTTTGTGACCATTGGAGAGGTGTGACAGGAAAATGAGCTATTAACGAAGCTTAGGAAGTGATCCCTGCAAAACTGAAAAAAAAAAAAAAGGAGCCCCAGCTAAATATCCATCTCAACATACACACAGAACATAAGCAGTTTTCAACTGGGAAGTGCAATAATTATAGTGACATGTAGAGTAAAAACCCCTTCATATACAGTATATTTATGTTTCACTCACCTACAGGATATGCTTGTATAAATTATAATTTCCAATAAGAGATGAAAATGATTGTAATAGCATTTTTCTACCCCGGAGACAGGTGTGCTATTAAGCTTGTATCATATGCAATTACAGTTACAGCAGGCTGCAGTAGAGTAGACAACCAGCAATGGAAGACAACAAATAAAATCCCAGTGGGAAAACAATGTTCCTCAGTGAGAACCAATAAGAACTCTTGTTTGACTCACTTCAAATTCATTTATGCATTCAAACATTCATTTATGCTCTTGTAGTTTTTGCTTAACCTTGAGTAATCTTGGTAACATTCTTTTTTATTTAGTGAATGTGTATGGAGGAATGGAGGTTAATGAGGTATTAATATGATTTATTCACTGTAAAAATATTTAGGTTAAACTATTCTTCTTGGGGTGCATCAGGCTTATCTGCTCTGGTGGCACTGAAAATGTATAGCATACCTGAAGTTGCATAAAACATAACTACATCAGTGCAATAAATCCATTATTTCTGTAAAACTAATGCATACAGATTTTATTCTAAAAGGTATAAACAGCCCTGAAAATGCTTGCACCATTGCTTCAGAAACTGTTAATTGCTTTTTGAAATACAGCTCCTTATAAGGATGTTTTAATTGATTTTGTAAACACTTTCAATAAAAACACCAGTAGAGAAGAATGAATGTTGAAATAATTTCTTTAGGTTAGCAAGTACCTTAGAATTATTTATACAGGATGCTGCTATTAGAGTTACTTCATCCATAGTGGTTCATGGGCCATGATTTCTACGTACAGGGGCAATTCCTCAGACAGTGTAAACTGTGACTTCAGGGGCATTATGACAGTGTGCAGGAGCCCTGTCCCCAGCGGGTTCTGATGCCTTGTAATTCCTGCTAATTGCCAGCCCACGTGCCATGTGCAGAATTAAGGAGTTGAGGCCCAAGGCTGCACTCAGTCCCCAAGCTAACATAACAGTACATAGATACCCAGTACATGGCTCTCCATACCCCTCTATTTTCAAGTGATGCTGCCAAAGAAGCCAGGTCATGAAAACAGCGACTGGTTGCATCAACCATTAGCACACTTCAGGGGCTCTGCACTCTGAATGGTGACATCACAGAATCACAGAATCTTCTAGGTTGGAAGGGACCTTAGAGATCATCTTGTCCAACCGTCAACCTAACTGACAAAAATAGACACCCACACAACAAACAAGGAGCATCATCACTAAACCATACCTCCCAGCACTACATCAACCCGTCTTTTGAATACCTCCAGGGATGGTGCCTCAACCACCTCCATGGGCAGCCCATTCCAATGTCCGATAACCCTTTCAGTGAAAAATTTTTTCCTAATATCGAGCCTGAACCTACCCTGGCGCAACTTGAGGCCATTTCCTCTTGTCCTGTCACCTGTGACTTGAGAAAAGAGACCGACCCCCATCTCTCTACACCCTCCTTTCAGGTAGTTGTAGCCACCATGTGGAGCAGATCATTGCTCTGCTCACCCCTAACACAGGTGGTGTCTCTATCACCCGCCATTGCCAGGCTCCAGCACTCGCTGCAACCAGTTCCCTGGGTGCCGCCCTGTTTGTGCGGGGCCTCTGTTTGGGTACCCACAGGTTTTTTAACAGCCTTTGACCGAGTTCTAACCATGACTAGATCCGATCTCTTCAAGCAATGACTTGGTTTGCGCTTTGTGTGTTTGTTTCCTTTTTTTTGTGCGTGTTTTTTTTTCTCCCCCCTCTCCCCTCACACTCCCCTGTCGCGCGCCGCAGTCTCTGGCGGCCCCTCCGCGCCTGATTGGCTGCCGCGGACTTCCGGTTCCGGCTGGGGCTCGGGCTGTGAGCGGGGGGTCCCTGAGCTCGGAAACCCCTCCGTGCGGCGCGATCCCACCCTCCCCGCCAGCTCACCTTAGTGCTCGTCGCCGGTGTCGTCGGTGCTCCTGGTGCTGCTAGTGCTGCTGCCGCCACCTCGCCGACCGACCGAGTGTCTGCTCTGACAGCATTTAAATCTCCGCGGCCGCGTCCCCTCCGCGCCTGATTGGCTGCCGCGGACTTCCGGTTCCGGCTGGGGCTCGGGCTTAGTTCTCGTCCTAGACCCTCTTCCAGCTCACAGACAAACTCCCACAGTACCAGGGATGCCTATTTTCCTTACAGCCAAAGTTGTAGCAGTTATGTCACCCTACCTGCATTGTCTGGGCCAGGGTACAAGTCTTCACGCTTTTCCCTAATCTCTGGTGAGCAGTCTAACTGCTCATTGTCTAATTATAAATTATGAGACCCCGAGCTTTCTGCCTTGTGTTGAACGAAGTTAGTATTGCCACAAAATTGTCACTCTGTGTGTGGAGTTATTAACATCTGTATATATTTATCTTTCTGAAGGACTGACCCAGAGCACTGTAATCTGGAAACTGCAAATTAACTGTCAGTTATATTACTAAACCTATCAAAACTGGTACCGTACATGCCATAATTCTAAGAGCCATAGCAAATCTTCTAAGTAGAATTGAGCATAGCAATAAAAATCAATGAATAGAACAAGAATATGGCACGTTAAGAGATTTACCAATTCACAATATGAATAGGATGTACCAAATCCACACCTACGTGAGTTTCCCTTAGATCTCATGGGGTTATCTGCTCTGCCATGCTTGCTACATCTTCTTTTCAGAAATAGTTTGCACTAGATTTGAACGTATTAATTGCCCTATGCAATCTCAAATAACACTGAATTAATCTATTGTTGCAATAATCTTTTTCCAAGTTAGCTCTTGTTAGGTATTCCCACAACCTCATATCATACAATCACATTAGAAAAGTTATGTTCAATGATCTTGCCTATTTTCCTTTGAAGAGAAAAAAAATGTTCTTTTATTTTGTCTGAACTTCTCATTTTTGAGCAATTCATTTAATTGATAGTAATTCCCATCACATCCTGAGAAGAGTAGATCTTGATTAGATTCAAGCTGGTTTTGGAGGATTGATTCCTCTGCTCTAACAGTTGATGCCAAGAACCTTTTAAAAATGCCATGAGTGCCTTCTCTATCAGGTCCCATGCAGACTTAGGAGTCCTTTGGCTTCTGGTTTGTGAGAAGTTAAATTTGGCTTGAAGGCTGCTGTATTTATCAAACACAGAAACACTGTTTAGTTATTAGACTTCATTTTACGACCTCAAATCCACTGTTCTGAGTCAAAGTAAGGAAGATCCCTCTGCATCAGATGGTTCAGATCAGTATTCAAAGACTATCATAATACCATTACAGCAGATATCTCAGGAATTAAGTAGCTTTCTGAAATAATATCAATCAACTTATCTTGCTTTTCCTTCTAATGTGTACAAAAGGCCTAAAAAAATGTATTAAACTATTAATTATCATCTTTGTCATACTTGTCTTAGTATTCATTAATATATGATGATTTTCATTCAGTGATATCAGGAGTAACTTAGCCCTGCTAAATTAAGATAATTACAATTCCCTTTGAACAACATGACAGCAGCCTTGCATAAGCTCTAAATTCTAGTTTTTTCCATCTCACATACAAGCCATAAAGGGACAGAAAAAAACCCATTTTATTTTTGTAGTCATTTACTCCATGCATTTGCAAATCTGCAGAGGCGATGGGCTGATCCAGGCCAAAATTACATTTTCTCTGATTGAAACATTTGTCTTTTTCCCTGTAGTTATATATTATTGACCATTCCCTGCTTGTTGTAAAATTTTTATTTGTGGCACAGTTGAGTGGAACTTTTCACATGTGACTGTATACTGCTAAAAAAGAGACCTCAAAAGAATTTTTTTAAATTTTTCTTTACCAGTGGACAGTCTGTTCATGATTATTCTCTGAAGAGCAAACATATATTATATAGAGATACTGGAGTTCAGAGATCAGGGAGGAGTTGGCTGATGGACAGGAGTTTTGCTTGGTACACACAAAATAAATATTTGGAAGATTTTAAACAGCATATTACAAAATGCTTGATAGCAACATTTACAGAAGAACTGTGGCTCTTTTTTCTTTAAAATACGTAATGTTTCGTTCTTTCAGAAATAAATATAACCAGGGTTGCTTTTCTTGTCACAGGCAACTACATTGGAAGTAATAAGACCATCTCAAAATAAGCTAAACTACATTTGCTCCTGGTTACTTTATATCTGCTGTTCAATACTTTTAATAATTGAGGAGTCTATTTATTCAGTACAAAAGTGTTTACTCATTCTTTGTTGTGCTATGCTAAATAAACTAACTGGTCATTGTGATACTGAATTTCACATGGATTCTTTAACCTTCAGAATTACTCATTTTATTATGTGCCCCATTACAATCATCCTGTCTATTGGCCTACAGATTTTGACTCACCAACTTCATGGGCCATGGAGCTTGGATTTTAGATTGATGGTACCAAGAATTTAGATATGAAAGTCATTTTTAGCAGCGCAATATAAGCACTGACAGCTATTGGATTATATTAAATCAATGAAGTTATTCAGGGCATTTAATACCGTTACTAGTAAATTCACATATACAGGAGCAGTTGCTCTGTGGAAAAACTCATGACAGTGGAAATGATAGTGTAAATGCAACATCTATTTCAAATTCTCAAAAACAGTGCGTAACATCTCAGATAAAGGCTTAAATAATTTCAGAAGTTTCTGTAACCAGTGCATACTTTCAGGCACACAATAAAAGACTACCTTGGAGTATCCTCATTGTGTTTCAAATTTCACATATACCAAGATTTATTACAATAATTATTTGATACTGTACAAAACCTGGTTCATCTTAGCTAGATATCAGATGTTGTAACTGATCTCTTGAGTAAAATAGAATGAAATATTATTAAAAATTGTACATGATGAATGGTTTAAGTTTCTAGGAGAAACATAGGATACATAAAAATGTCTTCATATAGCATATTATAGGATTACATACAGTTTAGTCAATAAAATATAGGATTAAATATATGAAAAGGCCAAACACTTAGATTCCTTCAAAAGGACCTAATGTAGTAATCTCTCCTCTTTACATTTTAGGCCCCCAGGCATTATTTTAGTTCTTCTCATCTACCTGGAGATATATCATAAAGAATGTCAAGATTTAGCCTTATTTCCAAAGCAGACATACAAGTCTAATACTAATGTTTTTATACAGAACAAAAGCATTGCACAAAAAAGTCTCAGAAAATGCACACTTTGGAAAGTTCTCCATAACTCAATATGAAATATTAAACTATGTGCAGCTGTGGATTTTTTACTCTGGCTCTTTATTAGCATACAAAAGCAGAAAGAAAGCTTCAGGAAGTAACGATATTCTCAACAGGTTCACCACATATAATCAGAATAACATGCAAACTTAAGAAGCATTTTGTAATTACTGTTGCTACATTTCTGGAAATCTAATAAATGTGAAGACATTTCATTCTTTAAAAATAGTCCCAGTAGAACACACAAAAGTTAGAAGTATCAAAGTGAAGCAACATATTTTATTAAACTATTTTGCAATAACATTTTATTCCATGAGCTGGAGGCGCAGATTGCTTTTGCAGCAACCACTGAAAGCAATTCAATTATATATTTACAACAATACTTACCAGCAACCTCTCTGTTGCTCAACAGAGTTCTGTTTAGAAGCACAACTGCTTCCTTTCAAAGGGCATCAGGGTGACGTGCAATTTGATTGCTGCCTGCTCTCTCTTATACCAATGTCAAAGATGTTGAAACTGAGGTGTAA
The DNA here is from genome assembly GCF_001431845.1 of Calidris pugnax. Lineage (NCBI taxonomy): Eukaryota > Metazoa > Chordata > Aves > Charadriiformes > Scolopacidae > Calidris > Calidris pugnax. The sequence goes on along the minus strand of NW_015090830.1, from coordinate 1,831,573 downwards.
GAGTGGCTGAATTGACAAAGGTCTTGTATTCTAGAGTTATTCACATATTCTTATTCTAATTTTAGAATATCTCTAGAGGTAGAATATGTTTGCTCTCTAATCCACAAGGGAAGGTGGAAAAGCCTTTTAAAAATATTGCTCAATTGCCTGCAAACACAGGACTATTCTGTGAGAAATAATTTTCCTGATGTTTACATCTACAGTCAGTGAGGAGTACGAGGACTTCACAGCCATTTTGCGTCTTGCCAGTCCTTAATGTTTGGTGGGACTTTAAGCTATCATATCATCACACCTGTATTGCATTCTCATGGAATACCTTCACTTAACCTTCTCACTCCATCATGCCAATCTTCCACAAAGGTTTTGGGACTGTTTTAGTATCTCTCCCCTAGCAGAACTGCACGTTTTCTCTTACTTAATCATTCCCCACAGGCTACTTCTTCAGCATCTTGATTATTTTGCCCTCTGTTTTCAGATTTTGCTGAGGTAGAGCCTAGAGCTGTTCCAGATACTGGTCACAACAGCCATGAGCAGTAAGAGGCTGACACCCTCTTGCTCTGTGCAACTCACAACAGCTTTGGCCTTTACCTAGGTATTTTACATAGCACAATCATGAACCACTTGCTATTTGATATCGCCTGTCCTTGGCTCTGTATTGCTGATTTCCTTTTCCTCTTCCCTGTCAAAGGACCTCAAGCCAGCCACAGATCTGAGGGAATTTTACCAGTGCTCTTTGATCCAATACAGTTTTAGATGCTAAAATGAGGTTTTATAACAATCCAGAACAGAGCAACAAAATTCTTAAACAGAGAAAAAACATATCTGCTCCAAGAAAGAGTCCTTATGGGTTCCATTGTGATGATCCAATGCACTGGTGGAAAATGTGTGCTCCCATGTCTTCTAGTCTTTGGTATGCCTGGTAAACTCATGTAAAACTAAGGACCTTGCCTTGCAGGAAAACTCCGCTTTTTTTTTTATTTTAATGTTGAACCCTAACCTGGTGTAGAAACTCCGGGTTTTCCTTGCAGATATCACTTTCACATTATATAGAAAAATTTCCACTTCCTGGGTAATAAATGAAAAGCCAATTTCTTATGGATCAAAAGCTTTGTTTTTTCAGTCAGCTCTGCTAACAAGAGCAACTAAAGTGGCAATGATTTGTGCTAGAAAGGTACCTTATTGGTAAAAGATTTATCAGGATGCCTCACTCATCATAGAAATGTGGAATGCCCAGAAGCACGTTAATTCAGCTACATATGAACCGTGTGACCTCACATCAATGATTCTTATGCTCATTTTGTTCCCAGCTGATCAACAATGAGTTTTATTTTGTATTTAGGGTTGAAAGTTACCTAAGAAAACCAATGAGTTCTGAAGTCTAAAACCAGCCTTTTGAATCTCCTTTCTTTATTTCTGTCTTTTTTTCTTTCTCCCAGTTTGTTTTAGATACCTCTCACTAGTGTTCATTTGGCACTAGTCAAAGAGTTCGAACATTACGGAACATAAAACAATTGCAAAAATGTTTGATTATTTCATTTTGCTGCATAACCTGTAGCAATATCTGCTCTGTTTCAAGAAGATGTGCACACAGCCATATCTACTCTAGCAGGTCCTATTTTAATAAGAAAGGGTCAATATAAAAAGCTTTCTATATGAAATCACAAATTGGCCAATGTAGCTGGACCTCACTCCAAACCTTATTGTGCTTTACACAATTTAGAAACAAGGAATTACACTTTCTCTGTCTAAACAACAATAACTAATCTTTGGCTTTCTGCAGGATTTGAAAATTGTGTAGCAGAAGGGGCAAATGACAGCCATTAATGTTCTTATCCCCGAATGGGATGGGGAAAAGAATGGGAAGGATAGAAGCAACGCAACTCATGGGTTGAGATAAAGACAGTTCAATAAGTAAAGCAAAAGCTGCACACACAAGCAAAGCAAAACAAAGACTTCATTCACTGCTTCCCATCAGCAGGCAGGTGTTCAGCCATCTCCAGAAAAGCAAGGCTCCATCACATGTAACGGTTGCTTGTGAAGACCAACACTGAACATCCTCCCTTCTTCCTTCAATCTTCAACTTTGATAGCTAAGCATGATGTTATATGGTATGGAATATCTCTTTAGTCAGTTGGGGTCAGCTGTCCCAGCTGTGTCCCCTCCCAGCTTCTTGTGCACCCCCAGCCTGCCCACTGGTGGGGCAGTGTGAAGAGTAGAAAAGACCCTGACTCTGTCCAAGCTCTGCTCAGCAGTAACTCAAACATCCTTGTACTATCAACACTGTTTCCAGCACAATTCCAAAATGTAAAACCAAACAACTATGAAGAAAATTAACTTTATCCCAGCCCAAGCCAGTACATTATTAAAATAAATAGAATTACTAACAGGCTTTGAGGCAAGCATGAATTTATCTGCACTAAGACATTTTAAGTAAGGCCTTTTCCCATTCTTTTTTTCTCAGCTGTAGGTTAATAAGCATCATGTTGCAATGTATTTGCATGCAAAACTATTTTAAAACAAAACTTGGACACACTGTCAGCTTAGTTGCATCTATGTCATTACGGCTGGAAAATGCAGTAAGTGAAAGCTTCTACTATGGCTTCTATCAAAACAGCATATCAGGCTTAAAAGTATGGTGTGGTTTACAGTAAATAGGTCTATAACTAGTCACCTGATTTTTTGCATGTCTTTCTATGATGCTCTTCTTTGGAAAGATTCTCTGTTCAAAGCAGAACTCAGGCTCTGAAGGTTCTTAATGTTTTATATGACAACAAAACTGTCTGTTCAAATGAAACATGAAGAAACATTCACGGCAGGAGATTGCTGTGAAACACTGATGTATTCATCTGACATTTTCAGATATGTTGCCTGGGGTTACATCCAAACACTTCCCACATAGTTGTATTGACTGATTGCTCCTCTGTGACAAAACAGAGATAACATTCAAAATGCACATAATTATATTTCTATTATCTTCTGCTTTCAAGTGAGAGTGTAAGACAAAGGATCATAATGATGCTGCAAATCATTGGAAAATTCAGGAAAATCTTTACATCAGAAAATAAAAATCAAAGTAAAGTAATTAATATCTCAGCTTTTTACCCATAACACTGTTGAAAAGCAGGAAGAATAAGGACAGAGCAGGAGTTTGACTATCTCTTAAAACAGTAGGTGGATTAAGCATGTCTTATTTCCTCCTATACAATCATCTACAGCATTAAGCCTTTTAATGTGTTAGCATTCAAGCTCTACTGATATCTTTCTTGGTACTGTTTGCTGGTATATCCTGGAATTTGACTGACACTTTGAGACTTGGACCCATGTCTCTGACACCTGTTTTCAAACATATTTGATGCGTATGTCTGTGTCTAGTGTCTTGCAGTTTACTCCATCATTAGGCAATATTTTGTATCAATGTCAATTTCAAGGAAAATTCTATCTACATGTATCTATACAACATCAGGCATAACCTAATACATAAGTAGTAGGTTGCACAGGCTCACATGGCTTAAGACATATACTGTCTCATACGAACGTCGTGCTAGTTCTTCTAATTTAACTTTTCCTTTGCCAGCTACTTCTCATATATTTCTCAGCACATTAATATGAAAAACTAATCCTGTTTAAATATGTCAAGGAATAAAACAAGAACCTGGGTATTTAGCTGTCCTCAAAGTCCCTTCTGATGTGCATATCCCTGCAAACTTTTTTTTCTTTAGAGGTGGAAATGTATCCAAACAATCCCATGTCTCTTCCTCAGTCTCTAAAAGTATTAAAATGAAATGTAGTATTTACTAATGAGGGCTACAATATTTCCCATTAGTAAGAGATATTACAGTGTTGGATAGTGTTGTAAGAAGTCAAAAATAATTAGCACTAATGAGATATTATTTGAGGAAATGATGCTTGCCTCAGCTAGGAAAAAAAAAAAATTAAAAAAGGAAACCAGACAGCTTATAAGTTGGATTTAGATGAAAACAGAAAGAAACTAAAACCCCACTTGAAATTGTTAAAAATGTCCTGGAAATTTTAGTGTATGTTGTGTAAAGCTGTTCTACCAGGAACTGTGGATTCATAAATAAATGTCTACACAAATCAATAGCAGACTGAAGGATACCCAGTGAGTCTTTGTACATGACAGAAAAGGAACAAGAACTGTGTATACACTTCTGAAAACTGAGGAAATATACATTGTTTGAGAAAAGAGAACTGCTGGAGACAAAAAATTAAACATGTGATTTGAATCCCCGAGTATCTGATGTGTTAGCATCTCCAATGAGATCAAAAAGGGAATGGAATTGTGAATTTTTTTATTGTATTTATATTAATATTTATCTTACATGAGGGTTGGTCGGGTTTCTAGTGAGAGACTAGAAAGCATTGCTTTGCTTCCCTCTGAAACACATGATTATGAAAACTAGAGGTATGTTCTAAGGTGGTACAAAGTGGCATTATAATTTCTTATCTCACATCTCCTGCATACTCAATACTAATCCATTCACCAATGGGCAGGGAATGGAAGAGAATTTTCCCCACAGGTCAAACCCTATGAAACCTCCTTTTGCCAGTGTTAAGGGAGTCTGTTTCTCAGGAGTAAGAGGGAGTCACTATTGCAGGGTCCAGAGATGCCTAAGATTGCTCCTGACTCTCTTCCAACAATAATTGCCCTGCATGTGGACTTATGGGTCCATTGATGTTTGATGTGGGTTGGCAAGTCTGCGGAGCAGCTGTTCTGTGGAGCCTTCTGGATGGTACATCTGAAGGTGACAGCCGTGTCTTTTGCCTGCCTTCCGTTTTATCAGTGTTCTTTCTCTGGTTAAAACTGTTAAAGTAAAACCTTAGTGTGCATGTGACTTTGGGAGCACCCAGAGGACCCCACCTTTAGAGAAGTATCATGTTTGGCCCAACTGCAACCATGCTGATATTTTGTTATAATCTGGTTTTGGCTCTGCAGAATAGTGAATGATAATAAATTCCATACAGAGTCAATTAACCAACAGACAAATTTCTGGCATTCTTCTCTTGGTACAAAGCCTTGCATTTTCATGTTAACGCCAAAGTTAGTGTGCCTGAAAGGATCAAGGCTATAATCATGATGTGCTGAAGTAGTAGCCTGTTCTGCCTCTAGCAACAAATATTTAATGCTGTGTATTTCTGTCTTCTCCTTTTCTGCTGTGGGATTTCATATTACCAGTTTTCTTCAAACTGTAAAAGCTTAACTGAAAAAGCTATATACACATCTCTGTAGGTCTCTATATATTTATCTAGCTATATATATCAAACTCAGCTGCAAAAAGCTGAAAGTCAGCAAGTAATTTAACTAAAAAGTTAAAGATGATGAGATCACCATGAAGGGGATGCCTCAGTAATTCGAACAAAAACTCATAAGAATCACATTGTGGGGGAAAAGTAAAAGCAGATCTTATGAAATGTATCAAATTATTCACAAGCACCAAAAAACTATTCCACATATTCTTGCTGTGACTGAGAATGCCTCTTTTTTATTAGATAAATTTTCCTTTTATTTAAGTGCTATTTAAAATAAGAATAAATGGCATGTGTTTTATTTCTTTGTTTGAACTTTGGTATTAAACACGTCATGTTCTTCTAAGAAGAGAAGGACAGGGTCAGGCAACCCTCTGGAGGAAGGAGAGAAAGACTGCTCATTCCCCTGGGAGCAAGCGGGGGTTCTCCAGAGGAGGAGGTGGACAGTATTAAGTAAGGCAGACTAAAGGGGACACTTCCTCGAAGAGCAGGGACTGAATAGTGTCAGGAGAAGAGAAGTTGAACGGATGAAGTCACACCCCTGAGATGAGGAGCATCTCCCTGCTGACCAAAAAGGACCAACGAAACAGGAGAGCAAGGGCACATCCTCTAAAGGTACAGCAGTAGGAGGAGACTGATTTATCAAACCTGCTTTTCTGCCCTGACTTACTCAGTCATTTTGAGCTTTCTCTATTTTAAAAGTTAACTATTCTGTTTTATCATCTAATAAAATCTGACTTGGATTTAAAGCTTTCTTGGTCTTAGAGAGAGACCTTACTCCCACTACTAGCAGAAGGTTTAGGCAGGTCCACCTCATAGCTCTGGCTGATTTGCATCCCCATGACAGAGATCATTATCATTTATTAAAGAATTAAAAAAGAATATGTGCATGTGTGCATGTTTTTTTCAGTATTTCACTAGAAATAAATTGGAAATCTGAAAGCTTAAGGACAAAAATTGTCTTAATAATGTCAATGACTGTCTTTGTGATTTTACAACTTCAGCATTATTGATTTTTCACCAAAAGCCACATATTCATTTTCTATTCTTTACCATAAAATTAATGGTCTTGACCTCCTTCTGGAAAGCCCTTGAAAGTCCATTGATGCAATATGTAAGAGTAAGGAATTATTACTTACAACTACAGTTAATACACCGCTAGCACTACCATGGTACCAGAGCCACAGAAAGTATATTGTGATGAAGTGAGCAGCTGTTTTGGGGGATAAACATGTTGATCCATGTTTGATAAAAAGGTTTAACAAACAGAATGTCCCTGCCTCTTTGCAGTATTCCACCTTTTTCCAAACATCTGTAATACACTAGCAATGTTGTATTGGTGGGCTTGATAAAATGATGTAAATTCTTTTGTTCCATCATGTACATGATTAATTTTTTCCACTCACATTCATTATTTTTTAATTATTTAATTTCTCTTTCCTCCCTTCCCCTTCACCTCTTTTTAAGATCTTTATGCAGGTCTGGCATTTAAAGAAGTCAGATTCCCAGGCTGATTTAAATTACTTGAATTGCAATGATGGGATTTGAATATTTTCTACAACTCCATGAGATGTCTAAAACACAATCAAACTTTGGAGATTTGTATGACAACAATGGATAAAAATCCATTTTTCAGCTGTGTGAACTTTTTTTTTTACAATGAGAAATGAATTTGCTCCCCATTTACTGAACTGTAAACTTATGTCAGGGAAACAATTAATTTTACATATCCTTCTCTCACATTCATTTCTTAGCATAGTTTGGAGTTCTTTTTAATAATTACATTTTAAGCAAATCACTACTTTTGTTTTGTTTTTCTTGTGATCAAAGAAAATATCTTTTGTCCATGTCTTCCTTCCTATGTCCTTCTTACAAATGCATCAAAGACATCTAAAACACAACCATGATCCAGGTATTGGTTTAATTTTTTCATAGGTGCTGTGAATTGTGAGGGTCCACAGTGTGCTATTATATTATTTAAATATCAGTATATAACTTATTAATACCTCCTTTACAAGAAACTACATTTTAGATTTTCCCTTTAAATGATTCTGACCAATCAAGTTTTGATGTTCTTGATTTGCATTTTCCATCTTGAAATGCTTCCTAATTTATTTACCTTATAATTAAAATTTTTTGATGGTATAATCTCTTTAAAAAAAACATAATACATCTCTGAAGAACAATTAACAGAAGGAATAAAAGCTAATAACCTTTTCCTCACAGTGTATTAGGAGCAGAACACTTAGCAGCATTTTGGGCTAACTGGAGATCAGCATAGAAAAAAGAGGGTCAGAAAAGACCTTGCACAGATACTAAATCAGTTCTCTGTCTGCGTTCACCATGGAGTAATCTAGGAAAATTCCTATGCTTGATCTCTTCTTTCTAAGGGAATGATCAGATCATTCACTGAAAACTGGAAAGAGTGTAGAAGAGAGTAAGAAACAAACTCAGAAAATGAACAATAATAAATCACTGGAGCCAGATGGCATTTATCAAAGCTATAAATAGTGAATGGAGTTTACCATAGAACTATCAAGGTTGGCATAATGTCTCTTGCTTGAAGTTGTCTTGGTCTGACATGAGCTTTTAAAGAGGCTTCCAGTAGTGCTCTGGAACAATCTGTAAACGAGCTGTAAACCTGATGTCTCTAAGGTCCAAATAGCAGGAATTTCAATAAATGAAAGAATTGGTGAGCCCTGGTAAAGATGATCCAGTCAAGAAAAGTCAACATAGCTTTTCAAAAGAAAAAAAAAGTGCCATGTCCTAGAACCAACACTGTGATTCTTTTCTATGCTCTATGTTCCCACCTAGATGCAAATTCCTTTATTATTTACTGACCCGTGAACCACTCCCTATGCCTAGCTGGTGGTAAAGATAAATCCCATTATGTTCCATATTACTCTCACAGGTACTTTAAAATTTCTTAAAAAAAAAAAAAATCCTTCAAAAAGCCCAGTTACTTTTTCTTCTTTAGAATTAGATGCCTGGCTGCTCTGCTTATTTACAGCAGAAAGCAATCATTTCGTTATGTAAAACATTTTAAACATGGAGAATTAAAATCTCAACTTTTCCTGATATTAGGAATTAAGCATGATGCCTACCAATCTATCCAGAGTAGGTAATTTCTGGCACATAGCTCTATAAACTTGAGAAATTGCTGCCAAAAATATTTCCATGAGAAAAGTGTACTAAATTGAAATATGATTGCTGTTAAAAATTACATTCTTATCTGAAATATGGTACTGAAATATTGATATTCTATATGAAAGACACTTTAAACGATACCTCTGCCATTTTATCTTCTTAACAAAGTAACATTGATAGAAAAGTGATGTTAACAATTGATTCTAAAACTAAGGGTAATAACTTTTTATTTCTAATACATTAAAATAAAGACAGTTTCTTATACAGGAAATGCATTATTCTTTCATTATGGGATGGTTTAATGGAGATTTATTTTTTTTAGTTGTTTATTTTTAAATTCGTATGGTTCATCAAATTTTGCCTGAATAGCTGTTAAAATTACTGCAAGGAAAAGGTGCTTGCACAAAACCAAGCAGAATCTGAATTTATTCTATTTCAGCAATGAAAACAGTTCATTTTATGAAACAATGGTAGAACTCCATCACAAGATGAATGGCAAGCACTGCTTGCATCTTGGATGGAGGTCTAGGAAGCAATTCATTAACAGCTTCATCTTCCTTTTAATTTATTCATATTTCAATTTCACATTTCAATAACATTAAATCACTATGTTACTTAAGTCTGTTGAAATAATGTCAAACCAGCTCATCTTTCAACAGCTCTCCTCTGCTATGAATACCTGTTTTCTCTCTTTCTTCTGTAACTGAGCTGTTGTACCACAAGGCAATGAAAATATTCTCCAGCCCTTTTAACTTGGCACTTCATAAGATCAAAGACCTAACTCCTCAATTAGTGAAAAACAAATGCTATGACAAAAGTAAATCACACTCTACATCCACTCTCAAGGCTTTACTACACTTCTGTTTTATAAAGCCAGGCTCTTTTCTTGTTTATGTCTAACTAAAATCATCTATATGAATAACAAGTAAAGATAAAGACAATTCTAACAAACATGAAGCAGTTACCTGAGAAATTAAAATCCTACTTTTAGGTTGTAAGCATTGCAAATCACACTACTAGTCCATATGTGACATTTCAAGGATGCAATGCATTAGTGAGATCTGTCCACAGGTTAATGTGAACCTGAGAAGTCTTTCCAGCATCTTGGCAAAAGTCCAAATCTGCTTCAGACTTTTGTTGCTATTGTCTTGGATAATGTCTGACCCAAAAGGCATGTAATCTAAGTCAACACAGGAAACTGAGTAAACAACCCAGGTCAGCTGATGGAAGCTACTCAAACAGTGCTAAGACTGCCAGCAACAGTAAGCAATGATCAGTGTGTCAGCTTTTATATTTTTGAACACAGTATCAAAAAGTTTAGCACCGTCAGTTTTCACTTGGCCAGAACCAGATCGATAGCTGGCTCTTCCAGGAAAGGTATTACAGCAAATCAAGTCCTGCCAGTTGCATTCTCGAGACTGAAAGAGGTTAGCATTGCAAGCAGTAATGCTAAGTAGTGTGGTGAAAAAAGGAAGCAAACCTGAGATACACCTGTAATGCAATTATAAGGTCTGGTTGTGGTTTGGTGGAGTCGTCCAAGCTAGCATTGATTTAGCTACATCAGATAGTAAGTACAGTGGAAATAACTCATGGACTGCAGATGTTATGTTTGACCTTCAGATTTCCTAGTATAATATGAAAGCTATTAATTTAATGCTCTCTAGTAATGTGAAATAAATGCTTCTTTGTTCAGCCAATTGGGGCTATGTGTATCTTGTTCTGGTGGTACTGACAACAAATGTGAATGTTGTTATAAAATTCATAACTTCAAAAGTATTAAACTGTGATTTATTTCACTAAAACAATTATTTGGCTCAACTCAGGAAGTTCAGTACAATTTATTATTGATTATTTTTTAATATTATTTATAATTTATTTGCTCATGGATCTAGTAGTATAGTTCCATAATCATCCACTGACCCTATTTTAAAACTTGAAGTCACAATATCATTTATGTTTTAGGAAAGCTGTAGGGAAAGAAAAAAAAAACCCTGCAATTTTCTTTTTGGAATATAGGCCACATGTTAAAATTAATTTTAAGTTCAAATTATCCACTACTGGATTGCTCCTTTTTTTTGTATTTGAATACTCTATTTTAGAGAAAATTTGTTTCCAAGTTTGTATCGAACTTTCCCAAAAAGTAGTTCTTTTTTTCACTGCCTAACTATAAGGTAATCAATGCTGTTTTTGAAGGTCGTCTTAAGAAATTAACTAGGAACAGTCAGCGACTTTGTGAATTGGCAATATCATGGCTTTACTCAACACATCTTGATGAATAATTCAACCTCATCATACAAACAACACAATGAGTTTCAAGAGCAATACTAGTGAATAAATGAAGATGATTAAGATGTTAGCATGCAGAGAAGATCCAGAGAGCTCACTGGTGTGATGAACAAGAGTCAATCTATTCCATTTCATTTCAGCACAGGACTGTGTGAGCTCTAATTCATCTCTGATATTCACGGAGATTAAACACAGGAACCAGAGGTGGGACACCATCACACCTTTTTATGTTTTCTGAGCAGCAATGTAATGTAGACTCACATTCAAATTTCCTTTTTGCTGGGCCACTAGGGCTCTGTCTGTGCAAGAGTTCAACAATAATCTTGTCCAGCACTGGCAGTAGTTCATGTAAGAGAAGCATAGCTACTGATTTTAAAGGGAGCTAGGCTGTCCTTTCTGGGAACTATCAAAAACGTGGATGAGGCATGCTAGCCTTGATCACTTTATAAATTCAATAACAATGCCATTCAAATCTGTCTCTCCCTCCCTAATATCCCCAAACCAGTGAAACAGAAGGAGAAATGAAACCCATTTTTCCTTTGTTCCAGCTGTGAGACCAGAACATTACAAGTGGAATTTACTATCCTCACTATCCACCTCTGACAGTTTCTTGACTCTACTCTTAAAAAAAAATAATTCCCAATTAAAATATGCTGTGACCTTGGCTTATACTTACTAAAAGCTTGGGGCATGACAGAAGAAAATATTTTTATCAAATTTACTATTTTTCAAGGGAGAAGAGAAAGTCCAGACAATGTAATTGGCAGATTCATTTGATTCTAAAAGCCAAACTAAAAATAGTAGCAGCATAAGTATTCTCAGGTCTCAGCTCTTTTCTTTTTGTTTTCTCCTGAAACAGCAAATTAATTCAATTAGTTGGAATAGGTCATGTGTATTTAATGTGACAATTTGAAATGGGAGTACTACCTTTTAGTCTTGAGAATTCTAATGACATCATTAGGGTTGTTTATAGAAATCTACAAAATTAAATGATTGCTATTAAACATCATCATCTCTAAGATGGAGGCTGAATGACTCCTGGGTCTGATAAGAGGAAACAGTCTTTCATTTCTAGATCATTGGTTTGAATTCAAGCCAGGATCACAACAATGAGAAGTTTTTATCAACAAAAGACAGGCAGCACACTCTAAGAAAGGAGTTCATGGTGTCAGGCAGTTTCCTAGGGTGTGGGTACCTTCCTAAGTGTGTTTTGCATGCAGTACTGCTCTACAAGGACATTAAGATCAAGCTACTGTCTAGCTGAGAGTACAGTCCTTCTCTGCAGAGAGAACTTGGTTCCAAGTTTCATCAAATACCCAACTTCCACCAAAACTGAAGTAATTTTGTAAAACAGAAACTAATGGCCTCTAAAATACAAATTGATTATTCTTCTGGGAAAAAGTAATCTACAACTACAAATAAAACAAACTTTGTGATGAGGAGAATCCTGAAGAACATCCCTCGGTGTGACTAGCCATGTACACTCTTGATCTGGACCCTGATGCTGACTCATAGACTTGACCTCCTGGCTTGATCTTGCACCTGCCTCATCACTTTCCTGGAGAGCACTGAACTGTGGCTGACCGTGGTTACCGTCTCTGGACCTGACCCTGACTATGGCTGTGGCTTGCTGACCTGACTTCCCTGTTTGACCTCAGACCTTTCTCATCACTGCAGACTTGTCAGGTGATCTGGACTCACGGCTGGATCTGGTGATTGTCACCAGATCTATTCTGTTCACCTTGATCAGGTCTGTGGGATGATTCCCTTGTTAGTGAGGTCTATGTCTTTGCCAGCTTTGTTACTGTGTGTGCTCCTGGTTACCTGTACCTGGCAGAGCAGCCTGTCCTTACTACTCCATGGCTCTGTGTTTTGGGCATAATCAGCTGGTTTGGGTAGAAGGACCCGCTGGGTGCCCTGTGTAGAAAGAGGTGATGAACCACCAGTGTCAGTCAGTCAGATCCAGCTGGCTTGGCAAAAGCCAACACCATCCCACTGCGAGCTACAACTTCAGCAAGAGGAGAACATAGTACCTCTGCTGAAGTATTTAAGAAAGGGTTAGGGGTAGGAGACGCAGAAAGGGCTGCTGCTAGTGGCAGGAGACACAAGAGATGTGAGGACACCAACGGGAGGGAACACAGAGAAAGATCCAGAAGGAGGCATGTGGGAGATGACATTTTGGGGGACACAACTAGACATCCTGTCTTGGAAGGAAGCACTCCTTGCTGGTGCCAGTACAGCCTGAAGGGACTGAAGTCTGTGAAGGACCCACAGTAGATTACAGGAAATGAGTAAGAAGGAAGGAGCAGCAGAAAAAAGGAGGAAGAATCAAGGAGTGACGGAAAGAAATAACTGTTTAAGTTATCTTTGTTTCTCAATACCTGAATCAGTAATAAAATTTATGTTATTTGGCAATAAAAAAAATCCACTGAAATTCCCTGAGTTGACGTTTGCTTTGACATCCTGCCAAACTTAATGACATCAAGTTACCCAGACTTGTTCTCAAAAAGCTACTGCAGTATTAAGTCTCCTGAAGTCCTGGTATGAAAGGTTATAAAGAACAGCATGCTTCTAGGTAGTCCAGAAGCTTCTCTTTAATGACAGTATTAAGGTACAACTCGATGAAATCTTTTACATGCAGGACAGGTGAGCAAAGAGGTTACCTGTTCAGAGGTTCTTTCTGGAACTCACCTCTCAGTTCTACTGGCTTAACTATTGGTCTAACTAGTCTCTAGCCTGGTTCTAAACACAACAAATCCCTACCATGCACATTTAAAAATATGTAACATCTTACCAAGCCTCTAAAGATCAAGGACTATCTCCTGAAGAAATATCAGGCAAAAAGCCTCATTTCATTACAACATTATTATATGTTCTAGAAAAATATGTGGATGACAAACATCGCCACAATATTATTATTAAAGATCACATCTCTTCACGCAGTTTGGTACTTTTAAGCTCTGACATGCCATTTCTAAAAATACAATATTTTTATTCAACTGATTATTTATAGAATTTGGCTTTAATTTTTGGCGTAAACATTAAGAAATTATCATTTATATGAAGAGTTTTGTATTTATGACTCTGAAATTAGCTGAACAAATGGCACTGAGTTAGTCTAAGCCATTATATTGCATGCTAGCTGTTCCCAGGGAGACTTTTGAAGTGCTTAGTATGTCCTTGCTTACATTTTTAACTGTTTCTCTGAGTTATAGCTTGCTAATGCAGCCTATGCAGGCTCATTCTTAGATGCCTCTGAAAAGACTGAATGGGTTAATGATTTTATTTCTCTTCACAGAATACTTTCATTGTGATGTTATTTAAACTATTCTTTTTCTTTTCTCCTTCCAGAGCAGTGTTAGAAAATTGCAGTGGTTATAAATCCTTCACGATGGCTTTTCAAGCTGGAAATGCCAAGGTGCATTCACCATTTACCTCGATAGGTCTGCTCATGGCAGCTATTACAAATGAGGTGAAATATATGTCAACGTCATGCAGCATTATTCTGACTTATCACTGCAGCTATCTTTGTAAATAACCTTTACAACAGCAGAAATATAAACTTTTCCTATTTCTAGTATTTAAAAACTTATTTTATTCTCAAACTTCCTTTGCCCAAATAAAAATTTTAAATGGCATTTCAAGAAATTGCTGGCAACCTTTAATTGCAAACAAAGGATGTGTACAGACTACTGCCTGGAAGCAAATGCAAACACACAACTCCTTGTTATTCCTGAGTCCTGCTTCTTGTGGGACACCAAGGTGGGGAGAGTTGTAGGGAAAGGAGCTTCAGAAATCATACTATATAGGTGGTAGGGTTGAGACTACCCAAGTTTATCTAGCACTTGCCACAGTCCTCTAAACTTGTACCAGCAGGCTTTCCATGTTTATTTGCCCTCACACCTTGTTCCAGTGAGTGTACTACACTACTTCAGCATCACATTGTTAAAAGCCCAGTACTTTGAGACACTCTAGCCGTGCATGGAAGCTGCATGGGAAGCTGAAGGGGCTATGACTGAGGTTTCTACCCTGAGACCTTATGGGTTTGTTGTCATACAGGTTTGCCATGTGATTGTTAATGGGGGAAATGCTAAGGAAATATTCTTCTTCATCCACACTTTATTATCTAGGACATAAACCAACATTTCCTCGTGAAAGGAAGCAGATCAAAAACCTAAGCAGAAGGGAAAGACAGGGAGCAGCTGAGAGGGTTGTTCACATTATCTGCATTGTTTTCACTACTAAAACATGAATGTGAAGAAGTCACGTTAATGTCTATAATTAAGCAAATCAACCTTCAGATACTTTCCAAATTAAATGTTGAGTATTAAGGTGCTTGCATTTCCAGTAGCCTTGGATTAACACCTGGGCTGTACTGTGATGTGATTGTGATCTGAAAGTCAAGGCTCTAAAACAAATGCACGTGGTTAATATCCCCTTGCTTTTTTTGAGTTAAAAACAGAAAGCTTCTGTTGGAATGACCTCTGCCATGGAAGCAGACCTGGACATACTTGGAGTTGGAGCAGGAGGATTTTGGAGGGCTTTAGCCCGCTCCATCTAGAGCACATTCCTGTGTCCGGTTCCTCTCCCCCTCCTCTTTCCTCTCCTCTGTTACATTTAGACGGGAGCTGCCTGCCCCATGGAAATCAATACTTTTGCCATTGATTGCGATAATTTCCTCTGTGCTTCTCTGACACAATCATTTCAGGATCATACTTCTGAGCCACAGCAGGAGGTACTCTTGTGCGTTCTTTGATGAAATAAGCAAGGCAAAAACATATGCATAGGCATACAGGTCTATGTGTATGTGCATTGAGAGACATAGGCCTTTCTGTTTGGCTGTGGTCTTTACAAGAAGTTCTGAGCCATGAACATCTCCAAACACCTTTGAGTTCTCCAGTGTTTAAAATTGGGATGTGACTTCAGTTTGAAACAGAATTTAATAGTTTGAATCAGAATGCAACTGTTTGAACATATCTCTACCTTGCATAAATCTTTCAACCAAACCTAAAAGCAAAATACAGCTTTTCAGACTATCATGACAATGGCTGGCTCTCCCCATACCTTTGTTTCTCAGTGATACTGGATGAAAAAAAGAAAGGAAAAATCATGAAAATAACATTTTTTTGAACACCACGTCTGGAGAGGACTGCTTAAAATGCAGCATCGGGAGAGAGTACTTTGATTTGTGGCACTCTTTCAGACTTTTATATTCACAAATTGAGTGAAAAATTATGCTCTTCCTTTTGCAGGTTCTATTCTTTTAACCTCTGACATGCCAATAATGTTAATTTAACAAAAAATACAAATATAATTCCACTTTAGCTATTTGAAATTTAATGGATTTTCTGTAGCTTTCAGAATGTCACTCACAGATCTTCCTGTGCTAGTTAACAAAAGGCTGAAACAATTTAAAAGGCAAGGTAATTAGTGAAATGGCACAGCCCTCCTAAGTGAAAGCATTTCAGAACATTTCTGTACCCTACCAGAAAACAGATGTGCCTTACAGTGCACATCCTGGGATTAGATATAGAATTCATTCCTAAGGCTGCTTATCTTAACTTGATGGACTCGAGACTCAAGTGTATGATCAGTAAGGAATTTGAGAAGATACTTTACACATACAAGTTGTCTTGTTGTCTTCAGCACTTCCCACCTGTAAAAATTAAAAACAAAGCCGCTATTCCCTGTGACAGTATAAAGATGTCACTTAGAGCCTATAAAGATCAATTCATTAAGCATTTGAATATCATAGTGATAAGTGCACAAAACCCCATGAAGACATTATTATTACTGTCAGAGAGGGATTTGGATGTGATTCAGTAAACAAAGCATGCAGCCACATGCTGAATGAGTATAAAAAGACATATAGGACAGCTGGTTCCTCCCTTGAGAACCATCTATTCTGTGTTGCAAGGCCCTGATCCAGTCAGTGATTGCCACAAAAAGGTTCCAGCTAACAGCAGTCAGCTGTGGACTAGCTTTGGTGAGGAAGGCATCTGCTCTACAATTAGCAGAAAACCATGTCTAAAGACTTAAGACATATACTCACACAGGCAGGAAGGATCCTGGAATCACAGAATAATATGGTTTGGAAGGGACCCCTGGAGGTCTGTGGCCCAACCTCTCGCTCAAAACAGGGACAACTTCAATGCTAGAACAGGTTGCTCAGGACTGTATCCTTTTCAGTTTTTAAAATCAACATCATCTTTAAAGCCACCAAACAGCCTGTTCCAGTGCCCAGTGACTCTTGCTGTGAAACCTACACAGGGAATCATCCTTCAGACAACTTTCTAGCTTTTTGTTGTCTGTTTTGTTGTACCTAAAACCAGGCGTGGTTTTAGAATAGCTACTTTTTCAAGTCCATATCCAAGGTAATATGCATATATTGGTAAGCTCTTTGAGATGGAGTTGCATTTCACACGAAGCTTTTATAGTGTCCATTCTTGATTGGTGAGTTTGGTAATAAGTGCAACATCAGCCATAAAATTAGGATGTAAAGTAAGCAGGATATAGTCATGTTTTACATTCAGCAGTGTTTTCAGTGTTTCAAGACTCTGGCTCTTGCTGCATTAAAGGTTCTTGCCCTGGAGATAGGAGCGGTATGTGCCCTCCAAGAAATCACTGACATAATGGAGAAACACTTTAAAAAGACTCCTTGTTCTCTAATGCAAACATGAATGTTTTCCTATGCTAAGACACTTAGAGAGGTGAGATTGCATAGTTTATTTAACTTAATAACACATAAAGATAAAAACTTCATGGGGAAGAAAGGCAGCTCTGGGATTTAACTTTTCTGTTATTTGGGTCTCCCTAATATCATTGGGTGGTGCAGCATCTGGAGTGACACAGTTCTGTCTGTTCAGAAGAGAGCTGCAGTCTGCCTTCAATGTACACTCAAAATATTAGTGCATTTTTTTCCTCTCATAGAATCTATTTTATAGATTTAACATTCTTGGCTTGTTATAAAAAACAAGTCCATTTCTTGTTGCCTGTTATAATTGAGTTTAATTTAATATTCTGTTTTCTATTGTAGTGCTTATCCATAATCCTTGATTTGGTAGAAGTTGCTAGCCATTTTCAAAAAACAGACTTGATCTAAGGACTGTTGCAAACACATAGTATCAGACAGTTTGCATAAAGTCTCATTTTCTGGGGTGTTTACTTTTTGTGGACCATTTCATTATCATGCAAATGGAGTTGGGCCATTTTGCAGACAATCTAATTGTTAGCATAATATGTCCTCATTATTTGTATAGTGCAGCAGTTTGCATGAGGCATTATCAAGTGTAATAGAAACCCATATAACAGCATGAGTTTTGAGAAATGGAGGCAATGTTTTATCAAAAGCCGCACATAGAGGGTACCAACTCCAGTCTAGAATCACTGACAAACCTCAGTGAGTCTAAACTGTACAGCTCTTCTGGACTCTGAACATGCACTGTTTGTGGCAGTAGGAGCAACATCAGTTTCCTAGATCATACATTTGAAGTCTTCCTCTCCCAGTGCTTTCATTTTTGAACAAACTTTAGCTATGAAACCTTGAAGACAGTATTATGCTATGCCTACACGGTTGCTGCAAAGGAATTAAGATAAATAAAGCACTACTAAAATAGCAAATGGAAACCAAACTGATCTCCTTTTAGCTAGCAATCAGAATGCAAAAGCTTAAACTTTCATCCTGTTTCCAAACAGTAAATCTTATCTTTTCAGAAAATGCTGCCAATTTAGCACTGTTGAACTTTGGAATACATCCATCCACACATAAACACATTTGCACATTATTTTCGTTGGCTCCTGCTAAAGCCATATGCTGGGTTTTTTAATTAAAAAAGCACCTCAAAAAGACTTCCAGTGTTCACACAGGATAAAACATCTTTCAAGGTTCTAAAATGTCAACAAAATACTAAAGTAGAAAGATAGGTTTTCTCCCCTCCCTGAAGTTGTAAGTAAGCTTGCAGACCGGATTTTAACAGCCATTTTTCTTTGTTTATGAAGACACTTTCCAGTCACTTGTGTTGTGACAATCAAGGTTTTGATACAGCAAGGATTAATCATTTCTGAACCACTTGGAGAGGAAATAAGTGGTCCATGCCCCTTTGCCAGTTGGCAGGGTTGTAATTCTCATCTAGGTAGCACAAAATGACAAAACAGCAAAAGATCAAGGGTTATCTTTCATTTTCCGAAAATATGCAAAATTATTTAATGTAATTGAGTAGATCAAATCCTAAGTATGAGATGAGAGTGTATATTTTTTTAGTGTCAGCTTCCAGCTGAAAAATGTATCCTGTAAATATGTATGTTGTGCTAACTAGGAATATATTCAACTGCAAGTACCATTGTACCTCAAACATGAAGGAATTTGTTTTCTTGTCTCCTTTCACTTTTAGCACTAAACTTGTGGTTTATTGAACAATATTGGATGCTGAGTGTGGATTTGCTCTTCTAGTCATTAGGAAGTGATCAGTCACTGTTGAGCTGTATATATAACTGCAGGCTATTGAGCTGCTGTCATTCGTGCGACTGTTTCTCAGCCAGCCCAGGTTTCATTGGTTTCCTTGCACAAAAACCTTTAAACCAACTTCTCCATAAACTTCCAACAGTTTCCAGTTTGCCAAGCTCTTAGTTTTCTGGAAAAGGCTCAAAAAACTTTTTTGAATCAAACCAAATATTTATTCCTTAAACAGGACAGACAAAAAGAACAGATGAATGAGGCAGCCACTCGGGGGGGCCTCATTTCACGTCCTTGCTTCCAGCAGTAGCTTGACTGCTGATACTGCTGGAGGGGTTGCAAGGAACTATGGCTTTGTTGCCTGCTCTAGGGATGGCTGGGACAGCCTTTTTCCCCAAGGCCTCCAGCTAAACACTTCCATGCTTCCATAAACATTTATAACTGTAGTTACACAGAGTACAATAGTGTCAACAAAATAATTTGTCACCTGCTATCTCCTCTTATCAAGACTAACGCATAGCCTAGTAGTAATGGTGATGGCACTCCCAACAGACATGGAAGATATGACCTGATTTCACTCATTTGGTTGATAGATAGAGTTCAATTTAACAGCTATAACCAGGAGCTGAATCTTCAGAGCTTAAACAGTGGTGACCAGCTGTGGAAGCAGAACGAATATACATGAACAACATTAGCTATTGCTTCTTTTGGTTTTGTCACTAATGCTCTGTGTTTTGCTTTCCCTATATTTGTTGTTGCCTTTGTTACAAATGCCTGAATTGCTAAAAAAGGAAAAAAATTATCTTTTGATTCAGCCCAGACAATACATGCTTTTATTTTTTCAGTTTCAAGGACACACCATCATGTCATCTACTCCTACAATCCCAATATCGTGCTGTACAGTTTACAAAATGTACAGTATTACAAATTGTAATCTAATACTGGGACTGAATCTGGGTTTTGTCTCCCCTCAAACACCTTCAGTTCTATGCTTACAATGCTTTTAATACATTTTTCTGACTCATAAGTAAATTACTACCTAACTATTAATGGTATTGTCATGGCCTTTAGCAACATCTTTTTTCCCCCCTCTTTTCTTTGTCATTGGTAATAAGCACTGATTATGTGTAAGGCTTCTGGTTGGTCTCTGGTGGCAAGATGGCTCATTCTTGTCCTACGGTTTTTTTTGCTTCTCCATATGAAGGGGTTAGGGGCTGGGGATGGCAATGCAACAGAAACAGTGTGACTCAGAGTCCTCTAATGAACTATACAAACTTCTACAAGCTTCAGCACTTAATCTAGCAGCCTCATGACCCTGATGCAACTTGTTACGAAGTGAGGAAGAACATCTCCTCTCTGTTCCATACAGATCAGTGCTGTGTCTCCTAAGAGTGAATCACACTGATTATTCTAAGTGGAGATTTATGTCTTTAGCAAGCCTTGGCAGCACAGAAATCTAGATGCTTTGGGGAGTGACAGATGTACTGTCAAGAGCATGCATGCATAAACACTGATACAACTTTGGTAAAGACTTAATTTGTAGCGTTGGGGTGAGCAGTACTTCAGTATTTGGTTTTTTCTCCTTTGCAGAGACTTCTATACCCCCTTTCCTCCCTGTTACCAGTGATCAAAATGCTTGTAGCCACCTAATGTTGTCTCAAGCTGTGGGTGGTTTTGGATGTGAGTCAGTTTCTAGAGAGCAGTGGCATCTGAAACTGCTGAGAGGCTTAGGGCTGCTATTGCCTGCTTCTGTGCTAGTGGACACCTTTGTACTATCATCCCTGGAACCTCATCTTCACTGTATTCAGTTCAGCCCTGGCTCAGCTTTGGCAGTGTTTCTCCAAATACCCTTTGATACTCTTCCTCTTCCCTCCCAAAGCTTCCTATAAAAATACTGACTGACTGCAGTAGTTTTCTATGAGACAAGAAATACATTGCTATAGCACCTTCCCACTATTTGATTTATAGCACTGTGAATGCTCTGGTAATTGTGCGTAATAAGTTACTGGTCCAGACTGCAATATCTTGTATTTATTAATGTTGAGAAAAGCTCTTTTTGCTTGTAAAACTATTCTGAGTCTTGCCCACTCTTCTTGGTGCACTTTTGATACATTTTTAAAAGATGCTCTTTCATACTGGGAAAAATGTCTGATGGGAAAGTCCTTGTTAATGTACTTTATGTTTGTGCCCTGAGACAGTAGGTCAAAGAGTGGCTAAAAAGAAGATGGAGACTCCCTTTTTACAAGGAGTCACATGGAAAAGACAGGGAGTAATGGGTACAAGCTACTCCGGAGAAGATTCAAATTGGACATGAGAGGAAAAATTTCCACAATAACAACAATCAGCCATTGGAATAAGCTTCCCAGGGCAATGGTGGATTCCCCATCATTGGACACTTTTAAGATTCAGCTGGACAGGGTACTGGGCCATCTTGTCTACACTGTGCTTTTGCCAAGAAAGGTTGGATCAGATGATCCTTGACATCCCTTCCAACCTGGTGTTCAATTAATCTGTGTTTTATTAAAAGTATTTTAATATATTTCAGCCTATTTCCACGTGTATTCTCATCAAACATATCAATGAAAGTTCCACAGTGAAGAATCTGAAAGTATTCTGCCAACGTACCTAATTTTTTTATGTTGTTTTAACCTTTCTGGGTTTACTCTTCTCTTTATTCTTCCTCATGTTCTGTCTTTGCTTTTGCACTGAGCTACTCGACACCTATGGCAACCCACAGCTCTTTCCACTTGTTACAATTAATCTAGGGTCAGGAATACATTTGGTTGTCAATATTCTTCTGGAATTTGTATTTATCAACAATGAAACCCACATGATGCTATGTTTCCTGCTTATGTGAACTCTTAGCTGTGGGTCTCTGAAATGCCTCCATCTGCCTTAGTCTAAATAGCATCCTGTCATCAGCAAACATTTGTTTCTGCCTAGTTATTGGCCATTCAGGCTTGCTAACACATTTTAGAGTGGACCAGAAATCAGTCATGTTTTCCCCTGCAAAAAAGTTTGAATTTTCAGAGAAGCCTTGAATCCCAAGTCATAACAAGAGATCACATGGATGGAATGACCATCAACCTTGATTTGGAAGATGTGAAAGAGCTTGAAACTGAATAGTCTAATTCATCAGGCAGAGGCACAATATACCTAAAAATTGTTTCTGCTAGAAGAACTAGGAAATGAACAGATTTTTTTGTGTTTGAATAGTTATTACTGTTTATTCTGCCCAGGCAGGTAGCTTTGCACTCTGCTCAGCTCCACAGAGAGAGTAGAGCTGCAATCTGCAAGCAATAGCAAACTAGGAAGAACTCAATAAACACTGGAGGAACAGGGGATCTTGATGAAATGGAGAAACAGACTGAAAAAAAATGTAATCAAATTGCATCTAGATATAATTAAATAACTGCATATATACATGGTAAGGACCAGAAGGAAATGATCTAAAGGTTATTATACTAAAAAGCCAGTCAGTTCTTGTTGTGGAAGAGACAAGCATACAAATAAGAGTATAACCTACAAGAACAGAAAGCAGTCCTCCTGCTCTACTTGGAAAGGCTTTAGTCAGAACAATGTTCATTTTACAGTGCTGCTTTTACCTGGAAGGTCTTGATAAAGATGAGAAAGAGAGAGACCAATTAGAATGAAGCCTAGAACTGCCTTTGTTTAACCTGATGAAGAAAAGACAGAGGGGAGAAAAACAAATGCATAAAAAGCTTTTGGTAAACAGAAGGAAATAATGTGTCTTGTGCCCATATAACTAGTTGAACACAATAAGAATCTAACATTACAACAAGGGAGAAGCAAGTTGTATCCTAGGAAAAAAGGAATCCCTTCTAACAGTGAGCATCAGGCAGGATTTCTGGAGAGGCTGTGAAGCCACAGGAGCCCTATAAAACAAATGTCTGTTGTGAGTTTCTTGGGGCATGACGAAGTTGGGATTTGTCTTGCCCAATTTTATCTGTCAAAAAGGATTCACCATTCAGTTTTTCACCTAGGAAACCTTCACAGTCAGTGGAAACAGACCTAATGCCAGAAGCAATTTATCTTTTCCTAAATGAGGTATCTAGACTGGGCAGGGTGAGGGAGTGTACCCTTGGTTAACAGAAAATGAGTCTGGAGGCACCATAGAGTTTTGGCCATGTGACTGGCTTCTACGGTATTTTTTTAATGGTTGTAAGCTGAAGGAAATATGTGATAATCTTTAGAAAACATTATATCCTGCTTCTTCAAAGAATCTATATCTTTAGAGCTGTGCAAGTGACATATGGAAAGGTTGCTAAATTTTCTCACAAGTGAATGGCAAAAAAACATGAGACTATGGTCTAAAGCAGTTGTTCATTTAAATGATGGCTCATCAACTTATAGAAAAAACTGATGAGCTCCTGATTTTTCAAAATCTTTAGCACAGAGCTTTCTCTGAAAGACACAACTGCATCAGCAACGTTTCATTACATGCTACTCGCTCCTGTTTTTGAAAGCTTGTGCAGGCAGAGAGAAAAGCCTCTGGTGGAACCATTGTGACTGTCTACACACCAACAAAAGAAAAAACTGTAAGAGAAGAAGTTACAAGCACTCCTTGAAAAGATATTAAATTATATATTGCACACTTGCAACACCTATCTGAATTAAAAAATGCAAGAAAAGGCTAATCTGTTTGAATAGTTTATTCTCCATGAGTGATTTGACTGCCTTTAATAGTTAGTGCAGAAAAAATCCAACACAGTAGGAGAGATACAACATGAAGGAACATTTATCCTCAGCAAACAGAAAATCCAGAAACAGCTTTCTTACTGTGAGCTGACTTTGTAATGTTGGTGTAAATATAATGATAACATTTTAACAGATGTTCACATTAAACAACTAAAAAACAATTTGTAAGTGGTTCAGGTAGGAGATTAAACTAGGAAGCATTAAATGTATATGACCTTTGTATATGAAATTTCCTACCTTAGAGAAATACAAACACTTGGGAAAGAAAAGGCCATATATGTGGCTGTGTGATCCTTCCAGTGGTGTCATGCCAATTGTTATTGATGGATTCACTGAGAATAAATCTGGACTGCAGATATAAGGGGAAAACATAAATAGTAGAGCACAAGTGCTCTTTTCTTTTTCTTTTTCCTCCCAGGCTACTCAAACAGGTTTGCAGCCCAACAGCTACAGTGCATGTTAATGAGGGTTGAATCCATCCAGCAGTTACTCTTATATCCCATTTCAGGTTAATAACATAGAAAAAAATTCCCTTTTACCAGCAGTAAGTTTACACATGGCTGATGTGGGAGTTGAGGGAACAGGAACTAACTTCTGAACCGCCAATGCGCAGGTCCTATAAACATCAACTCTCTTTCACATCATCCAGCTACAACAAGAAAACCTTTGAAACCATTGAAGCTCTGATTAAAGCATTGATCCGAGCCAGTAGAAATAGAAGATGAATTAAGTGTACGTGAAAATAATTACTTTAGAATTAGCTTGACATCCACACAACTAAACTGGAAAGAGACACTTCCTTCAGTACAGAAGTGAAACGGAAAATTAGATTTCACCCAGGTAGAAAAATGTACAGATTCTAATCCAGGAAAACATATGCTTCCAAAATTGACCATGGGTATAGTAGCTGATCTTGGACAATTGCAGTGTAGTTGGCTGTCAACCCTTGAGGAATTTGTCCTAAAGTTACAAGTAAAATCCTACTACTGACTTAGAAAAATGTCATTAGGGCTTAGTATTTATGGTGATAAATTTTGTGCAAGAATATATCTAAAATAGAATAGGATATATACATTATTTACTGGCATAAATACTTCCTGGGATGGTGAGCCTCTAACAAATTGGAAGGGATATGGTCCTTGGAAAATCATTGTGGAAATTCTGTGATTCTGTGGTACAGCAGTAGGTGGAAGATAGCATGTAGGCCTAAACACATGATAAATGTTGGTCTTTGTAATGTTCAATACGTTATCCAAAGGATAAAAAAATACAACTGCAGCTGCATCTATCTGCGCTTGAAAGATGATTTTGCTTTTCTTTGACCAATATGTTCAACAAGAAAAAGGCAACACAATAAAAAGTCATGTTTAACTTCAAACCACTTCTATGGTGTCTCACATAGTTTAATACAGGGAAACTGCAAGATACCACAAACTCATGGAAATATAAAGTGAAGCAAAGAAGAAAAAGGGGTGGTTCCTCACAATCATGAGGGGTAAATCTGCGAGTGAGCTTTCTTGCATCTGCTGTGTCAGAACTAGAACACTGCTTATGAGGGACAGAATTACTATGGCCTTTACGGATATTTTGGCATTCCAGACCCTGAGCAAAGCAGTTACACTGTATGAAAGAACCCTTCCAACCAGAGATTCTCTGGTGAGCTAATAGAATTAATTTTAAGTAATTAAATAGGATTAATAATTCTTTATTTTTAAATCTTTCTTTTGAAACAATGTCTCACATAAACTATGGGTTGCTTAAACTTAATTTTTACGGAGAAGGGTCAAACATGGAGAAAGGTCTATGTGGACCAGAGGTCATAATGCCTGCAATCAAGTCATCATCATTGTTTCAGTCTCTGTGTGTAAGTAGGTCACATGTGTAGTATCAGCATCCAATGGTAGTTGTACTGTCTACATTTTCAGCAGGTAATAACATCAATTCCAGATGTTCATATAACACCACTGCTGTCTCTTATGTGCTCATTTTGATACATCTGCCAGGCAATTTTTACACAGAGTTTTCCATGAATTAGAATATTCATGCAAAACTTGTAACACTACCCAAAACTGTGGCTTATTTTCTTCTTTGACTCTTGATTTACAGTTAGCATTTTTTCTGTATATTATGGTGTGTTATTTTCCACAGCTTGCAGATCTGAAGGAGAAATGGTGTCCAGTTGTGGATGGCTGTCAAGTCACAGTATTTCTTACTTTTTACCTCAGGCTCAGTAAGGCTGTTAGAGGTTTATTGAGTCACAGCAATGCCAGCTAAGTAAAAGTTCTTCAGCCTGCTCTTTTACATTCAGAAGGCGGGGGGAAAAAAAGCGTCTATTGCAAATGCAGTAATAATTTGAGTGACATGAAAGCTCGGGATATACGTGAAACAGGACCTTGATCTTACATTACATAAACTCCTTATCCATTCCAGGATCTTCTTGTCTAAATGATGACTAGGTTTCTGGAAACATATATCCTGAATAATTAGGAGTCTTCCTTGTATTTGTTAATCCATTTTTTTGTGACTGCTGTCCAAACTGCATTGCTACAAAACAATTCCGTAAAGCAGTTCAGGCTTCTTCCAAAAGTATGTGCCACATAAAAGTTTTAATCAATTCAAGTATCTACAGATATGTTATGTTCTTGTCGCTTATGTTAGTGGTGGATGGTTTATATTGGCCATAATTTCAATTTTGCTGTTGTCTGTCTGTGTCCCTTCTGAAGACAGAAGGGATTTCATGTGATTAACTTGGATTTCTGCAGGCTGGATATCTTGATTGAACTTCACATAGTCTGGGTCCTTGCCATCACTTGGATTTCTGATTGTTTTCTGCCTGAGTTGATGCCGCTTTTAGCACACCATCGGCTCTTTAATACACAGTACCTCTAAAAGTTTAATTGTTCATTAGCTGAAACTTTTCATTAGCTGGTCCTAATGGAAAATATAGACAAAAGCATTTACAGCACCTGGATACGTGCTTGAGATAATTTCTCATCTAAACCAAGTGTGTGTATCTTATGACTTTTTTATCCATAAGAATATTTTTAGCTACCTATTTGGCTCCAAATGTATCTTGATCCAGAAATAGAATAGTTCAAACTCAGTATACCAGTGATAAAAAATGATAGGAGCCAAAAAAATGCTGTGTAATCTCTTTAAGCATAGCAATCCCTAAAAACGTAAGACTAATAATAAACCTTAATGACTGACCAAACCCAAACAGTAACCCTAATCCTTAACCCCAACCATAAAATTAAACCAAGTGCTAAACATAACTATAACCTTAACTGTAAATATAACCCAAATTTTAAATGTAAATTAGGTCCTACTCATCAGGCTAAGCCTAACTGCCCCCTAACTAAAATACAAAATCTAAACCTAAAGCATAACAATAACCTTACCCTAATCCTAAACCCTAACCTTAAAAGCTCTCTCTAACCCTAACCCAACCATCATTCTAAAGCCAAACCCAAATCCTAACCTGAACCAAATCACTGAACTCTAGCCAAATATCTAAATCTGAGCACTAGCTGTAAAATGTAACTCTAACCATAAATACCTCTGTCTCAAACCCGGTCCCTGAAGTCTAAACTTAAAGCCAAACCACAACCCAAATTGTTGGCTGCAAGAATAACTCCTAAATCTAATCCTAACCTGAACTCCAGTTCTACTCTGCCAAACCCATAGTCATAATTGCAAGACCTAACACTAAACCTGGCAATAATCCTTAGCCATACCCTTTTATCCTCACCCCAACATTAAATCTAATCCTCAACTTTAAACACAAACACAAATTCAAACCTAAACTCTTAAACTGAACCCTAACCCCTAATGCGATCACTGAGTTTAGACTTACAGCTTTGGGCTTGCAGCATGCATTGGGGGATGAGGGTTAGAGTTTACGTGTTTGGTTTTGGTTTGGCATTAGGGATTTAGGGTTTTAATTGTGGGTCGAGTTTTTCTTAGGATAGGGTTTGTAATGGGTTAGTGGTTGGAGTTAGCTATAGGTTTTGGGGCTTGTGCTAGGGGTTAGGTGTTGATGTCAAGATTGGCATTACAGAGAGATTTTCCATGGCATGGGAGATACCGTGGAGGAATAAATTTTAAATTGAAATGTAAGTAGAATATTCAAATAAAAAAAATGGCACTAATATCAAACCACTGGCACAAGACAATTTTCACTCAGGTGTTCCTAAGAAACTGTAGGGTGAAACAACTGAACTAGTAACTCAGGTTTGTAACCTTTCACATAAAACTGCCAGGAAACCAGAATACAGAGCTAAGTTTTAACGATATTAGTGGAATCCAACAGCTATAGACCAATAAATCTGATGCTTACACAGACAAATCAGTGGTAATCATGACAAAAAATAAAATGAGAGAAGTCATAGATAGATGTCAGGTACTGGGAAGTCAAGAAAACTTTTGTAGAGTTACATTATCTATCATACAGAGTGTGAGAGAGGACAGAAATCATATTCATAAAGTCTATTTAGACTTTCAAAAGGCATTCAACAAGGTTGGTCATCAAATGTTCTTCAAGAAATTATTCTATGATGGGGTAAGAAGCAAGTCCTTCACATGACTGATGTGGTTGGAATTGATGATCAGTTTTCTGCGTATGTGGCAGTTGCAAGTGGAGTACAAACTGCTCACTAGATTGACAAAAGATATGGAATGTCTTGATGGATATTGAGGTGACAAAGTTTAATACCTCAAAGTATTTGGGATCTTAAAGACAAATGACTGCATGTGCAGAAAGGTCTTATGAGACTGACTGATACAGAAGGAGCAGACGGATAGTCAGTGTAAAATGCATGTAAAAGGACATATATACAGAGAAACAAACAACTCTAACATTATAAGCAGTGATTTGCTCTACGTATATGCTGAGTGGTAATTGATTATTACTACTTACAAAATGGTGTTCAAAGCTCTTCAGAAAAGAAAACAGACCCTCAGGCAACTCTGGGGGTAAAATAAAATACAGCAGAAAACATGATAATCTCAGTGTACATGGGAAATATGTACCCCTTCTTGGAGTAATCTATATAGTTCTAGTACCTTCTTCTGAAAAAGAATGGAGTAGATCTAGAAAACAGAAAAGAATGAGAAGGGCAGCTAAAGAATTGAAAGAGCTTCAGTAGAAGATCAAATTAAATAGACTAGTGCTCTTCAGTTTGGCAAAGGGAACAGGGTGATGAGCAGCTGTTCAGCGTCTCTTCCCATATAAGAATTACGTGATACCAAATGCAACTAGATTCAAAAATAATTTGAAGAAATTTAACATATAGTTAAACTCTGGAAACACTTTGCTACTGAGGGTTGTGGTAAAGTTGACAGTAATTCAGTAAATGGCTGGCTGATTTGTTGAAGAAAAGTTGACTGTGTTATGAAATATATCTCTAATGCAGGAATTGTAATTTACCAAAGACTAGGAGAATTTCATCAGAAGTATAACAAAATATTTTTACCTATGCATGTATGGCCACTGGCCACTGTTGGAGACAGGATGATAGCCTAAATGTAGACTTTGATTTAATGTGGAGTGACACTTCGAAAAATTCTATCAACTTCAGGTTGATAGAATGTAGAAGGAGCCATATCACTTATATTTAATGTGGAGTGACACTTCGAAAAATTCTATCAACTTCAGGTTGATAGAATGTAGAAGGAGCCATAGCTAAGTGGATTGATAAAATAAGTGAATGAAAGCAATAGAAGAATGAAATATAGGTCATATCATGGAACAAAGAATAGTGAAGGATGAAAAAGGAACGGGAGAGCAGTGATGGAGAAGAAAAATGGGAATAAAATACAGAAAACAATACAAATATCCTCCAACACTCACGAGCTCAGACAAACAAATGTAGAAAAGAACTGCTGGGGTAAATAGGAGAACAGAGGCATGTATTATCAGAAAAGACCCCACCAATCTAACAAAATTGAGTAGAGGTATGACTGATCTACATAAAAATGTTCACATGTTTGCATAGGAGCATAAGCTGAAGGATAATGCTGTCATGAGAATGAATAGGTGTAAGGTAGACATGAATAGATCAGGGATGGAAATTCCATCAGAAGAACAGTGAAGCTCTGAAGCAGCCTTTGAGTAGGAGTAGCTGGGGCTGTTTCCAAAATTATTATAAAATACTGACACGTGTCAAAACAGAAGACTAGAATCAATTAACCCAGTGAACCATTACAATTCTAGGTCTCATGTTTTAAACACCAGAAAAAAAAAATTAAGGGAAAATATTTCAGACGTGTCTCAACATTTTTTTTTTTATTTTTTTTTTCTGGGATGCATTTATACATCTCCATACAATGTAACAGGATAGAATCATCAAGTGTAAAGCTTGCAGGCACCATTAAGTTACCTAGTGTGATATTCTGTAATCACAGGCCATTACATTTCCCTCAGCTAACTCCCTCTTGAGTGCAATAAACTGTCTTTGTCAAAAACACCACTTCCAGGTAGGTTGTCTGAAAGAATTCAGAAGACTGAAAATCCACCACTGCCTTCAGAACTTTGTCCCTTTGGATGGCCATTTGTACAGTTAAACATCTATGCAATATTTCTAATTTGCATTTCCATGGTTTTGGGTTTTCCTATGCTATTTTCTATGAGGTTAAAAATCACCTCAAGAACTGATACTTTCTGCCTGTGAAAGTACTTACACAATACAATCAAGTTAAGTCAAATCTTCTTGAAAATATAAAAAAGACTGATCTAAGCCATTTTTTGTAAGTCATTTCTTCTAGCCCACAAATACTGCTTGTGTATCTCTTTTAACTTTTGCTATTTTTTCAGCAAACCTTACATATGGGGACTAAATTAATTTACACAACAGCGAAGATGAAGGGAATTACTGTGGAACATTACTTTAAATGAAGTACATTAGCCTGTGGAAATTTCCACACTCAAGAGGCATAAAAAACTAAGCTGACACATGTAAAGAAAGATCAAATAGGTGACACAGATGCTGGCAGTGAAACAAAGCCTGGAATGCAGACTTGGCTAACGTGTTTCAGCATCAGACTCAAATATTCTGACCAATCTGCTTTAGCTATTCCACACATGGAGGATTTAAAGTTTAACACCAAATTTACTTATTTGAAGCTCTTTTGATGTTACATTGGATATGATTTTGCAGGTGGATACAGCAACAGACTTAAATCATAACGCAAGTACAAATTATCAGAGTACAGCAATTGCAATATATAGCTGAATCAAAGTACTAACAAAATTCACTATGGTATGCTCACCATCATGACACTGGGGTATCCTCAGCTGCTGGGAAGGCTTATGTGGACTGAATCCAGATAAAGTCTGTCACACATTTCAAAGTCCTTTTTGTTTGTTGTTCAGTTTTTATACTCTAGGATTATATACTATACGTTGTCTGTACAACACACAGTCTATACTACAGTTGTATAGACAACTTTATTCTATGCACTGTGTTGGGTACTCTCCTCCCACTCTTTTGATTAACTGAGGGGCAAACAGTTATATAACTGGTTGATCTCTTCAGCTGATACAGTTGATTGATTCCCCAACTAATACAGCCAGTTGATCCACTCCACCAATATAAGTGACTGATCCAGTCAACTGAGGTAGCCATTTATCTAGAAGAAAGACAACCCTCCAGTCCCCTTTGTGCTAAGTTCAGCTTTCTTTGCAACAGCTATGGTGGTTCCATACATCCATTTTGACTGGTAACAGTAGGTCTGAGCCTTTATATATAAATTGCTAGGTACTAGCAATGAATATCACAATAGCCAAGATTGGTACTCAAAAGCAAGAGGGAAAAAGATACATTACTGGAGATGCCCCTAGTTTGAAAATTAAGAAAAAAGGTAATGAGAAGTGAAGAAGGAACACCTAGGAAAAATATGGAGAATTCAGGAAAAATATACCCCTCCAAAATGTATCTTTTTAGATTATAGAACTGCTGACAAAGGAACACGCTGGAAGAGTGATCAAAAAGTTCCTCACCAATGGAAGGAGGGCAAGAGATACTGGCAGATATCTTGTTTCTCATAGTTTTGTTGCTGTGGTTCTGTTCAATACATTAATGTCACATGTGACAGTGTTATATATAAATTGGAATGCAATGACAAAACCAGGTGTCTCTAATTTCATAAAGTAGATCAGACTTATAATACATTAAGAATATTTTTGCAGAACTTCACATTCTGACTTAGCTGAATGTATTATGGGGTTATTACCCAAACATATGATTTTATTTAAAAGTTTGTTTTTTCTTCATCTTTTTGTATTTTTAGAAGAACTGCTTATTTTATTTGTTGTTCAGATAAAAGAATAAAGTCGAATAGGGAGTAAATTCTGCAAAACGAATAAAAACTTGTCCATGGAAGAATATCACATGCTAAAATAGTATCAGAAACTCAGCCCAAAGATGGCTGAAACATGTTTTTCTCTGAATATGTGATTATGGAAATAGATGTAATTCATATAGCAGATGTTCAATTAAAAAAAAATATATATTCCTTCAGCTTGATTCTATTTCTGCTTTAGAAAATACGTGCTTTTTCTTTACTTGAATTGGGACAGATAGATAGGGAACTTCTTAAATATAGTAAACTAAACTATATAAATCAGTGAACAAACATGCATACATATAACTTAATTTAAAATCAAAATAACCAGATGACTATATAGTCCATTTCTAGGTGTGCATCTTTAGATGTTACAGGGATTTTAACACAGAAGTATGCCTGTGGCTCATTCACAGAATATCAAATTTGCTGAATGGGAACTTGGCTAAAATTATTAAAGATAAAATTATCAAAACGATATTGCTGTCTGTTGTGCAATTAAATCAACAGAGGGAATGCAGTTTAGTGATTTATTCAGTGTATTCAACAAGCTGGTAGGAGTCTGCTGTTACAGAATACAGCAGATTCTTGAGAGCACAGCAATAATGAGCAGTGCTGGATACTTGGGCTAATCTCAGTTCTCTAGGCTTGAGGTCCAACTCAGGAAAGCAGGAATTTCTGTCTAGAAAGTACTACAGCGTGTATATCCATCAGCGTACTAGGCCTCTCACTCATAAATCAACCAACAAATATAAAAATATAAACAACTCAAAATGGTGAATTTTTAAGAACCTGAAGCAATTCTAACAGCAGATAGAAGCTGGTAATGCTGTTGTCTTGTAGAGTAGCTAGGTAAGAAGCCTGCGAGGGAGATTCACAAGGAAAAATGTAGGTTTTTTTCTTTAAGAAAAGTGTTTGTTCTTTTCCTTCTGACCTTTTCCTCACTCTTTGATCACCTTTACTCATTTTCACAAGGAGTTTGCCCTATTTTCAATGTGCCAGTTCACAAAATAAAGCCCCGCTCACTGGACTGCAGGAAGCAGCTGGTTGCACCAGCAGATGGATTCATTCCCAGTTCCCTGAGCCGAGCCAGCTCAATGCACAGCTACACAAGCCTCAGCGACAGCAGCACGGAGGGGAAGGAAACGAGCAGCCACAAGGAGGAAGGTGGTGTCACTCTCTGTCACTCTCTGTAACTCGTGCTGTCAACTGGTGCACGCATACACTCACATACACAGCTGCCCAGGTGTCTGCACACCAAGCATCCAGGGCCCCACTCTGGTACGGCACAGCTGCTCAACTTGGACTCCGATTGCTTAGAAAGAGCTGTCTACAGAGAGGTTAGAAAGCACATGTTACAGACAGGGACAGGACTGTTGAGATAGAATCAACAATAGCTCAAAGTTTCAAGGTTGAAATTGACAGTGTGGAAAGATGCAAGATCCAAAAGAAGAAAACAAAACAAAAATCAGGATGGTCAGTGTAGTTGGACCCCACTGGGAAGCATCAGGTCAATCAAGTGGAGTTGTCAGGGTCTCCAATTTTGTCTGAAGCTGGTGTGAGACAACAATTCAGCAGCAACTACTTTCCAGCAAGGAAACTCTTCCCCTCCCATCTGGCCAGCAAACGCTCTTCAGACACCTCATCAGAGTGCTGAACATGCTCATGTTTAGCCTAACAGCTCATCATATCTCGCCTATCTTTGGGATGTGTGTTAGCCAGTAAATAACTGCTTTATACTTTTGTCTTGCTTACAGAGTCTCTTTGCACTGGGCTAGGGATTCTGAACAGACCTACTCAAAGAGCCATACAAAGGGCCATAACAAAGGGTGAGAAACATGTTTTGGCAGCAGTGGAAGCTGCACCTTATCAAGTGGTTTCATAGCTATGGCTCAGCCTGTGATATTGCTTAATCAAATGCCTGTTTACTCGAAGATGTAAGGAATTCATTACTGTGGCACAACATGAATACCAGCATGGA
Source organism: Calidris pugnax (assembly GCF_001431845.1). Lineage (NCBI taxonomy): Eukaryota > Metazoa > Chordata > Aves > Charadriiformes > Scolopacidae > Calidris > Calidris pugnax. The sequence continues at coordinate 1,797,380 of NW_015090830.1, read as the reverse complement.
GATGTGGCTCTGCATATAACTCAGAATTCCAAGTAAAGTCATTATATAGGGTAAAGACCTCACTGTATTTTTCAGTTCAGCAACCAAACCTATTTCTTATTGTCAGATCTCTGTTTTCTCCACCTTGTATTAATGTCTTAGTGCTTTGCCCTGCCAAATTCTAACTGTTGAAGATAAACAACATTGAATGCATATATATTTTTAACAAAATGCTGACAAAATATTTCTTGCTGAGAAGCTGCATAAAAAAATTCTCTGATCAAAACGGATAGCAATTTATATGGCTCTGTCAAATAAATAATGTCCAATTTGCTGCTTTCTGTATATGAATCATTTTCTTCTGTTGATTACATTTGCATTTGTTCACAATGTGGAAGCTATACGTTAGCATAGCAAGATTTTTTGCTGTTATTTACCACAATGTCAGCCTTGATGATTCCCCTCTGGGAAACTTGATATTAGTTAGAGATATTCAAGTATTTCCACTAATTCTTGTCTTGCCATGTCTTTTCATAGAAGGTGTTCTGCCTTTTGAGTCTGTAATTTTCTATAGAATGGGCAGAGCTAACTGCTACAGGCACATTTGAAGTAGCAATGGCTGTCCAAGGAAAGATATTTGATAAAGTCCCAGGATGTTTCAACAGGTTTTTGTAAATCTTCTTATCTCCATCCTAAGCTTGGATCAACAGGCAGCTATAGTACAAATGAGGAAGTGGGAGTGGATAGACTATGAGCAGTAGCAAGACTAAGAAACTCTTTGCTCACAGATAGTTTTGCAGTAATTAGGCACCAAAATGCCTCCTTTCCTCCTGCTTCTTTTCTCTTCCTCTCCAGCAGCATGCTTATTGTGATATTAAGCATTTACATATACAGTTCATATTTCTTTAGAAACCCTCCTATTGGAAGCTGAGGTGTCTTACTAACTGACTTGGTAGGAAGTGAGCAAGGCCACAGATGGATCATTATAATCTTCCTTTAAGGTCTGTTCAAGAATTTTACTATACGTGTACTCTTCAGAGTCTCCCAAGAGAGCTACATTGCTGCAGAGACTTCCAAGGAAAGAGCAGAGGGTCCAAGGACCAGCATGTCATGTAGAACCAGCTTCTGCAGGAAATTTGGCCAGGGGATTAAAGCCATGGGTGCAGCTCTGGTCTACAGCGTTCAAAGAGTGTGATACACTACAGTGCTGGGTCTCTTCAAGTTTCTTTGAAGGTCATGGCTAGTATTGTTGAAAATGTGTTGTATGAAATCTTTCCCCCTCTTATTCCCATCCATTATTTTAAAAAATGCATTTTTCCCCCATCCCATTGTCATAAATTTTCAGCTTGCCATATGTAATTCTGCTTTGTAGATGCAGTCTCGTGTCTCTGAGTGACAACAGATACGAGTCACACAAATCCACTGTACCCAGCTTTATGAACTTCTCAGAACCTGCACTTTGTGCCAATTTCTGTCTCTTTGGATGACTGGATAGATGAAGGTAATGCATTCATGTCATTGCCTTGATGCACAGTGGTAGATTGTGTGCCCTTTGCACATTCAGGACTCTTACCCATGAAGGCTGTCAAGTCTGTCATTGGATCAAGTCTCTTTCCATTCTCTAAGCCTAAAGGTGTTAGTGGAAGTATTTTCTCCACATTTTAGGGAAAGATTTTACCTGTTTAACCTCCCTGTACAGTCTGAAAGGAATTCTAATGCATTATGTTTTTGTTTGTTTGTTTTTGTTTTTGTTTTTTTTTAAATAACTCAGAAAGGACATAAACCTTAGAAAAGAGCCGAGCTGGCTGCTTCTGCCTGGGACAGAACCATGTCTAACAAACTACAGAAGCCAGTTAGATAAAAGTGAAGAGTACATAGCTATACACTAGGAAAAGAAATATCTAGAACCATTATGTGATATTCTTTGATTAGAACATGTAAGTGGAGGATAGAAAAATAATGAACGATGGTAACAAAAGCAGCATGAATAAATGCCTTTACATTTCCTAGCACTTCACACACACACAAAAAAAAGAAAACCAAACTAAAAACCTGCTTCTTCTCAGTGTGAAAGGAATTTTATTTTTTGAATTCTGATAATCCACTAGGAAGTGGCAGAGAAATATTTTGATGTTAAGAAAATATTTTGTTTTACTTGAAATTGAATGTTTTTCTTTGTTTCTGAAAATGTTTTGATATGTAAAACAAACAGAGAGAAATTAATAAGCAAAATAATTTTAGATCAGATTAACTAAACATTTTGTGACTTGGGTTTTTGTTCCTTAACTGAATATGTTTAGATATATAGAAAGTTTCCATTTTTTCCCCTGGAAGGCATCAGATACCTTTAGAATATTTCCAGAAGAAAGAAGGAAGGTAAATTTTATATTTCAAAGGCACCATGATGCCTCCTCATTTAGGAGGCTAAAGACCCAAATTTGAGCTGTTGTTTTGAACCAAGCAACTTTGCCCTTATGTTGTCTATGTTAAGTAGTGGTCTAATCACTACCTTATTCTGAGATGAGTGGCTTTCTCTTCAATAGAGATGTAAGATATGCTTATACAAAGCACTTCACAGGATTAATAACAGAAAACACAACAGAAAAAAAAAAGAATATAAATAATCTGATTACTGAGCTTTGGGATGCAGGTTCAGGCCACAGATATTTTTGAATGTTACCTAGAAATTTGAGAAAGAGTTCCCAGTAAAACTAATGGGAACTAATGGGAATACTGCATTACTTTGAAGGTCTTGGTCAATGAATTGTCAAAAAAACCCCCAGAGATCTGAGCCATATTTGTAAAGAAACTACAACTATCATCACAAGTTCGGTTTCAAAGTTGACAACAGAAATGGTCTAACTCTTATAGTTAAATTTTCAATTAATCCTAATTTCTAATAAGGCAAGTTTCTAACAAACGCTGGGGGTTTTTATAAAATTAATCTTTATGGATTTCAAAATATACATCAAAAAAACACATACTTTAGAGACCAGTGGCTTCAACACCTACCTCCCTGTAGAGACTGGGCTCCTTACATTGCAATGATTTGTATGTCTGTTCTGCATAACATTTTTTCACAGGATGCAGTTATTTTGCAAATAAAGCACATTCAAAATATCTAGGGAACAAATACCGTTTCAGCAGAATAATACCTCACAAAAAATAGTCCAGAAACTAAAACATTGCCATATGAGCTATACCTGAGAAAATTCTCTCTTCATCATAAGCAGATACAAGAGAAAGATTAGAGCAAATTTTGTCATTTACCCAGTGTTCAGGTCCTTGACCTCAACAATTTTTATAATGGCTTGGCATTAAGTTACAACATTCCAATTACTTTGGTTAGTCTACTCAACTAGATAAAACATATGAGGACAATTAACGTGTCATTTCTCTTCAAGTGAAAATTTACATTTCTTTCATGAGGATTACTGCAGTTTTTAGATTAAAACAAATTTTTGAATATGAAAGTACTACTTGTGTTGCCTCAGATGAGTAATTCAAGTTTCCTGCCTTATTCTCTTCTTTTACTGACCTTTGCCACACCTCTTTCTACAATATACCCGACAACCCTCTGCTAATGAAAAACATCAATAATTTGAAGGAGTTTGGATTTGTCAACTCAGGAAGTCAGGTTTTTTTGCTGACTTAGCATATTGTATGCTAAATTACTACTTTCACATGCTCACTGGAATCAAGACAAATGAACAGAAGCACATTCTGAACATTCATCATTTTTCTAGCAAGCTTCAGCCATGTGAGAAACTATTTAGTATGCACAGAATGGTTACAATTAATTTTAATATATTTGGTTAAGCTTAATAAGCCCTTGCTTCATAGTGTAGTGTGACTGCCTCTGAAATTAAGAAATATTTAAATATACTTACAAGGTGGATGTCAAATATGAAAACAGTAAACCTTTCATCTTTGCCTAGTAGTGTCATGTACAGCAAGTTATAGCAAGGGTTTCTTTGCCCTTGAAAGCATTAGTGTCCCCTCCACTAGAGACACTGCACTTTTGAAACCAAAATGAAGAGCACCACTGGAGAAACCATACCATTTGTTGACATGAAGATCCAACATGGTAGACTATTTTCCTTGGCTGAAACTCCAAAACCACTATTTGTTTAGTTATACTTATATATGGTTTTCTTTCTGAAAATGTACGTATCTTCCTTATAGTTGTAGCTTCAGCCATATAGTTTGAAAAAATGCAGTGTATCCTGTTGGGGGATAAGCTGTTGCTTACTTTTGTAGTTGCTTCCATAAACATGACTGTAAATGTATGTTAATTTTGCACCTTAACCAGAATTATGAACAAATTTCAGTGATGCACCAAATGAGCAAAACTCATCTGATGAGTTGCAGTGGGTTCTGATGGAAATGACACATAGATGTTCAATTTTAGCTCAAACTACAATATGAGGAGTAAAAAGGTAGAAGGTGGAAAAGAAAAGTGAGCCTGAAAGTCATTGTATTGCCCATTTCAGAGAACAGTTAAATGACCCAAAGTTTACAGATGCTAGCTGAACCAAGATATCTAGCTGGGTGCTTGGTTCTCAGCAGAACCATTCCTTCTAGATGCTGCAGTAGTGGACAATTTACCACAAAGCTAACAGTTATTACATGCTAAGTCTTCCAATGTGGTCTCTAGATTGTACTTTCCTAGAGTAATCAATTTTTCGTACCACACTGTCTCTTTAGCCAATGAAATTAATGTATTTTCAGGGAAAAAGGAGAACACAAATCAAAACATATGCGACTAGTGCATAGAGTCCGCATCACTATGGTTGTGCGGTATCAAGATCAATTACCTTCCTTTCTTCTGGCCAGAAGCCTCTACGTGATTTATAAAGCAGTTTACTAACAGGTTAAGAAGAAAATATTTACAAAATGTGAGACCACAAATGAAAAATTGCTGTGAATAATGGAATTCCTTTAAAGTGATATTTTATTACTGTCATCTTGTTCTTAGGTACATTCATATGGAACTAAAATTTCAGTCTCTGACCATTAAAACCATAAATCACGTTAATGTCCAGGTGTATATTTCAAAGATAAACATCTGTAAAGTACTATAAATTATGTCACTATTACAGTGATAAAAGTGTCGAACATTTACATGCCTTAAATAAATCAACATGCCAATGGCTTTTTTTTTCATTTCTTTTGTGGCAGAAATAAGTCAGATGTTTTCTCCATTTATATTGGGTTTCCAGTTTATATGAGTGCAAACAGGTCTCCAAACTTGACAGCTGTGCTTGCAATTCCCCTGTTTTCTTTCAGTCACATTGTAGGTTTCCCACAGACACTGAAAGCAAGATCTACTTATATATATTGTGTACTATGGGCAGTCCTACAGCTTGCTTCTCTAGATATCTCAAAATCATCCGGCTTGGAGTCCTGGGGTAAATTCTTCTCAGTTTCCCAACTCACCACGTTGATGCAGCATCAGACGAACATCTCCACAGACAGGATCTGTGCAGCATGCCATGGGAAAATCCATCTGTGGTGCAATCTGATGCTGCACAAATGTGGTGTTCCCAGCATCTGAAGTGATGTAAAGTCTAGTTGCTATCTATATTCCTTTTTTTAAAAAATTCTATCATCTTATTAAAATCTTATTAAACCAGCTAGTTTATTAGTTGGAGACCAAGGTGAAAAAGTCCCTCCCACTGTTAAGTGAAGACAACGTATGTGATCAACTCAGGAGCCTGAAGATATACAAGTCCATGAGACCTGATGAAAAACACCCCAGAGTCCTGAAGGAACTGGCTGATGTAGTTGCCAAACCACTTTCCATGATATTTGAAAAATCGTGGCAGTCAGGTGAAGTCCCTGCGGACTGGAAGAAGGGAAACATCACACCCATTTTTAAAAAGGGTAGAAAGGAGGACCCTGGGAAGTACTGACCTGTCAGTCTCACCTCTGTGCCTGGGAAGATCATGGAACAGATCCTTCTAGATGCCATGCTTGGGCACATGAAGGACAGGGAGGTGATCCAGGACAGCCAACATGGCTTTACTAGGGGCAGGTCCTGCCTGACAAACTTAGTGGCCTTTGATGATAAAGCGACTAGGTCAGTAGATAAGGGACAACCTATAGATGTGATCTATCTGGACTTCTGTAAGGCCTTTGACATGGTCCCCCACAACATCCTGCTTGCCAAATTGGAGGGGTACAGATTTGATGGGTGGACTGTTCAGTGGATAAGGAACTGGCTGGATGGTCGCATCCAGCAGGTAGTACTCAATGGCTCGAAGTCCAGATGGAGAGCAGTGACAAGCGGTGTCCCTCAAGGGTCCGTGCTGGGACCGATACTGTTTAACATTAACTAGATGACCTTTGGAGGTCCCTTCCGGCCTCGACAATTCTATGATTCTATTAAGTCTTTTATTGTCACGCCTTTATCATTGAGACCAAGAAAGAACCTGCACTGTCTCTCCTGCACCTTGCCCCAGTGCAGATCAGTTGCAATCTCTAAATGAGCATTTGAGAAAGCGGTTGCAGAAGGGGTTCTGCTTCAGAGCAGTGCTTGTGAGCAGCCCTATCTCCCTCCCTCTTCCCTCCTAGTGTGCACACAGCGTGCAGTAAGATCACCCATGTTCATAATTTTTAAAAGGCTGAGAAAAGGACAAATTTCAGTCCTCATTTGGATTTCCTAGTGATACGAGTCCTCTTTCCAGCCTTATGCTGAAAATAAACAGAGTCCTTATTCACTAAGGCTGAAAGTGTAATTTAAAAGCACATATAATCTTCAGCTAACTATTGGAGGGTTTTCCTTTTTTATGATGACAGGAAACAGGAGATGTCTAACTAGAGTTCATAGCCCAGAACTGTCTGAAGTACTTAAACAATTAAAATAGTATAGACTGAGTTCCACGGTTTTATAGGGAAGTGCATCCAGATGGACTGTAACTTGGCATAGGAAAACAGCAGACAAATTAAAAAATAAAAATAGAGGCTGAGAAGAAGTAAATAATATCTACAAACCCAAAATAGGGCTTTGGGGTTTTTTTTTTTTTTTTTTTTTTTTTTTTTTTTTTTTTTTTTCCCTTTTGCTTCAAACTATTTTCTGAGATAGGGAGCATTATTTCTGGCACAGTTCCTAATTAACTTCCTTCTTGGGAATATTCCTCCAAGGATACAACTGTACAATGATCATTAGCCTGAATCTCAGCACAGAACATGGTGTAACCCAGACAACAGAAATAAAGCCCCTCTACAGTGCAAGGCTTTACTCTTTCTGACAGTAGTTACTAGGCTGCAGCTGTGGGGTAGAACACCATTGAAAGGATAAGTACAGGTGGTTCATACTTCACTCCAGGACAGTTCTTAACATGGACCATAAACTCCCTCTAAACCTTTACATCCTCAGAACATCTCCTCTCAGGGCTGCTGAAGACTTTGCAACACCCAATTCTTTTGCCCCAGGCTGGTATCCTCCAGTTGCTCTTATACTACCCCAAGTGGGTAGAACAGTAGAAGTCCAAATAGAAACAGAAGAAGGCAGAGTCCCCCTTTCCAAGTCACTGCCATGTTGCTAAGTAGTTATAACACTGCAATTTTAACCACAAGAAATGTAGCAAAAAATTAATTCCATATACGCACATATTTGACTTTTGCTGTTTATACCATACAGCTTACTCCTCCTTAAAAATAGCTGGGGCTTTATTGTTGGTAAGTGTCAATACAACTTTATTTTGTCCAGGCCATCCTTGCAATCCGCTTTCACTCTTCCCAGATGCCACATGTCTCAAAGTATCACAGAATTTATAAGCAATATAAAATTTAGAAGATTGAATACTCCTTATTATAAATTGCATAGGGGAGTTAAGGTTCCCTCACCCTAGGCCAAGTGTATCAGTTCCTTAGAGACTAAATAAATGACACAGACCAGGTGAGACAGACCCATTGTCAGGATGAACTCATAGGCTTGATCCTTCTTTCATGATATAATGATACAGTTTCTGTTCATTGCAGTGGTTAACCATTTGCCATTGCACCTATTAAAGTGCCCATCGACAGAAGAACTCAACTGCAATTGTGTTTAGGGAAGTGGGGAGGGAAAAGAAAATAATTATTCTGAGCTCAGCAAGAGCCAGGAATCACTGCCTCGAATGGGACAAGATTCTGCTATCAGCTCTGCAGTGACGCTTTGCATGTCTAAAGATACTGTCCCACAGCTCAAGGAGATGCTAGAAAACAACAATATGCCTAATAAAAACAACCATATGCCTATGAGATGTGCTGTGGATATTGTTGAACATCCTGTCAGTGCCCTTTGTTCACCAACAGTTCTCAATGTCCCTGACCAGCACCACATGGGGCCTCCAGGCTCACATGTTCCATTTCAATTCAGCTCTGCTTGTGCCTGGTTATAGATCCTGTTCGTCCAGATCCTGAGCCTTGGACTGACTTCCCAGGTTGACCTCAGATCTGCCCAGGCTTAACTGATGAACACTGCTGACCCTGGTTACCATCACTGGGCCTGATCCTGACTTCTCTTTCCAGCTCAACCTTGGATTTGCCTTTTCACCATGGACTTACCTAGTGATTGGATGTCTGACCCTGGCTGACTTTTTCAGGCCAGCCCTACTTGTCTTGACAAGTTGTGGGGCTGGTCCCTGCCCTGCCCTGGTATCCCATTTGGTTTACTATCTGTTGCAGGGCAGCCAGGCCTTTCTGATCCCCAACGCAACAGCATGAGTCTGTCACACAGCTGTATTTGATCGCCGTACATGCTATTTGTTATTGAGCATCTTAAAGGACAAAAATTAAAACTGATTTATTGGCTGTGCAAAACTTCCAGACCAGGGGAGAAAAGAAGAGATGTAAAATAAAATGAAAGCTCAGATGAGTGGTTCATCTAACGTCATTAAAAAGGCAAGAAGACATAAAAGTGAAGGAGAAAATTAATAAATACCAGAAATAAAGGTGACAGCATTTGAATGTATCTCAAACTTTAAATAATTGCTACAGGCTAGAGGCTTCTGGGGTGATGTACAATGAATACTAACAAAAAAGCTTGTAGACTTTAAGTAAATAAATCCATGTCTCTAAAGGGTTGTTCTGGTCTGATATAATTCAATATGCATAGTATAAAAAAGTATGTTTAAACTGTCCAGCTCACATCTCACAAAGTAATGGATGTTGTCAGATGAACAATGAAGTCAGGACGTTATTGGTTCTCAATAAGAAAAAGATGCTTCCAGAACTCATCTCATACTCATTCTTCAAGACATTTGTAGGGCACTATTTTGTAACTATATACATATATATATATATATCTTCCTTGGCATTTTATAATATTGGAAAAACATGACTCAAATCTTTTCTATTTAATGAAAACACCAAAAAGCATTCGGTGTTTAGCAAATAAATTTGGGTCTAGCCATCCTTTCCAGTGAAAAAGTGACGGCAGGGATGGAAAAATCTGAGACACAGCTCACAGACTTAACTTTCAAGGGAGATAAGTGGTTGTTGTACCTATGGATAATAAACCTTTTTAAAGATACACGGGAGAAGGATGGAGTGGCTCCATGAAAAAATGGGAGTCCAAGGCTTTTATCTTCTAGAAATTAACTATCAGTGAAGAAAGCAGACTTTAAGACATTCACAGTGAATCCTGCACCACCTTACCTCTGACAGCAGGAGACTTCAGGAACTGTCCTGTTATTGTTCTTTGCATTTTTCTACTAGGTCTTAAATCAGGAGATGAAGGGTGAAAGCTAATGACACTAAAAGGAAGATTAATTTATGTTAATTTTTCCAACTTTCATTTCAGTATTTTGTTAGAAACCAGAATTTAATGTCAAATTCTGCATATCTGCCCCTAACTAGCTGAGGAAAAGAGTGCAGAGGGTTCTTATCTGCATTTGGTTACAGGTGCTGTGCTGCTGTTCATGTTGCCCTGTGCAATAGCAGGCTCAATCAGAATAAAGTATTACTGTGTTGCATGCTGTAAGACCCAAAAGACAGGGGTTTTGCTCTAGAATTGATATATTCAAAAGCTAAAATCTGACAAGATCACAATGCACACATGCACAATAAAACTAGAGTCAGAAATATTTAAATTTGACTTATCTTTCACTGAAATCATGTTTAATTAACAACAATTCAGTTATTTGCAGAAATCAGCTGGCAAATTAAGACAAAGGGTATGAAATCCGAACAGAAATACTAATTATATATACAGTTCATACTGCTTTACTAGACTATAAATCTTCATGGTGGTGTTTGCTCCTAACTTCAGCTCTAATAGGTCTTTTTTAATGATTTTATTAATTTCACCTGTTTATTGTTGTAAATGTATCACTGTTTTCCTGCTCACTGAGATGGAACTGCATCTTTTTGTGTTGCTGCTCCTTCCCAGGAGTATGAAACGCAAATGAGTTACACCTCATCAAACCTCACATTTTTCTTCTGTGATATAACTAGTCGTGTTTTCTTGCTAGTACATAATTCAACTTGCAGATGTCTCATCAGCCTCCCTCTCTCCCTGACACCTGTCAACTGTTTGTCCTCTTGGTGAAGGTGTTCATGGCATTATTATTTCAATCTGAGGCAAGTCCTTGGGAAGTGTCTGTCAATAGGGCGTGAAATACAAACTTGTACCTTTCTTGAAGCCACTATTCAGGAAGGATGGCATGAGCCAGAATGCTAAGGCTATACGAGAAATAGTTATTAAATCCTTTGTGAAATTGTATCACAACGTGCTCTGAGGATCCTGATCCTGCAGTGAGTGCAATGCATGTATGGAGAAGCTTGGAGTTGTAATTTTGCATAGCTGTCTGTCAGATTTAATTTTGAATTACTTGAACTGGGTGAAACTGTTTAGAAAATGGCCAAAATATTTTTTGTTTCAGTCTCTGAAGTAGGGCCTCCAAAAAACATTCTTCACCATATTAACTACCTGGCACATTTTAAAGGGCAGAAGGAGGCTGTGTGAATAAACAGTAAAGGTTAAAAAAAAAGTAAAGTTAATATATTTTACTGACAAGAATTGATGACTTAAGCAGAGATGTCACTGATTCTCACAAGTAAGCAAAGGACAAATGCTGACAGGTGAGATCATTACATTTTTGTCAGAAAATTATGACCTTCAGGATTTGTGCAGTAACTTCTTCTATGCATGTGTTCTCTTCTAAAGGTAGAGCAGTGTTTCTGAACCATGTTAGATTGACAGACATGGAGAGGTAAGTTATCAGCATGCATTCACACACAGAAAACAGAGAAAACAGTCTGGGATCAGCAACCTCAAGCCGGTTCCAAAATGACCAAGTCTTGGAGTGACAGAATCATTTAGTCTCCAAACTGTTTTGATGTCTGACCTCTGCTGAAACTGCCAAATAGACATCAAAGCCAGTTATAACATTTAATTATGTAACATAGACATCTGTCAGCTGAGAAATAGCCACCATCTACATTTCACTTAAGTCACCAAAGAGCCATCACTCAGCAACACACTGTGTGGACAAGCTGCCCCAGCCTGGAGTGAAAAGTACACTAATTTACTTCAATGGGGGTTTTACCTTTTCAAATAAACTAAAAGATGCTGCATTGAGCATAAGCAAACAGAAAAGAATGCATCAAACACCTCTGGAAAGAGGAGTCATCACACAGGGCTTTGAAATTGAGAAGATAAAGATAGGATAGAGCACTGGAAGATGAAAGAAGAAAATGAGATAATCAGATCAAAATGACCTCAGAGACTGAATTTTTTAAAGGGCTGGGTGATGTGTGCTTTTGGAAAAGCAGGAAGTAAAAAGGTGACAATAGTCATTGAAGGACATTACGAGAACCTAAATGGGAGATTTAGAATAAGGTGATGAAAATGAAGTGAACTCGGGGAATGTTGAAGATGAAACACAGCAGCACAGGGACATCTCATGGTTATCTGATGTAAATGAGCAAAGCACAAACTTCAAGTTTTGTTGTTCAAAGCTGTCGGCTGGAAAGGAGATGGAGGGGAAGAGAAGCTATGAAAGAAACTTAAGGTATTAATTTTTGGTCATATTGAGTTAAAAGAGATGATGACTCATCCCGGATGAGATAATGGGGATACCACCATCAGCATGACATTAGAAAATTGATATATCAGCACAGAGCAGATGTGTATGGACAAACTGTGGGAAGTAATGTACTTAGTGGGAGAAACAGAGAATGAAGCCTAGCATTTTGGAGTTCATCAGAGACAACAGGAGACAAGAGATGCCATCAAAATAGCTGATAAAAGAACAGTTAAAGGAAAACAAAGTGAATGGACTATTATTCTGAAAGCAAATGGCTTGCAAGCACCAACATCATTGCTAACAGTTCTCAAAGAGAAGAAATAAAGTCTATTCCCCCAGATGTAATAGCACCTAACATATTACTGGGTTCTGCTTCAGCTTTGGGCAGTACTCAGAAACCCAGCAACAGGAGGGCAGCAGAAATTTAGCAATATCCATCTCTTTCTGAAAGAAAGATGACTGTATTTGGGGCTCTGAATTCTGGGCAGAATAGACATTGCAAGCAGTAGATGCAGAGGGATGTACAATGCACATTTACACGGGGGGAGTCAGCATGTGTACAGCATGTCCTCGGGACTGAACAGAACATCAGATGAAGAGGCTGTACTTTACCTAAAAATCTTTTTACTTATTTTCAAAGAAAAAACAGAACTCAGCTGAGTTGGTTGGTGCTATAGCTCAAGATTTCAGAAATTTCAGGTAATAAACAACACCTCAAAAGTATTCATCCATTTCCTAGAAATAAATGCAGCTTATGAGTAACATGCATATGTTTATATAAAAAATATGTCCATTTATGTCGAGACATTAAACAATAATATGATAGAGAAATAGCTTACAGGTCATAGAAGAGATTTTAACTTGTGATTATATTGAAGGGCAACTAGAAGCTAGCCTGGAATTTTAAAAAGAAGGATGCTTGTGGACTTTAAGCATTTTCAGAGTCATGAAGAAGTAGAGTGTAGACTCTTTAGATTTAGATATCTGAATTCTACTAAAGTTACACTTTATTCTCTTACTACATATACTGAATCTAAGCCTTAGAATGTAATCAAATTGCCTGAACATTGGTCCTCTCTGAAATTTGTAATTTCCTAGGATGTCCCACCTGGTCTCTGGCTTGTTTTCCAGTCTAGGTGCATCTATGAATGTAAACTTGAGGTGACCCTCATTCCAGTTCTTGAGGGATTTTAGCTGTTTTTCATCATTCTTAAAAGCTTTCCTAGTTTTAAGCAAAGCAGTAGGTAGTAAGAATTTAACTTTCTGGATTTCAAAGTTTTTGTGCAGGGTATCTAAACTGCAGTAGGCCACACAGTTAAACTCTTGCATTTCATTCTGCTTGGTGCACAACACTACTACCAGAAGTCAGATTTACTCTAGAAATGTTTGACAACCACCCTGCCTGAATTCTGCATGTCTCTCGGGCCTTCACAAAGGAGTAATGGTTTTGAAAAAAAAGATAAATATTTTTAGAGGAAACTTTTGGTATTATAGAAAATGAATGCTAAAGACCATCTGTGACACAAACACAGCTTTCTGTAGTAGTGTGATTAGAGCTAATTTTGTGCTGGAAAAATCCAGAACAGCCTATGTACCAGAAACAGTTCCACCTGTCAGCTGTCCTGCCTTATTATTTGTAACTTCTTATGTATTTATGCTGCAAGTGCCTCTCTCCATATAAATTTGTTCTACATGTATTACATTAAAATCAATTCCTTTTATCTCAGAAAGTAGTTCAAGACTACTGTGTCTAAGTATTTAGTGTCTTCCACATGCTAACGGAAAAAAATTATAATAAAAAGATATCATTCTTGTTCTTAACTGAAAAATAAATAGACTAAAGAGCAGCTCTACAGGGTCCTCAGTGTTGAACCTTTTCCATTTAAATGAGCTCTGCAGAAGCAACAAGAAGCCTGCAGTTATTTGTTCTCAGTTACAGTTTCAATAAACTTTGATTGACATATGCATACTTTGTTGAATTCAGCAGTACAGCCTGCATCGTGTAAGTAAGCTGTTATTTTAAAAGCACCTTGCTCTCATAAAAAATTTGAAAAATTATTATAGAATAGGCTATTTGTCTTATATGGCTCTGGAAATAGACTCTCGAGTTGCATTTATCTGTTCATTCTTATTTAATGTGAAATCCTTGAACAAAAAATATTTTCATAAACTTTTCAATTTCCTATTCCTTATTTTCATTATACTAAAATTAATGTCCGTGTTTTGAGACAAATTAATTGTTAGAGAATGCAAGGAGTTGATATTTTATCAAAGTCACTGAGCAAAACTAGGTTTGAGTGTTTGGTCTAGGACACAAAGCTGAGGGAAGATCAACATAAATCTGTCCCACAGGGATTTTGCACAGAATTCTGAGCTCAGACACACGCCATGGAAATTGCTATGCAAGAGACATACTATGAATTGTAAACACTGTATCACAAAGCTGCTAGCTTCAGGCTGCAGGCTGTCTTTCTTTTTTGATAGGCCTTTCATTGGTGGTTTCAGAGGACAACATGAATATTATTCTCTCATATCTAGCCTGATTGAAAAGTTAGCCAAGACACAGCATTCCTGCATTATTTGTTTTTGAGCCAGTTCACTCAGTAAAGCTAATAAAGTCTTTTAACAAACAAATAAACCTCGGTATGCAGGGCTTTGTCCTCCCAGTACGAAAAGGGCTGCTGTGGCTTGGGTGCAAAGGACAGTGTTACCCCTGAATGAAGGAAGGAGCAACATTCTTCTCAACTGTTCTACTGTAGAGCATTTATAAAGAATAGTTATCTTTTGCTGTACTAAGAAAACAAGAACAAAGCAAGCTGTTACTTCTGTGAAATATATTCGGATATCTAGGCAACAATGACAACTTTGGGTCAGCCCCCAAATAAGATAGAACCTGCTCCAAGCATTAGATTTTGAGTCCAAAGCTCAAATAATTAATTAGATTTATAATATGGATTGAGATTTTTTTCTTCTAAATATACTTTCACAGCTATATATTTCTATCATGTAGATAATGATAGAGGAATGAGGAGAACACTGAAAACATCACAAGAAATCTTTTTTCCTAAATATTGTCACTAAGGTCATAAACAATACTCACAGCTGACTGACGGTGCAGGAAAAAAAAAAAAAGACAACTTATCTCAAAATAAATCACCAGAAACTTCTCCTGTTAAGCAGTACATACAGGAATGTATTGATGGCTTGCTTTGTGAAGACTTGCTTGAATCTACGTATCAGTGCTTGACTTGGCTAGGCATCCTAAGGCCCCCTTGAGACAGATGAATCCAGGAAAGAGTTTTCTTGGTAATCAGACTAGCTAGCACAAACAGGTTTTCACCAGCTTCTTAGCATCAGAAAATGAGGAACACTTCTTTCAGCAATTATCATGTAATTAATTGCAATTTGTTATGCTAATTAACATCAGCCCCCCAAAAAACCTTCCACTCTTGTGTAAGTGAACTGCTAAGGGCTAACCATCAAATAAAAATGCAAAATTGTAAAATGTCAGACGCTTGTCAAGTGCTAGTGCTCAACAATGAGTTTTGGGACCCTGAGTTTTGGAAAAGGGAGCAGAGATTTGTGGATTTCTTACTTTTTTACACAATATGGTCTTTAAGTAAACCAAATGATTTTGATATCGTCCAATTAGTAGTTACAGAGAAGCTCCATATAACCAGCTATGCACTGGCTAAAGTGTGTGCATGCAGATTTACAGGCCACCTGAGTCATGACATTTAGTCCTGGCAAACTGGGGAGGTCCCAGCTGACTGGCATCTAGCAAATGTGATGCCCATCCCCAAGAAGGGTCGGAAGGATGATCCAGGGAACTACAGACCTGTCAGTCTGACCTCGGTGCCTGGGAAGGCCATGGAACAGATCATCCCGAGTGCCATTATGCAGCGCATGAAGGACGCTCAGGTGATCAGGCCCAGCCAGCACGGGTTCACGAGGGGCCGGTCCTGCTTGACAAACCTGATCTCCTTTTATGACAAAGTGACCTGCATGCTGGATGAAGGAAAGGCTGTAGAAGTTGTTTACCTGGACTTTAGCAAGGCCTTTGATACAGTCTCCTACAGTATCCTCCTGGAGAAACTGGCCGCCCATGGCTTGGATGGGGATACTCTCCGCTGGGTTAAAAACTGGCTGGAGGGCCGGGCCCAGAGAGTGGTGGTGAATAGAGTTAAATCCAGTTGGCAGCTGGTCACGAGTGGTGTCCCACAGGGCTCGGTACTGGGACCCGTTCTCTTTAATATCTTTATCAATGACCTGGATGAGGGGAACGAGTGCACCCTTAGTAAGTTCTCAGACGACACCAAGCTGGGTGGCAGTGTTGACCTGCTGGAGGGTAGAGAGGCTTTGCAGAGGGATCTGGACAGGCTGGATTGCTGGACTGACACCAATGGGATGAGGTTCAACAAGGCCAAGGGCTGGGCCCTGCACATGGGTCACAACAACCCCAGGCAGCGCTACAGGCTTGGGGCAGAGGGGCTGGGGAGCTGCCTGGCAGAAAAGGACCTGGGGGTGTTGGTCGACTGTCGGCTGAACATGAGCCAGCAGTGTGCCCAGGTGGCAAAGAAAGCCAATGGTATCCTGGCCTGTATCAGGAACAGTGTGGTGAGTAGGACTCGGGAGGCGATCGTCCCCCTGTACCTGGCATTGGTGAGGCCTCACCTCGAGTGCTGTGTCCAGTTTTGGGCCCCTTACCACAAAAAAGACATTGAGGTGCTGGAGCGGGTCCAGAGAAGGGCAACAAAGCTGGTGAGGGGTCTGGAGAGTAAGTCTTATGAGGAGAGGCTGAGGGAGCTGGGGTTGTTCAGTCTGAAGAAGAGGAGGCTGAGGGGAGACCTTATTGCGCCCTGTAACTACCTGAAGGGGGAGTATAGAGAGGCGGGGATCGGTCTTGTCTCCCAAGTTACAGGCAATAGGACAAGAGGAAACGGCCTCAAATTGTGCCAGGGGAGGTTTAGATTGGATATTAGGAAAAATTTCTTCACGGAAAGGGTTATCCAGCATTGGAATAGGTTGCCCAGGGAAGTGGTTGAGGCACCATCCCTGGAGGTGTTCAAAAGACGAGTTGACATGGTCCTCAGGAATATGGTTTAGTGGTGTGTTTTTGTGTTTTGTTTTGTGTTGTGGTTTTGGTTTTTGTTTTTGTTTTTTGTTTTTTTTGAGGGGGGGGCGGGTCAGAGTTAGGTTGATGGTTGGACTAGATGATCTTTAAGGTCCCTTCCAACCTAGACGATTCTATGATTGCCATGAATGCCAAATTTTGCCTATTCAGTGCTGTGGTCAAAAATGTTTCAGGTGCAAAGGCAAATTCTTAATTAGATTGACATTTTAGGATGTAATTGTGACCATCGTGAATCCTTTCAAATCAAATTTATATGTGGAGTAAACAAATGGAGAATCAGGGACACTAATGATACTTAAAGAGAGTCTAACACTGATCCCATGCATTTTAACTTAATAAGATTCATAATCCAGAGGCAACAGGTGCACTCTTATCATTTGGAGACTCGACATTCTCTGATGTGGAATATTTTTATGTATTATTTTAAATAAAATAGCCCAATTAACTTAGACTACCCATTCCTATTATGTTTAATGAGGTAGGGGGAATGAACACAGACTAAAAGCTAATATTGAAATACATGATTATGTATATTTGTGTGTTACATTGATTTTAAACTTCTATATACATTAGTTCACCCAGAAGAAGAACATTTTTGGGTACATGATCTTTTCCAAAACAAGTATTAATAATAAATACGTTCATTAACTATATAAATTGAAAGTAAGTGTCCTATCAAATATTATTTTTGGTATTGGTGTTCTGAATTACCTTAACACTCACTATCTGACTTCCAGCCATCCAGTGGTTTACTTTTCCTTTTTTTTCCTTTTTTTTTTCAAGTTAATTGTTTGCAAATTAAGTTGATATATGAGTAAATGTCAGTCTAGCTACTCAACAACCATTTATTTCAGGATGCGGATTTTTATCATTTATCTGTGAAAAAATTAACATAAAAGAAATCAGATTTATGCTGCCTTCCAAAATAAATCACAAACAGTTTTATTTTAGAACAAGTGATCATTAACATCCTAAATTAGAGGAAATTTTAGTAAATGCAATTTATGTCATAAAAACATTTTTAGTAATTCCAGAAAATGCATCTAATGTTTTCCTGTCTCCTTTTTTGTTTGTTTTAAATCTATGTCTTGCTTATAGGTGCATACAGGAAATAGAAATTAGGCAATGTTATTAGCAATATGAGCTTTTTTCCCAGACATATTCTCTCTAGTTGCTAATGGATCATTCACATCAGCTTTGGTGTGAAATGGGTCAGAAAAACTGAATATAGGTATGAATGACTCGCCTTCTGTTGGCTGCTTGCAACTGAGAATGGCTGCAAGTCCCCAGAACTCTTGACAGTCTTTATGGACCTTCCTTTCAGTAAGGGAGTAGGAGTTTGAGGTATGAACAGCAACTGTTTTACAGCAGCTTTTACATTTCTCTCTTCTTCAAAGTATAATACAGACAAGCAGCTTTGGGGCTTCAGACTCAATGCACTGCAAAATCTTATAAAGCAGAACATTATTTCAATCCTTCACTATTAACTGCTATATGCTGAAGAAGGCTACAGACATTTAGAAAAATCTATATTAAATTTGCATATCAGGATCTTGTTTCCTCTGCCTTCTACCCCAGACCTTATGAAACTTGGTTTCCTGGGTATATTTCTCAAACACATTTCAACCGATTTTTCTAGAAGATTTCACCTGGTGGTTTCTCTGGCGATATTGAAGAACGGAACAGCTTGAATTACTTTAATTTTTCAAATGTGGTGTTAATAAATTGCCTACTACTGATCACTATAAAATGTCTCTGGATTTTTCCTTTTTAATTTGCTTAGCTAAATTAATAACAGCAAAGTTCATGTCTTGATTCATTTTTTTCTGTTCTCATAATCTAATACATTTGCATAAAGCAAAGGGGGAAATATTGACTAAACTTTCAGCAATTTTAATAACCCCTAAGGACACATTATGATTATGCTAAGAGACTCAGGGGCAGGTACTAATATTAAATAATCATATTCATACTATATGGGCAATGGATTCACTTGTCACAGGAAACCCAAGGCACAGACCTGTGTGTTTTTCCCCTTTTATAATGCAGATCCAGTCTTTAAAGCACTCTTAGCTACCAGTGAAGGAACCCTTACTTCCTTTTCTAACCTTAAAATCTTTAAAATATTCAGTTTTCAAGTTAAGTCAAATAATTTGATGAAGATAAAAAGTGTTATTGGCCTTTAGATAACTCTACTCTGGAAGATTTATTTTTCATTGATCAGCCAGCTGAACTAAAGAGAACACAGGCAGGAATATTGCCCGGGTTTCTTGGTTTGTCCATTTCAGGTCTCTCCTGCACTCACAGTTGCCTAACCCCTTTCCCAGGCTCTTTCCCACATATCCACTCTCTCTGCCAGTCTTTCATTTTGGCTAGTTCCTGTCTTCTCCTTATTTCCCACTGGCAGGAAAAATCCTTCCTCTCTTTACATCTTTGCACCAAACTCTTTTCCATGAGATCAGTAGTCTTGCTAACTCTAGCACTCTAGTAATGGGCCTGAACTAAAGCACCTGATTAAAAACTTTCAAATGTTTCTGTGGGTGATTATTCATTAAAGTTAATAAATGAATATGTTTCCTCTAAGGTCATCAAAGCAACCTAATTTCTTGCAGCAAATGTCATCCTTCTGGTACTAGCATAAAGGGTAAACCATATCGCATACTGTATTTTGGAAGTCATCAGCAGAGAACATATTCTGTAAGATAGTCACTGACCTGTTTGAAAGTCCTCATTTTTTAAAAAAAACATTTTAGGGTTAGAATCTTATGCAGCGGACCAAGGGAAATCCAATTCTGTTCAAATAGAAACAAATAAATGATACTTCAATAGTGATCACAAATAATCGCCATTATGTTTTTTTTTCCTTTAAGAGAATGATGCTTCTGTTATATTATCCCAATAGATAGGTGCTGCAAGAATCTAGGGGAAGAAGAATAGGAAGAGTGACCTTGTGTTTTTTCTTCCTTTTGATTTCAGTGTATGTGTGCTATGGAATTAATTAGTTTTCCATTGCCCATCACATTATCTTCTCACTTGCTCAGAGATGTGCCCTCACATTCACTGAAGTAGCATGTCACCTTGTCAGTGTTGTAGTTCTGCTTTCTCCTGGTCACTTTTCCTACAGTTTTGTTGTCTCTTCACTGTCTTTCTTTTCTGGAAGGATCTGTCTGGCTGAACTAGTCATATGAGGCTGTAATATATATATATATACCAATCACATGCTTAATTTAACAAAGTGAAGACATCTGTGTTGTCAGGCAGCCTACCATAGGAATCTATAAAGTAAAACCACTGTCCTGTAAGTACTGTTTGGTTCTTTCAAATTTACGCAATCTGTAGCTCTTTCTTTACCCTTTTGGTTAGGGTTTAGGGCAATCTCTTCATGAAATGACAATTTATATGTATCTTCTGGCTTTCAGTGGAGACACTAAATGAAAATTAACCATTCTTGCAGAACTGCATTTCTTTGTTTGGCTTAGAAATGATGTATGATATTGTTAATTATAAAGAAGTTAGGTTTGTTATCTCCCCTCTCTCTCAGGTTTCATTAATTCTTATATTCCTAGTTTTTACTATCTCCTATATATGCAGTCAGTCTAAGGCCAATTGCAATTCCCTTCTGCTGATTTCACTCCTTAGTTTGGGTGCCATGCCTACACTATTAAATTGCACAGTTCCCAGAAATTTTCTTAGATGTTAAAATCAAATTTCTGTAGAATGGTCCTTGGCATAGTTTTGGCCTGGGCCAACTGAGACACTCCTGAAAAATTTCCACATATGGGTCAGGAATTACAACGGGCAAGTGGCTACTCCTAGCAGAGAGTTAAAAAGTGGTCACCTTAGTTTGGGCACTGTGCCATGAACACATTCAATTCACTGACATAGACATTGCAGGTCTACAGAAAAGTTCAACTCAAACATCAGTGGCAAGTAGTGAAATGTTTTTAGCTGAAGAGTGGAAATGCTAATTATTCCTCAGATTTTCAGTTTAACTGATCACTGTGATGTCTATTAAGTACTGGCTATAGATTTGTAACTGTTCCTTGTGGTATTTGTGCCTTTCCTGGACATCAGTTTTCTTCAATGTAACTACATGGTCAGTCTTTTTCTAAAATCTGAGTAAGCTCCTTTATATTTGAAGGTCCTTTATATTTTTATCTTCATATATCTTTTTAATCATCCTTTTATAGTAGGCTATGTAACACTCCTTCTCTTTCCACGTAATTTCAGTAAGAGCTGGTTGACAAGATGGTGGCAGTGAATACCATAAGTAATAGAAAGATGTACAGCAAGTTGCTGTTTCAGATTAGCGAGAGATGGAATCACTTTTTTCCTAGGCTAATATGACAATGTGGTTTTGAACAAGACATGAGTTTCGCCCTCACCCACCGGTCTGAGCTTTCTTCCTCAGAGAGCAAAGCAGCCCAGGGATTCAGAGACTGTGTGTCTGTCGCTTTCCCTTTATAAGGACCTTTCCCATGCAGTCAGCTAGCTTTGGAGGCCAATGCTTAGATATGTGTCTGAAATTTTTCCTGTCCATGTCTCCTTTTAGATGTTCAGAGTACTAGAGAGAGCATGAATAGACTAGATCACAGTTATACAGCAAACAAGGGCCTTGCCCTCTTCACCTGGCAATTGCATACTTGAATACTACATAGAATCCAGCAACGATTTGTATAGTATAGCTACTAGGTTTGTCTTCATACTGCAGCAGGCCATGGATTCTTCTGTTGCATTGGGAAAGAATGTCTTCAGTTTCATGTTTTCTTATCACTGACTTCCAGAGTTAGGGGCTACTACCTAGCTCACAACAGAAATTTCCACTGTCTTGCCATTTCTTCTCACTCAAGTTACAGAGATTCTGATTGCTCCTTCATCTGAGCGTTGCTGAGCTGATTCATGGGTCCCTGGTTGCTTGTTTGTCATTTTGTTTTGTTGTTTGGGGTTTGTTGGCGGTTTTTGTTTGTTTGTTTGTTTTGGTGTGGGTGGTTTTTTTGGGGGGGGAGGCAGTATGGGGAGGTTATGGACATATTCTCATTTTCTAAGTTTTCCTTTTTGCACTTTTTGAAGTTCTTATTTTATTAGTTCAATACTTTTCCTAGTTTTGAGTATTTTCAATATTCATCTGAATGTCTTCCATCATTTAACTTACAGTAGTCCTTCAAAGAATCAGAGAAATTGTCATACTCTGCCTGAATGCCACAATTCATTTAATTCATCACATTAATTTTCAAACTGTTTTTCCATGCACTTTCACATTCTCTGCCTTACTTGTTGGACACCTCATAATTTGTCTTAGTTCCAGCATATGCTATTAGTTTAAATTAGAGCTGCTATGAGCAATTCATCAACAGGCTGATGTCTGATGAAGAAAGCTTCCTCACATTTTTGTGTGATATGATTATAGCTGCTATGTTGTTTTCTGAGCTAGTGAAAAAGTGCAGACCAAAGAAGGGAAGAAGGAGTGGTGAGGGGGAAGAATAAGTTAGAAATAAGCTAGAATCATACCAAACAAGCTTGGAAAGTCAAAATGCAACAGCATGGAATTCAGTGAACAGAACAGCTGCCTGTACAGATTTATAATGCAACTGCCTGTTAGTGGCCCAGTTAAATTTTGAAGTAGATAAAAATATATGTTATGCAGATAATAACAGAGATCTCAGGCTATGAATTTGCTTTATATGTGGACTTTTTTCCCATGACTTGGTCAATGCATCAGCACAAAAAACCTTCAAATAAAATAATTGCTGAGCTGGTAACTCCACCATCCGTTTGCCATCATTCTGTTTGGGGGAGAATAAGACTCACTTCTTTCATGGATCACTACTGTTGCATCTAGAAATGTAGCTTGCCATTTCAGACTCACTGGAATCTACCTGCAAAAAAGAAGGGACTCTTCTGCAGCCATCTTGACAAGACTTCTTTTTCCTTTAGTCTAGCACAAATTATTCTACAAATATCTAGTGCCAGTTAGATCCATTATATAGACTCGTTAAATACCAGAGCTTGAAGGACTAAGAAGCAACCTGAAATCCATTCATAGCCTAAAATTGTATGACTGTGAGAATGAAAGGCTGTGATAAGAAGATGAAAGAATTAACTTTGTGAATTATATACTGTCTTCAAGGAAGTTTGGTATTGGTGGTAGATTTCAACAAGTGCAGAATCATATTCAGCTAAGTGTTCTTACAACAAATATAAAGAAATTGTTGTCTGACAGCCAAATTTCTGAATTAAAAGAGAAGAGCCTCTATTACAATCCAGGTGTTGACAGAGAGCTACTCAAAGTTGCAACAAAAGGATTAGAAGTTCCAATAAATTCCAAAATTTTATTTTCATCTGCCTTCCCTCCCTGCACAGTTTGGATGTGCTAGACAATAGTCATTGTTTCCTAACTACTTACTCAAGAATGTGTTTGAATACAGTCAGTTTCCATAAAATTCCTTGCTTCCAGTTTTTGAGCAGAAATTCTTTCTTTTGTTTGTTTTTTTTTTTTTTTAATTTTTCCTTGTGTGCCTGTCTCTTGTAAAAAATAGAATGACTAGTTGGAGATAAAAATGAATAAAAAATGCTTAGGATTCATCTCAGAGGACTATATTTACATCTATGTTTTAAACTAATGAGTTTAACGGTCTTACAGGCACTGTCATTACACAGAACTCCTACATCTATAGAAAGGAACTTCTTACATGTGGCAGAAGATGAATAATTTCCTCTCTTCAAGCTCATTGCTACTTTTGGAACTTGTAGAGGAATTTATTTGGCCAAGTTCACCTCTGTTCAAATGGCCAAATCATTGGCAGAAACCCAGGTAATAGGATCTGTCTGTCATCTATTTTAAACATCTACAATGCAGACATCTACATGTGAACTAACCTTCCCAGATCTTTTTGATAACAAGTGGGGAGAAAGATGCTAGTAAATGATTTATCTCATCTCAAGGTAGGCATCTGAAGCACATCAGATGAATCATGCACAAGTATTACTCTTCTCACAAAAGTAATATATCTGACTCAGACACAGATGTCCAAAATTAGATAAGTAAAATTCTTTATTAGGATTGCTGTTACAAGATCAAAATGGATATAATAGTCCTTCCACCTTTGAATCACTAAATACACTTTAGCATGCAGATTCTAACAGGCCTTTGAGAGCTTAAATGTAAGCAGACCCCTGGAACTCAAGTGAGCAAAAACAGGACTTAAGCTGTTATAGGAAGGAGATCAGTAGGAGATCATCCCTAAAGGCAAGTCATAAAAGAGGCTAGGACATAACTGGGCACAGAAGAAAACAAGGGACCACATCAGACAACTACATACTCCTTCAGGTAGATGAACTGCATGAGGAAGTACATTAGGTTCTTATTTTACTGCATTTGGTTATCTTTTTGATAGGCAAGTGCTATATGTCCAGCTGTTTCTCAAGGGAAAGAACTTCTTCCTGAACTACAGGACCAGAGGAGTTTTGTGGAGACAGGCAAATTAAGTGACTTCTGTATAGAATCCTGCCTCCAGCCTAGCAGCTCCATTTTTGCTGGAAAAGCGGAAACTGGAGAGGTTTATCAGTACAGCTTCCATAAAAAATAAAAAGTAATTTCTGTCAAGCTAGCAGCTTCAATGTACCCATGTTCACACCACAGAGAGTTATTTGTAGTAGAGGTACAGGCACAGGCATAGGTATGAGTGCTATAATGGGCCCCTGGCCTATGAACATATGAGCTATATTCAAGAAGGATTTCTAAATATTGGTACCAAAAAATTTAAGATATACAGGTGTCATTTTTATCACTGGGGTCAGAAATTTGCACTCCTTTACTGTTTTACTCACAAGTTCAATTATTTGCAACCTTCTGTTAAATTATCTCCAAAATACTATTTTACCAATCTCACTTCTAAACAGTATAGTCAACATAAATAATGTTAACCTACAAACTATGATACACAGAAAACTTATCTATATAAACCAACTGCAATCTGAAGCATACAACAAAAGCTAAAATATAGGGATGAAGCATCTTATAATATTGCATTTAGTTTGTAAATGAAAGAGATTTTTATCCAACAAAGATACATAGAGAAACAGGTCATATTTCTAACAGTCCCCTGAATGCCACATGAAGAATTATCTAGCTGTAAGGAAAAAAAAATCCCACTTAGTACATACTATTCTATCCTGGAACTTTCCTAGGAAGTCATTAAACAGAGCCTCTATTGGAAGAAAATCCTGGAAAGACATCATTCCTGAGCCTTTAAGCAGCTTCTCAGCCTCATTTCATCAATCACCAGGAACAAATTCTCCATAGTACAAAGTATGCTGAATATAGGCTGTACCTATGCAGCATAAGTGAGATCCACCAACATATCTGTACTACTTGCTATGAATACTCCCTACAGCAGAACCATGAACTGGATGCTACACCTGCACTTGGACAAATGTAGAACATTTCACCCAGTGCATCCTATGTTATCAAGACATATATGTAGTTGAGATACTAGGCAGTTACTGTGTACCAGCATGAAGTCATATATCCAGGCTATGCATGACAGAAATATCCAGCTGTCAAGAAATGGCATTTCCCAGAAAACAATCACTCCACCTCCATCTTTGTGGAGATGTTTTCATTCCCACAAAGGAAACGTAACAAACACCTTCTAAAGACAAACCTAAGAACTCTCTTTATAGCTGGGGGCAGCTTTGACCTCTCCATATTCCACAAACTACACATTACATGTCTCTTTCCCTCAAGTGATCAGTGTCTACTCATGTCTCTCAGCTTCTCTTGTTCTTGCTTTCTCTCTGTTTTTCTCTCTCTTCAGTTCTTTACACCCTCCTAATGTTCCCTCTACTCCCTAGGTAATGGGACCTAATTTTTCCAGAGACAGTATATAATTAAGTAAATTCTAATTCTTAATATGTAGTGTGTTTTGAAAGCTTCTACTTCTGTTTTGAGACCAGGCAGGGACCTTGGGTATGTGCCCAAGACTATTTTTTTTCCTCAAGAATACTAGTAGATCTAATGAAGAACACTACCTCTGCCTACAAAAACCTGTCCTGTCTATGGATTCTTAGAAAAGCATGGCAAAAGGGTAAAATATTCTCATTATTAGTTTTCCTAAATAGTTAAATTTCCCAGATAAATTTACTAAATAGTTTTCATAATACATGATTTATGAAGTTATCATTTGTTTTCGCTTGTGCTATGTAATGTATCCATGATGGAGCAGCAAAGAGATGAATAGTCAAGGTAGAAATTTTTGCTGATGGCATTAAGTTATTCAAGATAATAAAGATGGGGACTGATTATGAAGAACTTCTTGATACTGAGTAACTAGGCAATAAAGCAGTAGATGTAATTTAATGTAGATAAATGGAAAATGATGCACATTGGTAAAAACAACTCACGTTTTCTTTATGGAGTGCTGTGCTCTGATCTGATGAGATAGCGGAGCTGTGATTGATAGTTGGATTGAAACAGGTCATTCAATAGTTGTCAACAGAGGAAATTAAATGTTAGGGATTATTAAGAAAGTAACAGAGACCAAAACAGAATGCATCATTATGGTGTAAATACATGGTGCGTCGTTTTCTGAGATACTGTGTGGGATTTGGGTCTCTCTATAAAAAAGGGTAAATAGAATTTGAAAGCCCAAAAAGTGGTATGAACAACTAAGTATTTGGAAGAGATTCTATATAAGGAATGATTAAATGGATTAAGGAAGCCTAGAGAGATGACAGAGGAGAATGGTGTGACTATAAAATCACAGAGAGAAGGTGAACAGTGAGAAGTTCACTCCATCTCCCAGTATAAGAACCAGGGTCAACAAATATGTCTTTTACAACATAAGCCAAAAGGGACAAGTTTCCCTTTGCACAGAATGCACAGCTGAGCTGTGAAACTCCTTCCTTGAAGATAACATATGTGACAAAAATTGACATTATCTCTAAAAACGATTGACTGATGGTAGAAGAATGCATTGAAGGATATGGAAAGCACAAATGACTTCCAGCTCAGTAAGTCTCAGGGCCACAACAGGCTGAGGGTCAGGAGAACAAGTTGGGTAAGTGTCACTGTCTGCTGTCAGAAACAGGATATTATAGTCTCAGTGAATCTTTTACATGAGTTCACACAGACATTCAACAGCTTTTTCCGGGGCTGAATTACCAGAACGTTCTTAAGGAGAGTTCTGTCCCATAGTTGATAGTTGGGTGACTTCATCAGTTAACTCAGAACAACTGTCTGCTGAGCAAGTTGTTGGCCAAGATGAACAATTTTAAGGACCAAGTCTCCTTTGATGGCAGCTAGGATGTGAGCCAGAATGATCGCCTTTTACAGGTGAAGCCCTTAAACTGGTAACCTTGGGCTGGTAGTTTTATAGCACCTGGTTCTAAACCTCCAGTGCTCTAAAACATTCAGGAGATTTAGCCCAAAAGGTTTTTGCAAGAGAGCAAAGTGGTGCTTGTCTTCTAGCAAGAGACATACACACCAACTATTTTGAACCAGTATGTATGAAGCATGTGTAAAGAGTTTCCACAAACTGTCACAAGCCAGCATCCCTAACAACTTTAAAAATGATGGATGAGATATAGGAAGGTGACATCAGCTTGCTTTTCATAATATTTGCTATGTCTTAAGAGGAAAAAATATCCCATGTGTATTTTAAATTATTAAACACTCCATAAAGTCTTCAAATTATAATTCTCAACTTGCATTAATTCTTAAAATTATTAATGCTGTTCACAGGCTCCAAAAATGCTATTCTTCAAAAAAATCCTAACACTTAGGAGCTCACCTAAATTAGAACACACTATTTGCATTATTCATGTTGAGAACTTAATTTTATTTCAGTGGGATTATTCGTTACAGGAAAGATTATAGGTGAGTACAACCAGTGGACTCTAACTGCAGTGGCTGTTCTCCAGTTTGAGCTGATTCCTCTCCATCTGCTTTCCTGCTCATAGTTTAATATTTAATATTAACTTTAATATTAACTATGACATCTGAAGACCTCCTTCTTTGTTACATGTTATTACTGTATTATTTTTATTTGTGAAAGAACAGCATACAAAAAAAAACCCAAAAAACCACCAATTAACCAAAGAGAGAAAAAGTAAGATTACAGAGACAACCAATTTTGAGTATTTGTTGGCTTCTGAAAATTTTTAAGCATCCTTGTAGCACACACTCAGGGTATCAAGGCTGGATGTATTTTCATGTCCTTTAGGGTCATTAAGACTACACTTAACAAGTCTGTTGGGTGCTTTTTCTGGTCCATGGCTGAAAAGTATAATGTTCTCAGTCCTGAAATGTACTTTGACTGCAGTACCTACACAAATAGACAGGTATACATACATACACATATTTACATATCAGTGTGATTGTCCACTGTTCACCCTAAGCTAACTACAAGTTTAGGAACCTCTGGGTATACTCTTCAGAAGTCTTCAGTGAACACAATGATGAGGCATTCTTCTCAAAAACTAATTATTGTGAATGTTTAAGCAAAATATTAGTATATAAAGGACTTTTGAAACAACAACTAAGTTATCCTATCTGAATCTCCGTTGTCGTGTGACCATGACCAAGCAAGCCTCATTTCTTGAGATGTCCTGTAACATCTTATGTTTCCACCTCTTTTCTCCTTAAATAACTCTTCACTTTCTCTGGAGATAGTCCTTTTCAAATTTCATTTAACTTCTTTTAAGGGTAATGTGTTATATTGTTGGGTTTTTTAAAATATGCGTAAGGAGGATTTGCAACTTCTGTGGCACAAGAGGAAAGACGTCAGATCAGTCAGAGGCAAAAGACCATTTTAATTTTAGAGAGCAAATAGATTAATTTTGCAGTCCCATGCATCTTCTAGACCCCTTCAGAGACCATCTGAATGATGGCATATAGTACTCCTTAACCCAGAGGAAAACATAGCTCCTATGTATTTCTGCCCATCCTCTCTGCCCCAGTTTATGGACCAGGCTCCTGGTCAGTGTACACTGAAAATGTCCAGCAGCTGAGAATCAGGTCTTCAATGCTCATCTGTATTTCCACTTCAACATCTTCCTTTCAGTTTACAGTAGGTTTCACCTTTTTATTCCTTGGCGTCTGATAAAAAACCAGCTAATTACCAAAGCAGCATGTAACTTGTCTGACTGACAGCTAACATCCCATGAGAGAATAAAAAGCTGAATTTTAAAAAGATAAGACAATAATGCTATTTCAACAGGAAGTCAAACAACAGGCATCCAACAGAGAGTGCTAAAAGGCTTCCAGATCATTACACCAGAATAGGTCTTTGTCAGCTGTCTGAATGAGAAGTGACAATCTCAGCTCAGAGTACTTGATTGGCTCTAGCTCGTTGTTCAACACCTGAGGCAACTGAGTCCAGTTACTTGGCTTATCAAAATGAACACATCTCTAGACCACCGCAGGAGAGGGCCACTTCAGCTGCTTTCCAGAATTGCTTGAAAAATAGTTGTCAGTTTCCTGGAGGCTGTTGGAGAAAGGAGACATGTAGCAGAATTAAGTGTTCAGAGTACCTTCTCTTTATAACTACTTGGGAGTGGGTAAGGAACAGATTAGAACAGAGTTAACGAACAGCCACACAGAAAACACTCTCGGTCCTAAGCCAATATACAGAAACAACATATTGTTGCAATGAGGTGTTACATCCACCAAGCATGACTTTTTGTATAGTTACTTCAAGGCAATTTTAATAAGGCCTTCTGTTTCACAATTATATTTATATTTATATGAGTTTTGGTACCCTAGAAGGACAGGTTTTGTTAGTCTGGAACGCTGACTTTATTAGAAGTTTCTTCATGGTGATGCACTTTTAGTTAATCACGTCTGTAACAGTCAAAATAAACTAGATTTGCTAATTCTACAAATTCAAGATGGCAAAGTCATCACAAGTTACAAGTTGCCACTCCATTCAAAATTATATTTACAGGACTGCAGTAATCTCCCTCAGTTATATGACAGAATGCAAATTTCAAAAAACTCATTAAAGCCAAAACCAAGTTCTACCATTACAGTTAGTTTATTAATCAAACAGTCTATCCTTAATAATCTGCAGTGCATAATGCCTATAAAAATCTTTGGGACACAACCCTATTTCTCTGAATGATGTCTGAGTTTGAGAAAGAACAGAATTCAAAGCAAAACTTCTGCAGTCTTCGCTTTTAGGAGATCATTGTAAAGATATATGCTATTATATTATAATGTATTAGAAGTATTAGAATTACTTCCTACTAAGACCATTACATAATTAGGAAGTAAATAAAAAAAGCAAAATATGCATGCTCTTTCCAAAAGCTATCCCTTGTCCAGATGTAATATTTTGCTTTGTTATGCAGCAGAAGAAGGTTTGTTTTAGTATCTTATAAATCATGGATCACGGAATCACAGAATTGTCAGACTTGGAAGGGACCTCCAGAGATCATCTAGTCCAACTCCCCTGCTAAAGCAGGATTGCCCAGAGCACATTACTCAGGACTGCATGAAGGTGGGTCTTGAAGATCTCCAGAGAAGGGGACTCCACAACCTCCCTGGGCAGCCTGTTCCAGGGCTCTGTCACCCTCACCAGAAAGAAGTTTTTCCTCATATTTGAATGGAAAATCCTGTGTTCCAGCTTGTGCCTGTTTGCCCCTCGTCCTATCGTTGGAAACCACTGAAAAGGCTCCATCATCCTTCAATCCACTCTTTAGATACTTGTAAATGTAGATCAGATCTCCCCTCAGCCTTCTCCAGGCTAAAGACCCCCAGCTCTTTGAGCCTTTTCTCATAAGGGAGATGCTCCAATCCCTTAATCATCCTGGTTGCCCTATGTTGGACTCTCCAGTAGCTCCCTGTCTGTCTTGAACTTAGGAGCCCAGAACTGGACACAGTATTCCAGTTGTGGCCTCACCAGTGCAGAGTAGAAGGGGAGAATGACCTCCCTTGACCAACTTTTGCCTATCCAGCCCAGGATTCCATTGGCAACTAGGGCACATTGCTGGCTCATGAACGGCCATTAATAAAAAAAAAAAATTCCTGTATTTACTCTTATTTTTCTTAGGAGATTTTAATCATGTTTTGATCTGACATAAAATCTGTGTGATACAGCAGATTGAATGTTCTGTGGTTTGCAGGACAGCCTCCTGCGTGAAACAGTAACAGGATCAGAAGATCCAGCTTGGTTCATGAAATTGTATTACATAATTACAGCAGATTAGAATCATGCTGTGTGTTAGTAATTATATTAAATCACAGTATGAGTTCTGTTTTGGCAGATCATTTTCTTATTTTTAAAATGTGCCACAGAAAAAACAGATCTGAAAATACAGGACCATATACAGCTCTGGAGAAATAAACACAATTTAGAAGCCTGGTGTTTTTTTTTAAGCTAATATTAAATTTCTATTTAACATATATCTCAGAGAATATACAAAATTAGTTTGATACTTCCCAGAGGACTGTTACTAGTGTTTCAAACATTAATGTAAAGCATATGTGAAACTGAGATTAAAAAACCCCAACAATAAGAAACAGAAAAGATCTTCTGTGGGTCACACAAAATGGTATGTTGTTATACTGTTACAAAAACTGTGTACACAGGGCTGAGGAAAGAACACTTAACTGGGTTTCTTCACTTTTAGGATAATTTTGGAAAAAAAAGTTACTAAGTTGCCTTAATATCCCAAACCCCTTTTGCTATTAAATTTTGATTTCCTGTTTTGAGGACCGGCCAAGTGCAAGTATTTGCATTTCCAAGTGCTTTGAAATGCTATGACGCATTTGTTCTAAATATAGATACAGAAATGAATTTTGCTTAAGCACTTTGTCTTTCTAATGAGAGAAGAGAAATACTGGATTCATATACATCATATAGCCCTAAAAGCAGGTCAAATATGAAACCATATTTGACGTGCAATCTCAGCATTATTTCATGCTTTCTGTATGGTGCCAGCACACCTAAGAAGAATGAAAAAACACTACATCTCTTGCACTTTATTTATAAATTGGAGTAATAACTTAACTTGTTAAGAGTTAAGTGCTATTCCTTATCCAAAGTATGTGTCTCCTAAATCTTAGGCAGTCTTCATGCTGTTCCGTAGGATTTCTGCCCAACCTTCCACTTAAAAGCCGTGGCTGAGTATTCTGCATATCAAATTGCTTTTCACTCACAAGACCAAACTGCCAGAAAATAGTTCCTTCACCTCATATTGTCTGAGCTCAAAATACATGTCTTGCTAAGAGATGTCCAAGATCAGGGATGAGGAACCTCTCAAAACAAGCGTACTTGGATAAGAAGAGAATCTTTACTCAGAGTTCATAAAACTGGAACAGCCATTAACTTCTCTTATCAGTTGCCATCCTTATAGTGCTAAAATAGGCGTCCAAGAGAACAAAACTAGAAATAGAGAAAGCATATAAATAGAAAACGTAGAGTTTGAAATAGGAATATACACCTGATATATGTATTGCTTTAGAACAACTAGATCCATCAGCACCGCTAACAATGATGGGTTTTGTATGTCAATGTAGTTTTGAATGGAAATACAAGCAACCTAAGATTTTATTCCCATCTCCCAATATTTTCTTGGCAATCATAAACAACTTTCAGGTATATGCACCTTTAGTCTTTGAATAAAATGCCTGTAAACATTATGTGCCTAGTTTCACATGCTTTCTTGGATTGAAAAAGATATTAATTTATTTGTCCATAGGCAAATAAATTATGGAATCAAAATGTAAGGTACATGGTATAGTTTTTTAAAACAGCAAAATAAGTAACATTTAGAGTAAGGTGAAATAAGAGATTCCAAAATCTAGCTTATCTATAGAAAAACACCATACAATTTTACCACTATTTTATTCCTCAGCATTCTGTGGTCAGCACTCTAACCACTGTCACTGAGTCTAAAGATAGTTGCAGTAGGTTCATCTCTCACCTTCAGTTATTGGTTAGGATAAAATCTGAAACAGTAAATGAAATCAAGCCAACTTCCCCCCTGAACTATGCTCATATAATTCAGTTTTATTGTGTTCTCTCACATTAGTCCTAGGAGTCCAAAGAAGATTTTGGAAGATCTAAGTAAGATTTAGCATATATTAAAATATTTTAATTTTTACAAGTAGGAGCCCTTATTTCACCTTCCATAATACTAATTTGGGCCACAGAATTATTACAGTGGTAATCAGACTATAAATCAATCTCTTTCTTTGCCAGGAGAGTTCACATTAGCAAGACTTCCTCAGTATGTCTATTTATTTCTGCCTCACTCAAAGATTTCTGACAGGTTATTAATAGCCTTTGCATGAGTATATAATTACAAAGTAGAAACACATGAATTATTATAAGGTACATAATTCCTTATGTCTTAATAATACGCTAGAAACAAACATGAAAACATGCACACAATTACAGTTCTCCATAACATACTCTAACTCTCAGACTTTCACCTGAGATCCTCCTTAACAAGTGAGTAACTGTATAATATTTCAGATTTCTTCTAATAGCTGCTGACAACCAACTATTCCAAAACCTCATCTCAGTTCTACATCTATAAATCAACAACCCAACAAAAAGCCGTTATGTCATTGGAAGTACTCTCCATATCATAACATAGGAAGTTACATTGGAATATGAGTACAGAGGCAGGTCTTTGAGAATGTCTTATGTGCAATCACTAAGTCTTTATCTGCTCCTTGTGACGGTTCCTCACAGATGCAAGATTCTACAATCATAGAATGGTTTGGGTTGGAAGGGACCTTAAAGATTATCCAACCCCTCTGCCAGGGGCAGGGGTACCTTCCACTGGATAAAGCTTTATTTTTCTACCAAATCTGTCTTCTAGGACAGGAAAAAAAAATATTATTGCAGTCCCATTTTTCCCTTCAAGAACTATTTACCATTCTTGTGTGAGACCACTGTCTATGAAGTTCTTTCTTTCTATGGTATCTTTCATTATTCAAAAACATCCTTTCCTTAGTAATATTTTATGTTTACCCTGAACACAAGTTCAAATATAAATGAAGTATATACAATCTTGTTTTGTGATACAGTATTAAAAGTAAAAAATTTTCCCTTCCTTTTCCCTTCTTTTTTCTTCCAGTCTTGTTCACAGTTATTTTTCTCAATTGATTTGTCTGTAAATACTGGTATCCACTCCATTAAAGATCCAAAGACTATGCTGCACAGTCTTAAAGAGTTTATTATATTTCATATCATCTATAAGTTATTTTTCAAAAAAGCTATTTTTAAAATGAAAATTTAAATTTAAACTCCTTCAAGTAAACAAAGTTGCTAAACCTTCTATATGTTTGTGTTTTCAAGATTGTGTTCAAGAGCAGCTTATGAAACTACTTGGGTTTTTGTCTTTGCCTTTTTACATATACTTTTTAAAATTAAATACTTTACTTGTCAGTTGATACCAGCCAAGATATTTCAGCTAGGAATATAATGGTTTGAGGTAGCTATGAGAAGGCAAAAATAAGGTTTAAGATGAAAATGCCAACTCAAGTATAAATTGCAGTTAGTTACCATGATGTTGCAGTAGAGAAATATAGTTGCATATTTCTACTGTGATGAGTTCTGTACTTTCTGTCATGACTTTCTTACAGCAATTAAACATTATGAATTCAAAGCCCATCTCTCATTGTCTGTAAAGCTGTGCTGCAGTCCCATTTCAAAATAAAATATTAAATAATATTACAGTTTGCTTTTTCATTAAGGTCTAGTAGCAATAATGGCTTTAATGTCAATGGAAATTATCGGGACATTCAAGCATTTCACTACTCCTAAGAATTTTTATTGAAAATAGTTGATTATTGTACCAAAAAAGATAATTCCTTGAGGAATACTACTTTGTTGAATACACTGTGATAATAAAGGTTTCTGAGGAAGTTCTTTCTAAGGAATAAGCAGCATGTATTCAATATTCATTTGAAGGCATAAGAACTTTGATCTCTACATATATGAAATATCAGTGCTAGAGAAGCACTTCATAATGAATTTAAAACATCTTTCTTTCATTAAACCCTCATATTAAATAATAATTTTAATATAAAATATTAAATGTCTTTGATTGGAACTCAGCACTGTTGAGGCTGCACCTAGAATACTGTGTTCAGTTTTGGGCCCCTCCCCACAAGAAAAACATTGAGAGGCTGGAGGGTGTCAAAAGAAGAGCAATGAAAATGGTGAAGGGTCTAGAGAACAAGCCTTATGAGGAGCAGCTGAAGGAACTGGGGTTGTTTAGTCTGGAGAAAAGGAGGCTTGTTGGAGACCTTATCGCTCCCTACAACTACCTGAAAAAAGGTTGTAGTGAAGTGGGGTTCAGTCTCTTCTCTCAAGTTACAAGTGGCAGGACAAGAGGAAATGGCCTCAAGTTGCACCAAGGGAGGTTTATATTGGGTATTAGGAAAAATTTCTTCCCTGAAAGGGTTATCAAGCATTGAAAGAGGCTGCCCAGGAAAGTTGTTGAGTCTCCATCCCTAGAGGTATTTAAAAGATGTTTAGATATGGCACTTAGGGACATGTTTTAGTGGTGAACTTGACATTGTTAGGTTAATGGTTGGACTCAATGATCTTAAGTGTCTTTTCCAACCTAAACAATGTTTTGATTCTAGGGAGCCATACAGCAGAAGTCATTAATGGGAGGGTATAACTTCAGCTTCAGTGATTAAAGGACTATTAAATAAAGCTTATACTCTGGGGCACAGATATTGCTGACTCAAAAGCAAAAACTCTATAGCAAATGCGTAAAGAAAATTGCTCCTCTCAGAAAAAGGTGCGTTGGTTTTGTAATTCCCTATAATGTTCATATTAGCAATTCAGTGGCTCTAAGGGATGTTTGTGAGCAGCTCTCAAGCAATGTCTTATAACATACTTTTAATTCAAATCTTGCTTTGCTCCCAAACTGGTTCACAATAACAAATTTCTATAAAGCAGTCAAGAGGAAAGTTTGAATAAATTAAAACTTAACTGGTAAATAAAAGCAACAAAATATGGTTCATAATTACTCAAGGAATCACCATCTACCCATGTGTACATATTTTCCAGCGTATTTAGAAAAATGTTTACTGATTTTTGAAAGACAGCACTTACATGACAGTTTGTCATGGTACTTTTCATTGAAAGATTGTGGCTGGGAAAGTTGCACAGGGAAAGAAAGTTGCAGCTCTTCCAGTGTTTACTACTACACTTTGAGGCGGGTGGACCGTTCAGAAAGGAAGGGAAAACCATGTTTTCCCTGGGGGCGTACAAGTGAAGAAAATGAGTG
This sequence comes from Calidris pugnax, assembly GCF_001431845.1. Lineage (NCBI taxonomy): Eukaryota > Metazoa > Chordata > Aves > Charadriiformes > Scolopacidae > Calidris > Calidris pugnax. The sequence continues at coordinate 1,760,990 of NW_015090830.1, read as the reverse complement.
CTCCCAGGAGTGAGGTTCACAGAGCAACTGAAGTGAACTGCTTCAAAGGAGAAAGGAGCAGACGTGCCGCAAGATCTCCAAAGGGGTGGAAGGAAAGGGGAAGGACAGAACTCCTGCAAAGAGACTGTCTTGCTCTTCTGCTGCCTAGAAAGACACTTATTTAACAATTTAAACACAAATATAGGAGGTAGGATGTGTCCTGAAAAGACAACACAGAGAGAGAAGATTTGTCCATGATGCCCCTTTTTTTTTCTGTCTCCTTCAAGTGACTTTGTGCTTTTTCTATTTTAGAAAACTCCTTTGTCTGCTGCTGAGTAACCCCTGAGTTTTCAAACCTCTTCAGTGTTTTGATGTGCACACTGTAAAAAGAGTTTAGAGAGACACAGCTTGAAGCGCTGTCACAAAACCACTCCTGAAAATATAATAAATGCTAGCATACATTATTTTTCTGAAAAGCCTCCCTCAAAACTGTGTGATTCATTGAATACAGGATCATATTATTATCAGAGGTCTTGTAGGTTTCTAGTTCTCCACCTCCTTCTTCCCTCAAAGTTTGTAAAGAATGACACAGTAAGAAAGCCTAGAAAACATGTCATCCACATGTAAGAAATGAGAAAAATTTCTCATATCACTGTAACAAACTCAATAAATCCTAGTATAAAAGGTAAAATCTACAAAGAGTCAAGATACCCTAGGAAAATGCTTGAAAGACCAGAAGAAGCCAGTATGTTCTAGGCTAACTCTTTATCAAGTTACAGTTCTGCTACTACATTTTTGATAAAGGCATTTCTATATCGCTTCAGGACTTGACAAGACCCACAGCTCCTACAGAGCACTGTGTCAGCAGAGTAACACTTTTCAGGTAGGAGGCATGGAAAGGCAGAGGGAAGCACCTGGTAGTCCTCACAGCAGTCCCAGTAATGCCCCATGGGCAGGCAAGTCCATGGCCTGCCTAGACGATACCATAGCAAGGACAGCGATCTGCCTCTAGTCTCTTCTCCTGGGCTTTTTTCTCCCTCTTATACCTACCACTCACCCATCCCCTCTCTGAGTTTCAGCTGCTGAACCACCCTGTCTGAAGTCTTCCTCCAAGCAGTCTTTCCAGGATATAATCTGCAAAAGAGAGACACCTCCAGAGGTGAAAATTTTGTGCCTGTGGAACATAAGTCTGAAGCAGGAATAGATGCAGTCAGCCATGCACTGAATTATGTCTCCAACTCTACTAAAGATAATTCATTTAGTTTTCATTTTTTCTTTTCCATTTTGAGGAGCATCCAAAGGGGAGAATTCCATGTCCAAGCCGTGTCCAGGGTTGACCCAGCTTGCTTTCTGAGCTCCCTGAAGATGAGAGACATGAAGCAGATGCTCATCCACATAGGGACCCAATCAATATTGACAGGACAAATTGTCCATTCTGACCTGAAAAGTACTGGCTTGATGTGATTTCTCTAACACACAGTATTTTAAAGTCTTTTTCTTTTTTTTTTTTTTTTTTTATTTTTGGTTTAGCAGCAGGTTATCCCTGTGTAAGCTTATCTATAACTACTTAATGTTTGTGTTTAAGATGCTTAGATTAAGTAATATAAGTGATTAGAGCACCTAATTAGTGTAATGGCTTATATTCTATTGAATTCTTCCCTTATGTTAATGGAGTTGTATAAATCTTCCTTGGTTTTTTTTCTTTTCTTTTTTTTTTATTTTTTAATGTTTTTTTTTTTTTTTTTTTTTTTTTAATTATTGGTTATTTGTAAGTGCTGCTTATTTCTTTGAAGTCATAAGTTTAAGAACTGTTATCAAAAGATGGGCACATCAGCCCAGCTCTCAGTTGTTATCATTTCTCATAAAAAAGCCCCAGGGTAAGAGTGAATACTACTTTAAGTAAAAACTAACTGCTAAATGGTAGACAAGGCTACCACTTTAAGAATAAATATATTAAGCAAACAGTGTTCATGAGCTCACAGTGGCACAAATCCAAAAGATAATACATGCATTTATTTGGCACCTGGCAATAAGAAGTTAACAGCGGCAGACAGACAGCAAAGATCAGTTTATGGATAATCTCATTATAAGGTGTCCTTCAAAAAGAGAAAACTAAATTTACATTTATATCTGTCTTAACTTAATCAAGGCAAATAGTACAGAATTAGAAGTCTGGCTTAGGCCAAGAAGTGAGTCTATGTAAATAAATAAATTTAAGCAAATAATGTGTAAATTTTGTACCATCCTTCCTACGTTCCTTTTCCCTGTTAGAAAACCAGAAAACTTGCAAGAGCCAGGTCTTTTTGTCTTCTAACCTGCTCCTGTGTGCCTGGGAGGAATAAAAGAACAGGTGCTTAAGGAAATCTCAGGGTGATCATGACTTCCTAATGGGAAGGTTGAAACAGAATCTACCATTTATTTTCTCTATTGGCAGCACTGTATGGTGCAGGTCCTAGCAGAAGTCCATCTTTGTAACATGAGTCTTGACTTTTTCTTTCTGGAAAATTAGACCTTTGTGAGAGTTGCCTGTGAGCTTTGTCACTGTACTTTACGTTGGAGGTGAAGAAAAAGCACTGACCATATTTTAGCTACGACAATATTTTTGGCAAATCTGTTCAAAATTACTGAAGAAGAAAGGAAAACTTATGGCATATTTCCCTGTCAAATATCTTTACAGGAAGACAAGTAAATGTCCCCCAACTTGGGCACACAAACTTCAGTCTTAAAAATCACCCAGAAATAATGTGGGTTGAATTTTGAAGTTACAGACTTCTGTGATAACTTATCTTTTATCCTCAAGAGCCATTTGATTTTTGCTCAGGATCAATTTCCAGGTTAATCTGCAGCGTACTGCACCCCTGATTTCTGGCAAACACCTTTGTTATATCTGGTGGTGAGTCACTATCAGAAAAAAACTGATGCAGCTTTAAGCATATTTCAAATCTGGAATTCGCTTTAGCTAATTAAATCTATAGCTCACTAACTAAATGAACACAAACTTACCCATATTAAAACCTGATACTAAATTCAATTTATTTTATGCTTCTTTTAATATTTTTTTTATGTTACATAATTATATGCTGAGAAATATAGAACTGTATTGGATGTTGTTTGGGGAGATGTACTGGATTTAACTGTTGGTTTAGACTGGTCTTCCTAAACTGCAGATATAAGAAAATATATGTATAAGCAAAATTATTTGAAATTATGCATTTTTAAAATGCTATTGAAGTATCTATGTCTATGTGGTTATAGAACTCAGTAGAAGAGCTACGGTACGGACATTAGATTTTTGTGTGTCTTTTTAAATTTGGGGTTTGCTAAAATTCTTTGACAGGTTTTACTTAAAATTATAGCAAATCAGATTTCTACAAGTCTGTTGAAGAAAAATGTGCTCCTCAAATATGTATTGCAAAGTGACTGAGAAAAAGAATTCCTGTGGAATGTGGATTATTTTCTTAATGATTACATTCTATTATAAACAGTATTTATATGATAAATCTTACGTATTTATATTACATCAATTCATTTATTCAATTTATTCATTTATTTAATGTCAGTGACACTACAGCTGGCATGAGTCACAAAGCTCAGCTATGGTAACTTGTGCTCCAGACACACCAGTGCTATAAGGACAAGACTACAAACACAAGCAAGTGTGATCAACAGACCCTGGTAATCTGAACGCATAAAATATATAACAGAAATTTAATTCCAAGTTTAATACTCACCTACTCATAGCACATATGCTGCTGAAAGAAGCAGCCAGTGTCCCCTTCTTTCCAAAAGATTGTTTTCTCTTCCCAAAATATTTTTATCAGTAAAAATACCTTTCTCAGGAGCAACAGTTAAGAGAACTTCCTTCTTTTCCAACTTGTACAAAGTCTTTCAGGACAGAAAATAGATATCAACAAAGAACAAACTGAATCCTGTGGCTCTCAAGAATTCAGAGCACTGTATTTGGCACTCCAACTGCTTGCATATTGCCTAGGCAAGGTTAAGTGTCTCATGGTAGAAGTCAAAATAGCCCAGGTTTTCAGCTGTTTATTCCCAAAACAATCAAAAACGCTTAGGGGTAGAGGTGGCCACTATAAGGGAGGACTTCTATCCATCCATGATGATTCAAAGTGAAAGGGAAAATTAACTGCAATGGGAGAATAATGTATCTGTATAACAATGTTCTGTCTTCTGAAATGTGTGTGGCACATACTACTGTAACTATAATCTTAGTTCCAGGCAAGACTACTATTTGACAATTAAACCTCATACCATTTCAAGGATATGTCCTCTAGGCTGAAAAATAAAGGTATTTGCAGAGGCATGAAAATTAACATTTGGTGGGGAAATAAAATGTACCCTTTACTCTAGGTGGCTTCTAAACCTTAAAGGATGGTGCATATGTTCCCTGGCAGACTCCTCAGGGAACCACAATAATGATGTTTGATAGAAGCCTTTAGATGCAACTACTGTTACTAACTCATATAAACCAAGTAGCTTTCATCTTTAAGTATCCCAAAGTACTTTACATGATTATTTGCGTAGATCTTTTCATTTATCAACAAAATGCTGCAATTTTTACAACAGAATATTATATTTTGTTCCATAAGCATTATAGATAATATTTAAGACAGCATTTTCACAAACTCTAGTTGCAAAAAGACTTAGCTTTTAGTACTCTAACTACAGTGAGCATTTAATTAACAGCACTGAGGTAATTATTTTATCAAGCTCAAGAAAGGATGAGAATCATTTCCTGTAACACCCAAGTTTGCTTTGGATTCATTTGATCTTGGCCATATTCAACCTTAGATTGTTGTCCAAGGGGGTATTTCCATAAGCATTAGATGCTAAAAATTAAACAAAACATAATATCATAACATTCTCTGCATAAATCATAAAGTTATCTTGCTCTAACTAATCAAAAATCAGTTCTACGGAGAACTGAATGAGAATTTTTCAAAAAGATGTTTTCCCTCACAGGTTGAAAAATACTGATGCATTAGAAATAGGGCAAGATTTTGTCAATTTAGGGTTCAGATCATTCACCTGAATCAAAATAGAACTAGATCAGACTCTCTACTGTGGTTAACATCATATTTAATATTAAAAACAAAACAAAACAAAACAAAAAACCCAACCAAAAACAAACCTAGAAAGACATAAAAGACATAAAAGACCAAAAGCAGACATCCCTGGCTAGCAAATACCTACAGGATTTAATTTTTTTCATGAGGAGAGGAATACCTGGTGTTCAGACTAAAGGCTGAATTTGGCAAAAGAGCAATCTGAACCAGCAGATCACATTCCAAGTGAAATTTCTCTCCTGAAGCTCACTGGGATTTCTGTGCTGTCACTCTCATTTTTTAGTCCTCACCAGGTTTTAGGTTAGCTTACTCCACAATGGGAAAATCCTTGAAACTTCAGAAAAGTTATATAAAATGGTAAAAATTGTTTCTTTTATAGGTCTAGTTGCAAACATTTTTCTTATAATCCCATCAGGAATGAATAAAGATTAAAATGGATTAGGTAAATCATATTTTACACTACCTGTTATCGAGAATATTTTTTGCCAACATTCATATACAAGTAGTTTCACATATATTCTCCAATAAAAGGAAGAAGCCCTCCATATCAATACACTTCTCAATTACAAATCATATAAATTTATTTTACATCAGAGAATGATTCAGTGGGGATTGAAAAATTAAATTTAATTCCACTTTTCTCATAAAAAGAAAAATAAAATGCTTTAGCATTTCCCCTGGTTACTTAAAAATGGTATAATTTATTATCTTTGAGAGGGAATATTTATTGAAATTAACCTCTAAGTTGTCAAAGATCAAAATGCTAAAAACACCCACATAAAATGCCTCAAGAATTTAAGCTTCAGTTCTACAGATTGTTACTATATCTCTGAGCAGATGGGTAATTCCTTAAACTGAGCTGATCCACTGTTTTCTCATCAGATGTACTTATTTTCTTGAAAAAAGTTCTAAAGACATGAGAGACAGGAATGCCTTCAGAAAGCTAATTTTTACAAAATCACAGTTGTGTGATTTTTGAAAGCACAAACTTCTGAACCATTTACTTGAAACTAATTTTTATCCTGAGATATTAATAAAGATGTTGATTAATATGAAAGGCTTTATCAAAATGGTAGTTCAGTGTGGGTCTAGTGTCAAAGGAAAAATGGGTTGTGTTTGACAGAGCTGACTAAGACAGGAGAAAAAGAAATTATTAATGTTATGTTTAATTTGGTAAGCCTTTCTTTAAACCATGGTAATGGTGCCTTCTCACTAAAGTAGGGCTGAGCTGCGGTCTGCATACAGCTGGAATTTTAGGCTCTCTCTGCAGATACTTAAGTTGTGGGGAAGATGACATAAGCACAAATCAAGACTTAACATTTTCAATAGTGACTAACATACAGGAGATTCAAAGAGTACACACTCCTGCAGACTACCAGGTATGCAGGTCAACTAATTGCTCTTCCCTTTAGGAGCTGCAATGGCTGTGATAAAGAATGTGAAATAACCATAGAAGCACATGCCAGGAACCAACATCTGTCTCAGTACCACTATCAGAAAAGGGTAAAATGTCACCAAAAAACTGCTTTAGAGTTTTCTGAGGCCTTTGGAACAATGCTACACCCCTCTGCTCCTTTGGAACCAGAACCCTTCCCTGTTCAGCCTGAGTGCTTCATCAGCTTCTTTTAGACTATCAGTCTGGAGACACTCACTGAGAAAACCATGCAATCCACCATGCGTTTAGATCACTCCCTAAGTAGGGAGTAAGGTGGAGGTTTTTGTGTTTTCCTACTGTCCTCTCACCTGCCCAGCTTTCTGCAACAGGAGTGGATTCTCCCCTTTGCTCTTCTCAACTTTCCAGTCAACCTATGTTTCCACAAGGAAGGTAAGTAGCATCATTTAAATTAAAGATTACATCTTCTCTCATGTTTCCAAAACTTTCTTTAAGTTCCTTTGCCGCTTCAGTTCTCTGGGAATTATTTATTCTTGCAAGACAGAGCAACAGGTTCAAAGAAACTTCTGAGAGGCTCCAGTGTCCCAGTGCCAGACCAGCTTCATGTAGAAGTTTTGAGGTAAGTGGCTTTATTATTCAATTATTAAATTGAATATTGGTAAAGATACACGCTTTCCAGTCTACGCCTGCCTTCATCACACAACACAAAGTACAATCAGAAACAAAGAGAGTTTTAGCCTACAGTGCAGGTCACAGAAATATATGAGATTCACCAAACAAGATGAAATGTACAGACTGGCACAAACTGATTTCAAAGATTGGCAATGAAACTGTTTTGGTGTTCATATTTGGATACAGGCTTGCCTATGACCTCACTCCATTAATTTCATTCAAGCACATGTAACAACTCAGTGTACCCCTCCTGATTCAAATATTATTCTCTGACACTATTATGAGTGTGTTAATGTTAATGACTCTTGATATACAAACAATATGACACAAAGATACAAGAAATATCTTAGGATAAGGAAATCAGTAGTAGTTTTCCTTAAGTTGACATATATAAATTACTTTAGTTTTCCAACAGCCAATTTGGGTGAACTTGGAAAAGCAAGGGAAGGCATCTGGTCACATGGGGTCAGAAAATCGGCATCTGAGACACTTTGGGGACTGTTTTTTTAAAGAAAAGATACAGAAACTGAAAGATAGAGAGTTAAAGGGGGTTCAAGTACAGAATACAAGGTCATTTTCTGTGGAAATCTGCTGGATGAATCAGGACTGTTGCACGGGTAATAACTCTGATCATCTAACTTCATTGGCATCACTATGAATTTACATCTGCTTGAGCTTGACCTAACTCTGAACTCATATCCAGGAAAAAAATATTAGCCCAATTTTTGTACAGTTCACATTGATCAAAATAACTGTTCTCAGTTGAAGGCTCAAATTCGTCAGTATATGCTTCCAGCATTATTAAGACTATTGGAAACTGCACCTTGGCATCCATTTCTCTGTAGCTTGGAGGGCAGACTCTAAACAAACCTCAGATGCATTTTGCTAAATATGTTCATTGAGCTACGGAGATAAAACCTGCAGGCTGAAATCTAAAAGCTACAGACTGAAACCTACACTCATCTATGTTCTCTTGGGTACCAAATATAGAGGAAACATGACATTTTGACCCTGTGGCTTCTCTTAGGACTCTAACTGATCTCATCAGAACCTGTGAGAAGGAACTTCTGAGATCTTTTGTGAGAACACTACTGAAACAGGAGGAGAAAGATTTGCTTTTCTCTTTCTCCTATCTCTCCTTGAGCATACATGTATAAATATAAACTTACCTGTGTACCAATAGTGAACAAAATACAGAAAACCTGCTGCTGTATGGCATGCAAAATATTTAACTCTGGGAAAATTGCTGGCAGAAATAAGATGGGGGTGAGACACTACTTCTAGAATCTACATCTAAGAGAACATAAGCTTCAAAATGAAGTTGACATAAGCTTCAAAACGAGGAAGTAGGCAACAATAGACTGGTGTTATTGCATATTGAGGAATTTCAAAAGGTACAAAGGAGTCAGTCTTGACCTTACACAACTGTTCAGCATTCATCTGATGCCTGTGCAGTTGCTCCTTATTTTTACCAGTGGAATGGACATTAGGTCTCTCTTCAGGGCGTTAATTTCCAGTTTGTCTTCAGCAAAGGTGGCCTGTACATAGCTGTCTCTACACAACGGGCTGGTTCACCACATGAGGAACATGCTTATGGATAAGTTTATTCCTGCACTGGAGGTAGGTATTCTTCAGTTATTGGCAGGGGCAGCTTTAGTGGTGCCAGTTTTAGTGCACAAAAAGGGCATGCAGTTGTTTGTACTGGGAACAAAACAACACTCACTCTCGGGCTAACATTGCTTCAAAGTGAACTATATATGTATCCAGTATACATTTCTCTTTTCATCTGGAGTAATTCTGCTCTGGCTGTGCCACAGGGCTTAAAGGCAAGGCCACAGAATATCCTATGCATCTTTCCTTTTTCTAGCTACAGATAAGCACAATCTTCCAAAGAAATTTTATAATGCTGCAAATACTTCTGTTGACATTGCAGATATAGAATGCTCCAAACCATTTTCAGTGAGCCCATTAGCTTCTTAGGGCCAAACAAGAAAGCCCTCAAAACAGAAACAAAATCCTCCTTCCATTCATCTCTTCAGCTTTTTTTTTTTTTTTTTTTTTTTTTTGGGTGCAGTCTCTGGTTTTAACTTGTTAATCATCTCAACCTTTCCTAAAATGCATGTTTGTCCCACAGAGAACTGTTTTCTAAATGGGCAGTTGGATCATCAGAAGGCAGGGTAGGGAACTCTTGGCAAACTCTTTTAGCTTTTTTTTTTTTTTTTTTTTTTTTTGTCCAGAATGTATGTGTGTTATTTTGGTGTTTTTTCCTGCAGGTTCCACTAGAAACAGTAGGAAAACTGTGGAATACTCTATTGAACATCAGTGCAAAGATACAGTTTTGTTTTGTTTTCATACCTTTGCCATTGGTCATTGTTTTTTCTACCACATTTGAAAGCTGCTCAGAATTACTCACAGCAGGCAACTGTCTGCTTCAGAACTGACTGCAATTCATTTGGTGCAGGGACCAGACTGCTAACTGACAGTGGTTCTTTTGGTCTTATAGTTTTTGCTTAAAAATTAGTTCAGGAGAATAGAGGCAATCTGATAATCCAAATTTCAAGGGATTCAAAAGAAGATTTTTCCAATTATGATTATATCAGAGAGCTCTCAGAGGTTTTAGAGCCAGAAGCTGGCTAAAAATCCAGATTAACTATAGTGAAACATATAATTAGACTGGGAAATCGTCTTAAGCTTTTAATCATAGAAATATCATTCAAGCACCTTCTCAATATAATAGAAAGCATATTATAAATTGGATGAAGAAAATATGAAATCCTTAATGCTTACTGCTCTTATCCACTTATAAACCAAAAATTGATGTATCTTAAATTTCTGGGTGTGCTGTTCTTTGGGTTTCTTTGGCTTGGTTGGTTGTTTTGTTTTGTTTTGTTTTGTTTTGTTTTGTTTTTAATCTGTGTTGTCTCTTTCCTGTTAGTTCTAAGTTCCTGTTAAGTTTTAATTCTGAAAGTCTTTTGTCATTACTGCAATTATCTTTTCTATCATCAAACCTATTTTCAAAGAACTGGCACATCACATGCTGCTATTACGGATGTTTCATGACTGGCAAAGCTACATCACCAGCATTCCCCAGGCAGACCGTGCAGGTTGTCTCTGAGATAATTGAATTCTTAGTCTTCCATTTGATCTTTTTTAAAATAAAATATAATAAATTAACATGATTTCTTTCTAAAAGTTCCCAGTTTTTTTCTGAAGAATTGTGTGGAAATAACTGTGAGCAATGAAGAACTTTGCTTGATATACTTCAAATTCAACATCACTCGTAATTGCACTGATAGACTTATGAGAAGAGGCAAAGAGAAATGGATTTGCTCAACCAGGAGAAGAGGCGGTTGATGGCAGCTGAACAGAAGATGAAGCCAGACTTTTATCAGAAGTGTACAATGACAGGACAAGTCAACATTTACAGCTGAAGACTTTAAATTGGATATAAGTGTGGTTAAGCACAGGAAAAGACTGCCTGTAGAAGTTGTAGAAACTTGAGGATTTTCAAAACTCTCCTGGACAAGGCCATAAGCCACCTGATCCAGCTTTGAAGTTAGCTCTACTTGGAACAGGAGGCTTGACTTGACGGCCTTCAGAGGTCTCACAGGGCTACAGATAAGCATTAGCAGAACTGCTAACATACAGTGGAGAAAATATGTTCTGTTCCAGAAAAGACAACTGCAAACAATAAGATTAACTTCATACATTGCTGAAGTGCAAGTTGTATTAAACAAGTCTAACGTTTTCAGATCCATAGGCCCATGAAGTCTTTCTGGATTTCCTATCTGTATCATTTGCTGATAAACTTATGCACAAGACAAATTCCAGCCTCTTTGGAGAATTTTTATAGAAGCTTTTCTAATACATATAACAATTCTTCAATGAAGGGACAGAACACACTTCTGGAAGGAAAGGGCAATCTGAGGAATAAAGCATTTCTGTGCAGTCGTAAGAAATGAGGTGTTGCTGACAAAATATAACTAGTTCTGTGCAACATCTTGAACCCCATTTACCCTCTGTGCCCAAATTCCTCCAGTTCTGACATAGGGATTTTTCATGTGGCAAAAACTGAATGTGACAGTTTGGGAATGTAATTGACATTAGCTAATATGTCCATTACTCTGTTACAATATCACTTTCTACCTAAAAGACCAATAAGAGGAAACATCTTTAAATTCTTCACCGTCTTCCTAAACTATTTGTCATCTGACATGGTGGCTCATCTGATAGAGTTGTTTATATACTGATCTTGTAAAGATATCTCCTTTGCACAGAATGTTTATGCCACTGGAGAGAAACAGTTACAGGAGTGGCTGTGGATGCTTCTTTTCAGATTGTATGTGCAAGACTTAAACACACAATATTCTGAAAACCCAAGCAGATTTGTAGCAGCATTATTACAGGTGTGGCAAACGTAAATGAAATGTCACCTTTTAATGTTAAAATTATAAAGTGGATACAGTTGGGAGAAATCTGGAAAGCAGGAAGCACATAAACATTATAAGTTATCTGAGTCTGTGTCACTGCAACTTGCAAAAAATCAAAACTGCAGTGCCATCTTCTGGAGTATTGGTCATGATTTTGACCTTTAAAGAAATATCATTCTGATTTTAGGTGATGTCATAAAGGACCCCAAACCACAATGGGAGTGCTAAAACTGGTGCTTTCTGGGTTTTTTTCTCTTTTTTTTTTCCTAAGTATTTTGTGTTCTACTAGAATATGACCCACTTTGAATACTCTACATTCATGCAGTTGCTTCAGAAACACATGCTTTAACAGCTCACTGAAAAACAGTTCTTTATCCTCTCTCTTTTACATACTGAAAAGTGAAAAATTTGAAATTGTGAAAAAGTATGGTTTGATATTAGATGAAAGGAACAAAATAAAAATCACTTCAAAGCAGTCTAGCACACCTTAGAATCACAAACTCACCTTCCAGCATGTGAAACATGAGTTGATACCTAATGGTTTCTTTCTTAGCTCTAAGTGATTCCAAGTGAAGAGATACTTATCGAAAATGATTATTTTAGCAGAATTACCTTAATATCTCCTTGCATTTTCTTGTATATCTCAAATTTCCTGGGGTGAAATCCTAACTGCTTATCATTTTGGAAGCTCTGACAAGGTATTGGAGAATTGCTCTTCTTTTTATTTATTGCTTTTTTCTCCTTTGTTTCCATGATGATTGTCCCTCTGCACAAAGCTGGCTTTCTAACACATTGGTTCAGTCACAGTGGAAAGCATCAATGGAGTGGACTACAAGCAATTCAGGTACACTTTAAGAAGTCTACATCATTGAAATGATCCAAGAGAAAGTTAATTATGCTAGGGTGATGAGGATTAGCTTTTTATCTCATGGATCCAGATATTCAACACCTAAAAGCAGTGTCACCTTGCACTCACGTCTGCCAAGAAAATAACATCTATGTCATTTCATTAATACCAAATAACTTCCAAACTGATGAAGGGGAAGTAGCAGTTTCTGTATCCCCTTTCTAAACAATGATTATCATAACCAACTCTGCAATACTGAAAAAACAGAGACCAATGCCTGTCTGTTCTGTGGGAAGTGTCTCTTATGTCACAGAACAAGAAGTAGAGGCTGAAGAAGGTTGTTCTGTCCCACAGAACCCCAGGAGAAAAGCTTAGATGGGACCTGTGGAGGTCTGTAGTCCAACTTTCTGCTAAAAACAAGATTAACACCAAACTACACTGGGTTAGCTGTGACTTTGCCTAGCCAAGTGTTGAAAACCTCCAAGGACGGAGATTCTGTGCTTCTCTGGGTGACTGAAGAAATGTCTAATCTAAGTTACTCAACTTGCAACTTGCAGTTGTTGTCCATTATATTGTCTGCCACAACCAAGTAGTGTTTCTTTGCAACTCCCCTTCAAGGAGTTGTAGACTGATGTGAGTTTGCTTACCACTTGGCCTCCCATTTTCCAGTCTAAATAAGCCCATCTCTGTCTACCACTCCTCATAACTTGTATGCTCTGGGCCCTGACCGTTTTGGTAGTCTTTTGCTGGACCCTCTGCAGCTTACTGACACCCTGAATAACCCATACTGAATTGGATTATCAAGTCCCATGCTTTTCTATCGCGAGCCACCATGCAATAGATCACCAATTCAGAAGGTGTCAAAGAAAAAAATGTGCCTGACACCACACACTCAGTTACTGTTTACTGAAGGAATGCAACTTTGGGAGTGGGGTATAACTGATTTCAGGACATGACAGAGGCAAAATGGAATATATATATCATCTTACTGTATATGGTGAAAACACAGAGAAGACAACAAAAGGGAGTAAAAGACAGTCACAGCCCCTATAAAAACGGGAACAAAGAACAGTCAGGCAGGAACTCCTGCAGTACTGTGACCCCCAGGACATTGCTCCAGATTATCACTAATTAAGCCCCGACAAATTCCTTTACTTTTGATAGAGTGAAACTTTTTGAGTTGCCTTTTACTACATTTTGTTACTGCAGTTTCAGCAATCCTATTATCTTTTACTGTATAATTGGGTTTAGTAAATGAGATTTTTAAAGAGCAGCGTATGCGTCTGTGTTTTCTGCTCCAATCTTTTCCCATTTCAAGGTAACTGATACTGCAGCACTGAGTCAGAGTAAACTCAGTGGCAACACCAGTAACCTTTTTTTAGCATTCACTGTGAAAATATCCAGTCTGTTAGCACTGTTGTTGTACCTTCAAATGCCACTGCTTCTGACTCATGCTGCTACCTGAGAACCAAAAAATCACCAAAGGCCAATCACTGGGTTTCATTCTTCACTCTAGATGGCTAAGTGTCAGTATGATTCTGATATCTGAGTTTCCCAAAAGTCAGTGGGAGGCTTCCCGAAGTTCTGCATTATGTTGTGAAATGCTTTAAACTGTTAACATGACACTTTCTTTGGGAATTGCAATCTAGCTAAAGATAGACACAGAATACAAATTAGAGGTAGAAAGAAAACTTAATTTCCCAGAAACTTAAATAAAGTGAGTAACAACCATATCCTAAAATCAACCATATCCTAAATATTTAGTTGCAGACAAATAATAGTACATGAAACATGTATCTGATATAGTCCTTTATAAGTCTCATAATTACAGATCATTACCAGAAATCACCACTTCTGCATATGAACAGCCCATTAAAACATTTTTTTACTTGCTAATGTTTATATTAACTATACGGATATGGGAACAGATCATCCTTCTTGGCTTTTAAACTGCACTTTTCTCCCCAGGTTCTTTTTCTACATTAACACATTCAGATTGTTCTGCTTTCTTATATCATGTCAGGGAATTGTGTAATTAGTTTTTGCAAACTAATTGTATGATTTATTTCTGGTCATAAGTACTGTTTATTGAACTCACTTGACTTAAATCAAGCACTGACAATTCACCCTAAGGATTTATCATCTCTGTCTTTTGAAATTATAATTATTGTATAGCATGCCTAGTTTTCAAGCTGCTATCATTCCTGTCATGTAGCAATTCCTTAGCAAAATCCGTAAGAGTGTAAAGTGCTTAAAAGAGCTTTATGGCTCCTCTTTCAAAACAACATTGTTTTTAAATATATGCAAGATTTTCTATATTAGACAACAGAGCATGGATGACAGGTTCTTTTACAGAACATGTCCTGTTAAATGGCTCATTAGAGCGTATAATGTAATATATATTTCTGATGCATTTCTCAATTAGAACAAAAGGATTAAGACTAAAAGAATGTTCAAAGCAAAACACATAATAGAAAGTTTCTTCTGCATTAGTTCATAGCTGTTTGGAAATTCTGTGTGTTCTCTGCAGGTCATACCTCATTCAAATGACAGGAAGATGTGAGTTTCAAGACTGCAAAACACATACAAGTACATATTGCATCATTCAAGTATTGAAATAAAAGAATATTTCTGCAGGAGTTTATATACAATACTATTACACGTACCTATGCTGTATTGTTCTAGCAACAGCTTGGGGGGTAAAGGGTAGCAAAAGGAATGACAGGAATGGTAAGAAAACCAGAGTAACTGCAATGAACTTGTCTTTCTAATAACTTCTGATGCCAAGTCAGTTTCCTGGGACTATGGTTTGTTTGTTCCTTTATGATACAGGGTCTAAAAGAGCATTATATTGACTGTTCCTTATCAAAGGCTTGTTTATCTTTTACGAATATGGAAAGAACACTTAGATGCTCAGTTTTGGTGTCACTAACTTCTTCCCAGGTGGGAACTGGCATGAAAAAGTGGGGAAAGCACACAGCTGTTTTAATTCTGAAAACAGCAAGACATTGAAGCGCTGTACCACAGGCACAGGTATGCTGTCCTTGCCATATTGAAGTCTTGTACGTCATGGTTGTCTTTTAGACTGCCTAACTAATCTTGAGTTTTTGTTTTGGCAAGAACTGTGAGGTAGTTTTATACATGCTTTCAAGAAGGACACAGACCCTCTGAGGAGGAGGGTCCGCCCTTTGTAGCAGAGAGCAGCTGAAGCAGATGAAGTTCTTTCTAGGGACAGATGACGAGGGCTTCCACAGGAATATCAGCAGCAAAGGGAAAACTAGGGAATGTTAGAAATGTCCCAGTGCCAAATGGGACAGAATCCCTGCCGACAAGGGGCATGCAAAACACTGAGGTACAAATGCCTTCTTCATGTCTTTATTTTGCTGGCAAGAATTGCCCTCAGGAATACAGGACCCTCAGACCCATGGGAAAATCTGGAGGAATGTAGACTTATCCTCAATATAGCAGGATCAACTTAGGAAACATTTAAATGAACTGACTTGACAGGAAGCATGCTGGAGTACTAAGGGAGTTGACATTGCGAGGCCATTCACTATCAACTTTGAAAGGTTATGGTGATGGGCGAAAGTTCCTGAGTATAGAAAAAAGCAAATGTCACTCCTGTCTTTAAGAAGGGCAAGAAGGAAGATCCAGAGAACTACAGCCCAGTCAACCTCACTGTGTTCTCTTGAAAGGTGATCGATCAAATCCTCCTGGAGGCCATTTCCAACCATATTAAGCACAGGTCAATCACTGGGATTATACAGCATAGATTTATGAAGGAGAAATGCCTGACCAACCATCCTTCTAGAATGAGATGACTGACTCTGTGGACAAGGGGAGAGCAGTGGATGTTGTTTATCTTGACTTTAGCAAGTTATTTGACCCCGTTTCCCATGACATCCATAACAAATTCTTCCTTCTTCTCTAATGTAATTTCTTCTCCCTCTGTCAAAGATACATATATTGATGTGCAGAGATTTTATACACAAATTGTGGAAATTATTTCCTGTCAAAGTGATTCTGCCTATTTTGTTCAGATTACCCCTTGCCCTCAATCTATGAACATATTCACACTGGAATACATACAGACTGACTATGTATTTGTTTTGTCCATAGCTTCATTGTGGTTTTTAGCTTGCATTTATATTTGCTATTAGCACATGGAACATGCATCAGAGGATCTGAGAATTAGGATGGGATAATAAAGTTGACAACACAAAAATAATAAAGAAAACAGATATTTTTCAACAGACATTAGTGTACTATGAGCTTGCCAATAAAACCTGAAGTCAGAGCAACACTGACATATCACATGGAATTACTGATACTGAAACATCAGTAAGACAGCACAATGTTTTCAGAAATATCCCAGAAATTTTTTTAATGAATGTCTAATATGCTTTTATCTATAAACATAAAAGCTGCAGCAATTTTGATAAGGACGAGTCTTCTGTGTTCAAACACTACAGTTCTTTGGTTTGTATCATAAAAGCTGGCTTGTACTTTTTCGCGTCACAGCTGTTGTGTTCATGTAATGATCCCACATACCCCATTATGCAGGCAACTTTGTTACAGTTAACACATTAACTGAACTGTGCACATCTCAGCAAACCTCAGAAGAAACACTTTTTTAATTTGGAAAATTCTGAAAGTGACATTATAATCAATGGAGTGAAAAATATGGAGGAAGCACAGGAAATTGGAAAGTTTTAAGAGGTTGGTTCTTTTGAGATGATAGTAGAAAATAGTCTAGCTCTCCTGACCTTTATCTTAAAAGTTATAAGGAGATCAGCAGTGTGGAAAAGCAGAGAGTGCAACCAGAGATGAGTTTAGGTGACAGACAAGAGAGAGAAGCTATAATTAGAATCAGTAATGGACCTGGAAACAGAGGAGGGATTCCACAGAACGGCATTATTATTGGTGCAAAACCACACCAGTATTTGTGTTTGGCTTTGTGAACGGGTGTCCAAGATACTGCCACTTGTTTCACCAAGACTAGGTGAGTCATCATTTAACTGTTGAACAACAATTTGGGGAAAGATACCATAGCACAATGGAAGAGAGTCGGGAATCTTTATTCTAGCAAATATTAAATTTCAACTTAAAATTGAAGTTGAAAATTGAAACTGAACCTTCATATATCAAACATCAAATTTCTCAGCTCTATAGAAAGGAGTGGAATATAGTGAAAAGAATATAGTCACATTCTAGCTTCGATCCATGTCATTTTTCAATAATTCAGAGAATTCCTATAAATTATTATCAGTCATATACTATATAATTCTGTTAAAAAACAAACATTTTCACTTTGTTAACCATTACAAGCATACAGTCTATGAGGCTTCTGAAAGCCAACTTGAAGAATAGTCAACAGCAAAAGTTACATGCCTTCATAGCTTAGTTCAGGCTATACTTTCAACTGCTTTCTTAATATAAGAACCTCTGCTTTCAACATGTGGCAGAGAAATCTGCAGATATAAAGAGTTGAAACAAAAATGGTCAATAAGATTTGAAAACTAACAATATTGTACCTTTTTCATCTCATGTCCAGTACACTTTGGAATCTGTAATGTTCAGTAAGGAGGCCTTAAGTTTACAAGGAATTTGGATTATCTCTCTTTTATTGGACCAACAGAAAATCTTGGAAAGATGGATCAGATATATGTAATAATTTTTTGGAGTAGAAATTCTGTTACAATTCTGGCTCTTCTGAGAGATAACTGAGGCATCTAGCAAGTAACAAATGGGGCCTAAACACCATAGGATTCTACATTCAAGCACCCTGATAACATACAGAATCTCAAAAGGAATGCAAATTTGCTACTCTTATTATTCTGTTCTACCCTAGACTAGTATTTGTGCTGTCGGTTCTATATGGATTCATAGAGGGAAATAACGTGGGAAAGCAATGAGAAATTAAGAACAAGTTACAGCAAAAAGCCAAAGGTATCAGAAGAGAGTGTTAGTGTTATAAACAATTATTTAGCCAATTAGCATCCTTTATAGCTCGTTTTGAAATTGCTTTCCTGTTATTGCAAGTTCTTTTCAATATGGGTGCATCTGCTTTTATAAACGATCAAAAAGCAAGAAATCAACTTTAAAAGCAGATATGCACCTCATTTAAACTTTGCACTTACTTTGAAAGGATGATTTTATTGTGCAGAGTGCACCAGTGAAGCAGATGTCATTTCCTTCTATCCTAAAATAAACAGTTTCTTGTCTGAGGAATCCAAAAAGTTAACATTTACACAACATTTAGTCTGAAGAATCAAGTCTTCAAAGTTCAAAATAACATATTCCTATGGCATTGCCTCAGTCATATGGTACACAATGCCACGAAGCAAGTGGGGTATGGAAATTCTCCTTGGAGGTTTTCAAAATTTGGCTGAACAAAGCCATGGCTGACCTGACTTTGCATTGACAGTAGCCTTGTTGCAAGTCAGGAACTGGATGAGCTGCTTCTAGCCGTTTCTTCTAACCATTTGATGTCTGTGATTCAACAAAATCTGGCTGAGCATTGCCAGCTGCTTCTGACTTTTGTGCTATCCAGGAAAAGAGAAATGAAGAGCAGCAGTGATTGGAAGGAGCCCAAGGGTGGGAATGGGACAGCCAATGATTCAAATATCTCTCTGTACTTTTTTAATTCTCTCACTATGGCTCAGACTTCCTGTCTTACTAAATCAGAGAGGAAAATGTCTGCAATTAGGAAGTGCTTAACTTAACCCAATTACCAAATCCAACAGAAACAAAGTAATTTTCCCTCGGAGAACCGAGCTGCCTATAGCCCATTGCCCAGCTGTTCACGCTTTGGTTAAAGGGAAGCAAAAAATGTGTTTTGGTGATACTGAATACTCTTTAACATCTTGTGTTCCAGCCTACTATTGCAGGATAAAACCCACAGCAAATATAGTTCGAACTATAGCATACCTTGGATTGTACTTTCAGTAGGATCTTCTGAACACAACTTTGAGTTTTATAACAGCTGTTAATCAAACTCAGCACAGCAACAATATAAATTCCTTTTGGAAGACTGATAACACACAATATATGCACCAGGGTGACTTTTATACAATTGCAGCGATGTTTAAAAATATGTTTAACTCTTCCATTCTGATGGAGACTAGTACTTACTAACCTAAATTTACCTTTGCTGCTGCTGCTGAAAAGCAGAGACAGCAGCCATTCAGGAATGCTTAATACTCAGACAACCAGCAGAGCATAACTGCTGACAACGATGCCACTTTTAGAACAACCTTTATAAAAAGGCATGCCT
This sequence comes from Calidris pugnax, assembly GCF_001431845.1. Taxonomy (NCBI): domain Eukaryota; kingdom Metazoa; phylum Chordata; class Aves; order Charadriiformes; family Scolopacidae; genus Calidris; species Calidris pugnax. The sequence goes on along the minus strand of NW_015090830.1, from coordinate 1,741,309 downwards.
GTTAATACTTTCAGCACCCGATGCACCCAATGAAATGCAAATGCTCTGGTTTCTGGTCTCCTCTGCCTGTCAGCTATGACCTTTAAAGGTGGAATTTAAATCAACAATGTTTTTAAATAAGTTTATCGCTATTAACTTACATTATCCTAAGAGATCAAGAACTGTTACTTCGCCTAACTTATAGAAGTGTAACTTGTCACATAGAAACATTAGAAAAGCTGAGGCAGAAAAGTAAAAATGTTTAAACTGGGATCCAAAGCCTACTAAAGTCAACAGAAGTATCAGGAAACATTTTTACTTGTGTGCTTAATTTGCATACAACTGACCTTTTATTTTCTGGCAAATTTTATATCTGTAAATGTAGATCACGCAATTTGGCTAGTCGTAGGTACAGCTATATATAGCCTCTAGGTATCAGAGATAATTACACCTGCAAATTGTTTGACAGTGACTTTTCAGCAGCACCTTCAAAAGGTAATATATATATATGACTTAACAAAAGGCAAACAGAAAAATTTAAAGACATGATGAGGTCTGGAGAACTGAACTTCTTTTTTCCCATTTTATCCATTGATGTCTCTGTCCAGTAAATTTTTCAAGGCATGAGCACTAGAAGCTCAGCTGATAATCTCTGCAAATGCTTCTTCTTTCGATAAAAAAGATTTCCCATGAATCTAAGTTTCTGTCTAAAGCCCATCACATTTTGCTACACATGTCACCATCAGAACAGTGCCCATATTAATTTCTTACTTTTTACATAATTTTACCACATCTTAGATCTGCGAGTGATGGTATAAGAACAAGTATAGTTCTGGATTCTGTATTGTCCACAATATTCTGCTTTAAAGGATCAAATGTCTCAGGCATTTTTTTGGAATTATTTCTGATTCAATATACTCTTCTTAATCATTGTATTTTGCAAAATTTTAAGCATCTTTAAAGGTGAAAAGTGATATGATTATGGTCTATAAATACGTCAACAGAAGTGCAAACTGTGGGAGAAAAAAAAATATTTAAGCTAAAGCACATTTTTTGGCACAACATGTTCTGATGATGAATAAAGGTATGCTTGAATCTGGATATTTAATTCTACTTGAGGAGTGAGTTCTGGAACAGCTTTTTAAGTGACACAGGGGAGGAAACATATAATTGGTGTTAAAAATTGAGTTTCTATCCATTTATGAAAGAGATCAGGTAGCGTGGCTGTCTGCAGCAGCAGGAAGCTGGTCTCAGTGAGCCAAGTGGCCCCTTTCTAGTACATGTTCCTACTTATTTTGACAATAAAATTAGTCAAGAAAACTTCAGCCACTGAAGTACTAGCACTGCAAAACTTGAAAAGCTATTCATAACGGATAACTTATTTGTATTACTTTATAACCTAGTGAAAACTACTTTACCACACAGAATTTAATCTCATAGTAAAAATTCTATCTTTTGTTTTTTTCCACTCCAACTAGCATTAAGCAACACTTGTAGAACCAAGACAGGAATTATTTTTCCTCAGTGTAAACCTATTTAGAGATGACGTGTATTAAAACCACACACATACATCACAGAAGCAAGCATTTTAGAGGAGGAAAAAGTATTCATTTGATTTCAACATTTTGTGGTAAACATCTTTCCAAATGCAAAAAACAATTGGCTCCAGTTCCCAGGTGGTGTTGAGTTATGGACATTCCACTGCAAACTGCCTGGGGATCAACGCAGGGTGAACTTCAAATCAGATTTGCTTCTGAGTCTTGGGTTTCAACAGCACACTGATTTCACTTGATTGATCTGACTAATTTAATTTTAGGTGAGTCCTTCTCTCTGGTGAGAATATGATACTATCTTTATCCAGGAGTTTTAAGAGGGAAAATGTGGCTGACACTTCATATATTACTCTGCCTTTCAAACTCACTGACTTATCTGCTGCTTCCTCTACAGGAATGCCCTGTCTAGGAACTTGCAGAACATAAGACTTTTTCCTTTCAGTTGCGTACATCACCACTGGTTGCTTTAACTATTTAAGTTCTCTTTATTTTTGATATTCTGGCATTTGATAATGAGAAACCCTTTAAGATGCTCTACAAAAGGTTAACTCATTGCTCATGTGGTACAACTTTTGGAAGAATGTCTTTAAAAAGCAAGCTGCAGTATGACCAAGATGGAAATACTTACATAATACTGTTGTTTACAGCTACAGTTTCCTCACACAGGATGTTGGAATTTGGGAGTGCTCTGATCGCTACTAAACACTGTAATCTTGCAAGTCATTCTGTTAATTCACAGCACCGGAGCTCCTGTCAAAGCCTTTCAATGTTATTAGACTTTGGACTGTTGGGTGTAATAAACAAATCAAAGAGAAGTTGTATATTTGATCTGTGAGGTATTTTAAGTCAATACAAGCCTCCAAGCAGAGGAGTTAATTCAACACTTGTAAACAGTCAATCAGACAGGACTTCATTAGCAGAGGTCAGGGTAAGAACCACTACATGATTTCTAGGATGCTCTTGCTTTCATTCTCTTTGCAAGAAACAGAATACCACTGATTGGAAGAAAAAATAGGTGATGTCAAGAGAAGCTGACTCAGTATCAGGAGTGAGAGAACATCTTAGAAGCTCTTTGAATGTTAATTGTTACTGGAAATTGTTGACTTCATTGTCCAATATTTTCTGTTTGAAAACTGAGATATCCTTTTGCTCATAGACTTTGCAACACTGATACATTCTTAATATATTGCTTTGTGTATTATGCTAGAGAACACACTAGTTTTACTTAAATCGCTTCCACATATTACCCTCCACTGGAGCAATTAATTAGCTGCTATGAACTTATAAATGCTTACAATTGGTTTCAAACTGCAGAAAGCAATATTTTTGGGGGATGATGATGTCACTAGACACTCTCCTTATTTAATCTTTTATTGATTTGTCTTTCATGTCATAAAATCACAGACACATAGAATCATAGAATGGTTTGGGTTGGAAGGGACCTGAAAGATCATATAGTTCCAACATCCCTGCCATGTGCAGGGACACCTTCCAGGTGACCAGGTTACCTAAAGCCCCATTCAACCTGGCCTTGAACACTTCCAGGGATGGGGCATCCACAACTGCACTGGACAACCTGTTCCAGCACCTCACCACCTTCACAGTGAAAAAATTCTTCCTAATATCTAATTTCCCCTCTTTCACTTTAAGACCATTAACCCTTGTTCTTTTGCTTCATGGCCTTGTAAAGAGTCCCTCCTCATCTTTCCTGTAGGCCCCTTATTGGTAAGCAGCACTTCTGAAAGAGCAGAAAGAAGTACAGAATAGCATAAAAAAATGACCATTTTGATATCCAGCTTCATGGTACCTGAATAACTAGGTCCCAAGTTCTGAGTTTCAGTTCATGAAGGAACCTGGCCACACGGATTATGGAATTAATGTCTAAAATTGCAGTTGCTCTGGGTTGTATTTCTTCTGAGGGGACACAAGTGGGTTCTTTCTTCAGACAGCTGTGCAGAAGGCTCTGTGGCACCCACTGGAGCAGCAATTCCTGGGAGCAGCTGTGCTTGAAAGACGGATGTTTCCAGACTGGCAGACAAAGGAGGAGACAGAGTAGGAAAGATGTACTCAGCTGGGAGCCTTCTACAGAGCAAATGGCCTGTGGGCTGTGGAGGAGAGGAGAGCACACATATCACCCCAAGGTGGCAGAAAAGCAGTGGGATGGGTATTTGTACCATTCAGTACAGTCTTTGCACTGGCCTGAGAGAAGACCTGACAGAAAAAGCCATTTGAATTTAAAGCTCCATTTGGAGATGCTCACATTAGAGAACAGGACAGTGTACAGCCTGTGCAACCCAGCCCAAGCATTCAGCATGATCTAAGGTCTCACCACGGTGCCCATGAATAAATACAGACTGCATGACTGTAGCCTTCTCTGTACCATGAAACAGTGTTCATCATGTGGTAAGCCTATAAACGGATTCCCAGAAATGTAATAATTTGCTTCTTCCATCTTCACCTGTTTTTCCTCAAAGAACTTGACCAACATTCCTTAATGCATCTGGGAGTTCACCTCTGCACAGGTAAGCATTATTAGCACCCACAGCATCCTTCTTCAGTGTATCTGGAAGGTGTATTCAAAGTAAACAAATGCAGTTGCAAGTCAATGACCATTTCTACATCAACACAGAGTTAATTCGTCCAGAGAAACAATGCACCAGGCAGACCCACAGGCTATGGAGTAACAGCACAGCTGGCAACTTGCATGCTTGCCTCAACTGTATTGTCTAGGTGAGAGAAAAGTGCCATTTTTGTCTCCTACAGATGCAGCGTTCAGTCATCATTTCACTTACCGTGGTTAACTTACTGAGAAAAAGAAGGTATTTTATGTTGTGTCAAAAATAGCTCGTGCTACTTTTCTGAGTGCTCAGACAGCAGGACTGTTTCCCTGATGATTTCGTAGTGTTATAATGCATCACCAAATGGGGCTGGGTTTGTCCCTTTTCCACTGCTCTGAAATCCCTGCCCTTTTAGCTATTAAAAAGAAGGAAAGGACTAAGAGGCAGAGGAAAAATCTACTCAAAATTTGATTAATGGTATTTATTTTTGTCTCACACATGGCCAATAACCAGTCACACACAGAGCACATTTAATGTCTAGCTGAGAAAGTGTTCATTTACATTTATTCCATTTAGGTCATCCTTCATATCAGCAGTGCACCTCTGTTGTGATTGAAGTGCCAGGCTTTAATGTAGCAGTATTGACATGTTGGATGTGGGGAGGGGAAAATGGGGTGCTTTATCATATGGTCTCATATTTATTTGTTTATGACTTCAATATTCATGATGGGCTGACAACTTTATGAGTTCAATTCTGGGGATGAAAAATATTAAAAGGGCTTGTGGGAACATAGATCCTGAAAAGATTTCACTTTCAAATTTTGCAGACACAACTTATATTCAACAACACCCCCATATAAACGATCAACCTTTAAAGCCCACAGGGATGGTTTCAAGCTTCACTCTATTGTAACAACACGTCAGCCAGAGAGTCATTAGTGAGCAGATAAAAGTGATACAGTTAGTTAGTTTTTAAGGTCGCAGGGCTGAAAGGCATGAAATAAAAATCGTAAATGCTGCAGCTGGAGTTATCGAGACTAGAATTTGCTGTTGTTCAGAAGTACAAGGTGAAAATGGAGAATGTGATAACATGATAAATGGAACTGATCATGTCTGTGACAGTCTTTTGATCTTCAAAAGCCCAATGGGTTTGAATATTGCTGATAAAGCTTGCTATAATTACTTCATGTCATTCAAACTCTGTGCAGCACAAGACAGGAGAAGGCTGCAGGTGATCTTGTTATGCAAAACAAGGGCTTGTGAGCCTTCTGATCACCTCTGCATCCAAGATGACAGGAAAAAACAAGCTGCAACTGATGGGATTTGCACTGACAAGTAGGTTTTTACTGTTTCCCAGGATTTCTTGGGCTTTCAAGCAGCTTTTAGAAATAAGGCTTGTGTATCTTTTAGATATACTGCCTTTCAGAGAGATTTAACTTCTCCAGTTCAGTGAGGGAAATATGAATCCTCCAGTATTAAATAAATTCTACTGCAAGTTTTTAAGTCCTGTGTTGATTTGCTACGTGATTTGACCTGTATCTTAGTTGAAGTATGACTTTAAACCAGTGGTCAGGATAAGCAGGAGGACGTGAAAGCAGTTCCTTCCCCATGAAATCCCTGTGATTCCCCATGGTTTCTCTATGTGACATCTGTGATCACCAGACCTGCTCAGCAGCCCTCACCCTGGTCTGCTTTTCTGCCTGTGTGTGCAGGACAGTGAGATACTGTTGACCACAGAAGGGAGGGAGACAAGACAGGTTGACTTGAGTAACCTAAGAAGGGCTGCCTGGACCGTCAGGATCCCAGCTCACGCAACACCACCTGGACCCTTTGAGGTCCAGAAAGGGCTGTCTGAAATGGGATCAAACACAGCAACACAGGGACTCCTCTGTCCCTTGGGTGAAAGGCATTGCACTGGGAGGCCAGCAGTTCCCACTTTCCCAAGGGTTGCCTCCTGTCAGAGAGGGAGAAGCATCCTGCATGTACAAGATTCTCACCCAAAAAGGAGGAAGGATATCTTGGAGTGTTAACCTGGAACTGCATCCCACAGGGTTAGCAGGATCTGAGGTAACTACAAATAAACGCAATCAAGTATATCCTTTCAAGGGTAGATTTAACTATCTAAAGAGAATGATTTCCAGCAGATGATAGGGAATCCAAGTCAGAATGAGTGAATGTACATGACTGCTATACGCTAGCAGCAAAAGATTTCCAGATACTCCGAATTCTCACAGAAGGTAAGGAAAAAGTATAAAATCCAAATCCTGTATGTACATTTCATTCTGCATATTCTTCATCCATTTATTTCTAATGGGAATTTTGAGAGAGAAAGATTCTCAACATGCAGAGCTTCTGTGAGTTAGAGACCTGTCTCAAGGAGTTTTATCATCACTCTACAGCAAAGAAAAATGAACTTAGACTCTTCCAGTAAATGATAACACATCTTTTCTGTGACTAATACAGAGAGGGAGCAAAAAGCAAACACAGCAGCACTGCTATTTTTTATCCCCAGCAGCAGCAGTCAGTTCTTTTGGACGCAACCAAGAACAGTGATCCTTAAAGGGCTGATTAAACAAACCCTTTCTATCTAGGGAACCTCTGGAAAACACAGATTCTGGAAAAAGCATTTCATATGGAAAAAAAGAATATTTATTCCTGTGTTCATCTTAAAAGAGACTATAATAAATTTGACAGACTGCTGCCAGGGTGGCTACTTTGGCACAGATATAAAAGACAGAATGGCTCTGGCAGAAAAAAAGTGGTGTGTGGAGTAATTGTCTGCACCTGTTAGAGGAGCCTGTTCTAACTAATAAGAAGTCCCCGAAGTAAAAAACAGTATGCAAAAGTTATCTATGTACATTCATTAGTCACAGGACTAATGAATACACAAGACTGCAGAGGACTTCCTTGGTTAATGCACGAGGTAGCATTAAAAGATGTGCAAAAGTTCATTGAGGCCAGTCCAGTTTGTCATAACTGCAAGTCCAGTCATGACAGCCACCATAGCACTTGGCTGATAAGGAATCTGTGGGATTATGAACGTGGGCCTCTGTCCATGTCACATGGAAAACAAGTGTCATTTTCTTTGTGAAAATAGCACAGACTTCACAAGGATAATGAAGAAAAGGGATTTTGTTTTAAAAGAAAAGGTAAATTCATGTCAGAAGATTATTGAAAGAAATTATGTTCTAAGTACAATGTGTGAAAAACTAAAAAGGCGCTTTCTCCAAAAAATCATTTTTCCATGCTAACATAAATTGGAAATTAAATTTGTCCTATTATTAACTCAAAATAAAACTGTAGAGGCCATTTAATATGAGGGCTTATCCCTGAACTAGAGCACCAGAAAAGGGGAAGTTATTTGTTGTGTTTAGTCAGCCTAGAATATGAAGCAACACCATATTTATTAGTTTAAATACTGCTGCGAGGTGTTTCACCAATGATCACTGGTGTAAGAAAGATACATCAGTACTGAATTTCTAAGGTGCATGCAGTGACATGAGCTCTTCTACTAATACCAAGATTAGAACTGGATTGGCTCCCAGTCACTTCCTCAAAAGTAGCTAACCAAATAGATACACCAGGCACTGTTCAAAATTATTTCAAAACAGTTCAGAGCAAAGATTCAGTACAAAGGTTCTCTATATAATCTAAAATTAAATTATTAATGTCTCATTTTCAGGCATTGAGGCATCTACTGCCATGTTAACTAGCACCATCTCTCCCTCAACACAGTCACAATCACTGCTGTACAAGCTAAAACACAACTACATAACACCAAATAGACCAGAGGAGTACTCTCTATGCTCAGACCTGGACGGAGGGCATTCTGGAAACCTTATGTCAGAAAACGTCTCATTTTATCTGACGGCTGTGCAGTTTGTAGAAAGTCCTCGGCATGGTTGAACTTGTCCAGTTTGACTGGTTAAAAACACCTAATCTTCAAATGCTGGTCATAATGAATGTGTATCTATATATGCATAAATGTATATGTTACACAAATAATATATTAAATACTTACATATACCTTGATTTTATATTTGAATCTGAGTTTTTCTGTGACACAGAGATATGTGGGAAATACAGAAAAGTTTATTCAGGGATTTTTTAACTGATGGCATATTTATCAGCTTTGTTTTCTTCTCCACCTAAAACAAGCTTTTGCTGCAATTCATCTGTAACGATTTCAGATCACAAGTCCTGTAAGAATGTTTTTAACGTGATGCTCCAACACTTGTAATATCACCAGGAGCCACCAGAGGACACTGTTACAGAAAATGCCGAAGAAGCTTTTATCAATCGTTCATTCTAACAAATTTCATGTATCAGTGGAAAAGTCTGTGTCTGCCTGACTGTCTTACTGCAAATTATTTTCAAAGATTTTGCCTAAAAATTATGTATCTATCCACAAGCAAAACATTTTAAATATCAGCCGGGGGCAGCGGGGAGGCCCCCGCCACGGGCACCGGGTGCTGCTGCTCCGGTGGGCTCTGCTCCGGCGCTCCCTGAGCCGCCTCCCGGCACACCCCGAAGGCCACCGGTGCCCGGTCCTCGGTGGTCCCCGAAACCGGGGCCGGTCCCCGCTCCCCACAGAGGGGTCCCGGGGTGAGGAGGAGGTGGTGACGGTGCAGCAACACCCCGGGACCCTCGCTTATCGTCCCCCCCGCCGGCGGCTCCCGCGGGGGGGCCGGATCCCGCAGCACCTCCGCGGCGGGGCTGGAGGGCCGGGACTGCTCGGGCTCGGCGGGGGGGGGGGGGGGGGGGGGGGGGGGGGGGGAGAAGGAAGGTCACTGCATTTTTCTGTTTCTAGTGCCTTGAGGTAGGACAGTGAAGGGTTCATCCAGGCTTCAGCAAGTTGCACTAAGCCATGGCAGCTGTTTCACAGATTTTTCACTAAAATTCCAGGTAAGCACAAGTTCATTCAAACATAAAATGGAAGACATAAAACAGCCTTCCACTGAGAAAAAACAAGTAGCTCTTCAGACAACGATGAGAGAGACCAAGCTGAGGCAAGGCAGGAGGACCCCTTAGGAAGGAAGAACCACAGGATAAAGCATAGTTGAGTGAACAAACCAAGCATGGGAGGATGGAAAGCTGGAATAACAACCCAAACTATTGGCTGAAAGCCCCAAGTCTGTCTGATGTCAAATGTCTGATTCTTCTGAGAGTCCCCAGTACAGAATCCCAGCCAATACAACCAATGCCTGTTTGGACCTGACTGCAAATTCCCATCTGCTTTATTAAGCTGCTCTCATTTGATCTTTAGCCACATACATCTCTGCAGTTTACTACCAATGGAAGGCTTTCTATCTTGCCAATGCCAATTAATGTTGCCTGCCAGGGCTGACAATTGGGAACTGAATAGACATGAATGCATTCAGAAACACAGCAGAAAAGGCAAAACCATTTGCAGTTTGATATTAATCCTAACAATACCTGAGTCAGAACAACACAAAGTTTATAGCAACATTACACTAGCATTTCAGTGATTGGATAGTGGAACAGAGTGAGTTAAAGTACCAGAGATCTATAACTTGTCGGAAAGGCTGCAGAATTCACACCTTACAATCGATCAGGCAGCCAGAACTGGAAAATTAGAGTGTGTCTTGTAATAACTCAGTAGACTAAAATGCACAGAATCAGCAAGTATTTTAAATTGCTTGATTTTTTTACTGTACTGGCCATTTATTTACATTTTTATGCTCTTTATATATGTTCTATAACATATTGTGTGAATACAGCCTGTTTACACTTGGGTTGTCTGAAAAATAGATAAGTGAAATAGTTGTATGTTGATGCCCTTGCCATCTATAAAAGCACCCCAAATCAACTACAGTTTTGAGGTGATCTCAGTAATGAGCTTACAGTAAATTCCTGTAAGAATGGCATATTTTTAAATGAGACAAAGTGTGGGGGGTCGAGGGAGGAAAGCAGATTTTTATCTTGTAACTAAGAATGTAGAACACAACTTTCTAAACAAAGAAAGAAAGAAAACAGAGACTAAAATCTCTATATTATAAAAATGGGCAAATCAGACATTCTAAAAGCTCGTGAACTACATTTCACCCTGTCTATTGTAGTCTTGCTTTCAGTTTAATCAAGAACTTTCTGGACCGCATAAACTCTGCAAAATCCTCTTTAGTCTTTGTGTTTTCACTCTGTTTCCTCTCAGGTGTAGGCTTTGTCTGCTCCCTGTTCCTCCTGAAGTCTCTCTCTGTGAACTGCAGGCTCCAGTTCTTTGCCTCTGCCCCCAACTCTGTGGACTATTGGTTCAGTAGGTGTTCTTTCTGATACTGGGACTGTTTCAGCTCCTCCCAGTGCAAGTATCTGCTTCCAAAGTTCAGCCTGCCATCTTAAATCCTTGTGCTTTATCACTTCTTGCTCAGTCTCCTGTCTGTGTCCTGCTACTGATGCCAGAAACTCAGTCAAGGTTTCTCCTCTGGAGTCCTCAGTTACAGAGAATTGGAGGAACTCCAATTCTATCCATGCGTGATTTGACAAAGCACTACACACCATATGCATCAACAACTCCTTCTGCTTTTCTTCCACCATCTCCTTCAGTGGAAAAAAAAAAAAAACCTGTCAAAAATGCAAAAAACTTTGAAAACAGAATCTCATGTGAGTCAAATGATTTTTCTAGATTGTGAACTCTCTTAACAGGTCAAGAAAAAAAAGAGTTTGTGACAGGTTTCCTAATGATCTTCAACTATGGCAGCCTGAAGTCTTGGCTATTACACCGTTAAGAGTTTCAAGTTTTAAATCAGTATTATAAGTGCTTCAGTCTTCATTCTGCCATAACTTTGTGTGCAGAATCTCCTTCAGGAACTACTAGGGCTCAAGTCCTGTCTTGTCAACAACTCCAGTTGCACTAAGTGCTGCCAAATTTTGAAAACTCTTTCATGCTTTCCAATAGTCTAAGCAAGGCAAGTGGTTGTCAGCTCTCCACATGGGCTTCCAGGGTGAAATATTAAACTAACTTGAGCATTTGTTTCACAGAATCACAGAATCTTCATGGTTGGAAGAGACCTTTGAGATCATCAAGTCCGACCATACACACACACAAAAAAAACCACCCAACAATCTTGGGCGCTAGAGCATGCCTGCAGTGCCACATCTACACGTTTCTTTAATAGCACCAGGGGTACAGAAATACGGTTTCTGGTCCACTCTTGTCAAACTTGATTTGTGTGTGAAACTTCCCAGTTCTCAGCCTTTATATTTAATACATTTCTCTAGTGAAGTGCTCTGAATGATCTGCTAAACAAAGAGCCCTAGGGATTTTTGTAGATTTATGGAGAACAGCATGGATTCTCACTTTCTGGAGAAACTGGGCTAAACCCCAGCGATCGTTACCAGTATTTGTGTATGTGCAAGCAAAGGACACAGGGATTTTACTTCATGTCGGATGCTAATTTCACCTTCAGGGGTCAGGAATGGATATTCTACCAAAGGTGGGGATGATATAATTGTTGAGTCTTTTTATTACTTTTCTGGAACTTAGCTCTTGACACCTGCTGGATATGAAGGACATGAGCACTATTTTGAAGAAACCTGAAAGCAAAATTATTTGTTTTCTTATTTCCCATTTCGTATTATGCATTTCTAGTAACACAAGTACAGCTTTATTTATGTTCACTGAGCAAAAAAGATGTGGAATGTGATTCAGTTTCATTCTGGAGCTTCAAATTAAAGCAGTATAAGTAGATACCAGATCCCTTCCTTTCTGGAGGAATTCTGATTAATAGTAAGCCTGATAATTCTTACAACATGGATTTCTGACATTGGTCATCATTTTATGATTCATTTTATGAAATGCACATAAACCTTTTAGGCACTCTTGCCAAATTGGTGCACCAGGGACTTGTTTCAGCCTTCTGCTCATTCCACAGCATTGTCGTGGTCCAGGGGACAGCACTTTGTCCCTGACGAAGGTTTAAGAAATCTATTTCACCAATACTTATGAGTGATTGAGTCTGATAAAGAAATGTTTTCTTCTCTATATTTCTCTGATTCTTAGAACCGTCCTCTGGATAAATGATAGAAAATTAGAAAATTAGAAATGGCTGGGGCTGTAGAGTATGGCTGTAGAGTATATAACTCTACAATAGATTTAATGCCATGCCTCCAGGATGAGTCACAGCAGCCTCACTGATCATTTTCCACTGAACATATGCAAAAAGAGGGGTGATTTGTTGCTTATAACACTATCTTTTGTGTTACTGTGGACCCAAAGGAGACCACAGACCACTGTTGTAGACATTGTGTGACTGTAGTAAAAGTAATGGCTTTTTCTGGAAAGGTTGTAATGCAACAGCAAGGCAAATACAAAGTGCAGGAACTATTATCATGTTTATACAGCTTGGACTCTGAACCTACACAATTCTCCAGAGGCCATGTAAGAAGTGTGTGGCAGATCCAAAAATTAAAATAGATTTTCTGAGTCCTGTACAAAAGCCTTGCTCACAAGATCATTCTTTTTTTCTTGTTTTCTCTGAACTCATCAGCAACAGTTGATGGCTTGTAAGTACTGAAGGAGCATACAATTTGCAAGTCATGATTTTCCTGATTGATGCTTATTTACGAAAGACAATGCCTACAAAAGGTCAGCCAAAAAATACATAAGTAAAGCATGTGATGACAGAAATAACCACTGGAGATAGAGAACTCTGGCACTGAACAGAAAATCCTACCAGTAAATCATCCTGTTAATACAAATACATATGATGTGCTTTGATAAAGTCTCTGTGTGTAGGTATAAGCTTATTCCAAAAACTAAATCATTCAAACAAATTAATAATTTAGATAAAAGGAGGAAGGCAACTAAATGTAAAATTAAATGTGAGGGATTTTGTATTTTTAAATAGTAGATTCTCTGTCTGGGAAAATCTGTCATGACAGTACCAGGTGAACTAGACTATCTCCAACAAACAACAGATCATCTTCTACAAAGATGCTGTGCCTAAAAACTGTGCTGCTGCTTTTTAGCTGTCATCTGAGGGCAAAGTTAAAGCATAACATTTGGCTTTACAGCACAAAAAACTTGGGTTTTATTGGCTTAGTGTAGAAAGTACATTCAAGAGTGTGCTACACCTCACATTTTCCTACCTCTTCCTCATCTTTTTTGAAATGCTTTTCCAACACAGACTTACAATGAAAAGCAATGTATTTATATGATTTAAAATTATTTTTAAACTATATATTACAAAAATGAAATATTCACTGTCATAATTATTTTATCATGTACTCAATCTTGATGCAATAACAGTTTATTCTAAAATCAAACTGTGTGTCATACACTTCAGTTTTTAGAGATGCTGTGAAGGTAGTTCTTAAGGCATGCCCACTCCCTTCACTTTCCAAAACATTGAAAACTTTCACCATTTTGTGAATTTAAAAAGATGTAATATCTCAATTCTCAGTCAAATCTATTCTCAACAGAACACAGGTTAAAAAAAAACAAAAAAGACTGTTATTTCTACTTATTCTCTTGCTTTGGCTTCATATGTTAATGTTTTACATAATAAAATTTATTTTGCAAGTGAAATTAGAAATTAAATAAATCAATCAATGTAAACAAGAGACAAAAAATAAAAGCAAATAAAAATAATTTGTTATGTAAATAAGATAATATTTTGTTGTTATTATGATGCATGCTCCAATTCCTTAATCATTTTCGTGGCCCTTTGCTGGACATGCTACAGTATGTCCATGCCTTTCTTGCACTGGCGAACCTAAAACTAGGCACAGCAGACCAGATGTCTCTCACCAGTGCTGAGGAGAGGGGAAGGATCACTTCCCTTGACCTGCGGGAAACACTTTTCCTCCCATGCACAGGACTTGGCATTCCCTTCTGCTAAAGTTCATAAGATGCCTACTAGCTCCACGCTCCAGCCCGTCAGGGTCCCTCTGGAAGGTAGCACGTTCATCTTTTTTATCAACCACTGACACCCCAGGCCCAGTTCTGCATTGCCCGTCAACTTGTTGAGCGTGCACTGCACCATCATCCAGTTCATTAATGATGTTAAGCGGGTTTTGACCCAGTATTGGCCCCTGGGGTACACCACTAGTGGCTGGCCTCCAGCTGAGCTTTGTGCTGTTGATCACAACTGTCTGAGTCCAGCAGTTCAGCTAGTTTTCAATCACTGTCTACTCACCTAGCTTCTACTTCACCAGCTTGTCTAAGAAGGATGCTATGGGAGGCAATGTTGAAAGCCTTTCCAAACTCAAGATAAACAACATCCACTGCTCTGCCCTCATCTGCCAAGACAGTGATCTCATTGTGGAAGGCTGTCAGGTTGTTCTGACATGATTTCCCCTGCATAAATCTATGCTGACTACTCCCAAACACCTTCAGAGCACCATTACAGTCCTTTTGACAGGGGTAAGAACCCATATCTCTGTAACTGCAGCCACAGATTCTCTGCTTCTTTCAGGTATGATGTTTCCCTGTAAACTTTTTCAGATTATGTGATATGACAATCTGCAAAGAAATCTGTTGTGAAAGGGAGATCTGGGGATAAAGTGGAATTTTGCAAGAGTCCAATGACTTAAAAGAAAGCTGCTTTTAGTTAACCCATAAAATATACTTCTACATACACTGCAAAACAAAGCTCATCCAAGAAAATCACATTGTCCTAATGCCAGAAACAAGTTTGCTAGCACTGACATGCTGATAACAGGCTGTCACACAATTCATTGTCATGCTTCTTTCTAGTGTTATTACCAAAAAAAAAAAAAAAAGTTTCATCCCTTCTGTTGAAAAAACTTAACTTGTGTTGATTTAATGTTCTTATTATTTCCCCCTTTGCAGTGGAGTAAAAAGGGCAATTTCTGAACCACCATCCATATTCTCTGTAATGATTTGCTGGTTTAGTAAGAAATGACACCAGTTGATTATTCCCCAACAATTACTGTTCTTTTAAGTAGAGAAAACATCACATTATGCAGTAAAAACACCAGCACATACTAAGAACAGAATACTACAAAAAGTAAGGTAATATTGACAGGAAAGGTATGGAATTCAGGACATACAACAGAAAAGAAGAAAAGATTGTTCCCTAAGAACAAGCAATACTTTCAAGACCAGTTCTTTACATAAATCAAGTCACTGAGGGGATGTTTAAATATTAAAACTATAGAAGTTAAATTATATATAATGAGATCATCAGTCATGAACCTCTCTTCTGATTATTGTTAAGACAGGCAAGAAATCACATGTAGTAAGTAGTATAAACACTTTCAAATATTACAGACTCTTATAAATTAATTTACGTCACCACTTTTTACTAACCAAACAACATACCTAAAAGCATACTTTTTTTAATGTTCAAAATTTTCTCTTATTTTAAAGGCTAAGAACTCTGCTCTGCCTAAAATCACACCTATACCTTGACCAGATTTCATTCTGCATTCATGTTTGCACAGCTTTTGCACTGTTTATTCCACACCTGAGAAGAGGTGGAACACCACAAACTTACAGGAAAGCGGCTCCTCTCCCCCTTCCTATTGATTTTACAGATGTCGTAGAGTAGATCTGCCCACAGAAGGTCTGGTCAAGGCCTCATCTAGATAGCAATTGCTGCTTGCCTGCAAACTTCGAAACAAACCAATCCAGCAGAGAACAAAATGCCAACAGGTTCAAATAAAACCTAATGGGAGTGAAACTCTGTTACTCTCATTTCAGTTCCAAAGGGAAGCTGGAAACCTTGTATTAGACCAACCTATGGGTAACCCACTGAGGAGTGAAAAGGCAGGCGACCAGACTGTCCAGAAACAAGGCAGAAAGGTATTTAGCATTTTTTTGGAATCTTCATCTGTGCTGATTTCCACAGGGTGTTTCACCTTCAGTATATCCTCACTCTGTGGTAGAAATGGACCTGTGTGAAAAATTCCCACTGATCCTAAAGCCTGTGGCTGTGACTGCACTCAGGTCTGCTCTTTTTCCATGAAGCTTTCTGATTTCAAAAGTGTTTAGAACAGATCCTGAACGATTCGGTAGAAGACTACCCGCTAACCTTTGAAAATCTCTAAAACTAAACCAGAATTTATTAAAAGGAGACCATCTTCCACTCTCTTCCATTAATTCTCTCCGTATAACAATAGTGGCCTTAGAATTTGAAACAGAAATCTAAACTTTTTATGTATAGATACATATCCTTTCTGCACCCTTGGCAGTTTTCAAGACTGAACCGGACAGTGCCAGAGCTGACCTGAGGTAGTGCTGGTGCTGGGAGTGCTCTGAGCAGAAGGTTGGACTACAGACCTCCAGAGGAGGACCCCTTCCAACCACGAATTCCCAATGCTGCTTTACTTTCACTAGTAAATCTAGGGAATCACTAGTTTAAATACCTTTGAGTGGTTCTAGAAGAATATATTGTGAAATATCTTCTGAACACTAAAGCAAAAGGCCCACTAAAATTAACAAACTATTTTACTGAACTGTAGCTACAAATATAAAAGAATTACATGAAAATATAATATAAAATCAAACTATATTACTTTTTATAATATAAAATCAAACTGATTTCACAGTTCAATTTGAGTACAATTCAAAAATTATGATGTGTATTTCCTTTTGAATCCAATGGAGCCTATCTTTTTCCAGTTAATATATATTTTTAACAGAAATATAATGAAAAATTTGCACTTACCCATTTAAATCTGACAATATTTATTTAAAGCTAAATTTGCTGCAGGTACGAAGAAATAAGTCACTGTTTGGTTTTTTTTATTCATCTGCTTTAAAAGCTTCCACGGCATGTAACTTGACTGCCTGAGAGGCCAGATAAAGTAACATGCTACAAGGAGAGAGATCATTATCTCAACCATTTTAAATTGAATCCTGCTAACACTTGGCATGCAAACTGAAAAAACAAAGACCTGACTGCCAATATTTGTTAATCATTTGAATTCACTAAATCCCTTGTGTGTTGGGATAAATACAGAACAAAATTAAACATTTAAATAGACGAACTTTTCAAGACCAATGGATGAACTTAAAAAATGCTCTAGTGTGGTGCAGTACCACACTGCAAAAAAGAGTTTGAACAATATTTCTGTATTTCCATGTAACTCACAATGGAAATAGATTCAAAGCGTAAAAGAATACAAAAGACTTCATAAGAGAAACAGGTCCTGTAATTGTCTGAAACAGCAGTGCTGTGCGTGGTGCTTCCTACTTCATCAATTCAGGAGTTAAACTCCTGAAACTTCTGACAGTCTTGTTAGCCCTGACCAGTTACCCCAAAGCAGTATTGACACCCGATTGGAAATCTTCTCAGTTGTACATATATTCTCTGCACCTACATTATCTCTTAGCCGTATACACTGTCTTCAGCATTAAAGCACTGCTATTTGTTACCAGCCCTTTTAGCTCTCCCAGCTGCAGGAAGAACAGCTTGCTTACTTCCTTGCTCACCTGGGCGCATGAATGCATATAGATAACTGTGCCTCGCATTCAGCCTTATGTGATTAGGCACGATCATTTCACAGAATCATTGCATTATTTAGGTTGAAAGGGAACTCTGAATGTCATAGTTTATGGACCTGCATTAAACTTTTGCAAATTATAAAGGGACTATTACCAGTAGCATTTTGAAAACCCGCAAAGCAGATTGTCGGCAAAAAGTTTCAAAGTTTGGGAAGTCTCACGTCACCGAGCATTTGAGAGCTTCTGCCTGTAGAGTCTGAGCAGTGATGTTTGTTCTATTGCTCAGGGATATTCTGATGGCACGGACCGAAGGCATCTGCCCCAGGCAGGAGGACCTGGGGTTGGCAAACCAGTTGTTGCTTCCTAGAGCTCACCAGATGAGCACAGTGGGTGAAAAATGCCTTGGTTCCAGAGAAAACGGGAAGGACAGAATGAAATGTTGTGACACAGCAACCTCCCTCTGAGTAGTGGAGACAGCTTGGTTATCTGTGGCAGCAGCAAGCACAGGCACTGAACACCTATCAGATTTGTCGATTCAGTAGAGCTGATAACACAGAATACTAAACCACACCAACACTACTGCAGAGGCCACTAACAACCACTGACAGCAGCAAGTTCACACTTGAGATCAGTACAGAACGGCAGGTTTACAGCAAAATTTTAATCCAGAAAAATGGCTAGTAAATTCTTGGTAAATAGATGAGAGGGAACTCTATGATCAATTCCTATGAATTAGTGTTTGTCATCCATATCACAAACATAAATGTAATATTCTCATCACAGTAACCACTTAAAAACTGGCTGTGAAGATGTCTTAGCTTCTCATGTACCACCACAAGCCATAGCTGTAAAAATTTTCCCGCTTGGATATTTAATTATTGGCTTTATTCAGTTCTGGTGTTTCTCTGCGGTATGTAAAAATTGTGAAAATCAAAAAGGTATCACAAATTGAAAGCACTCAGTCCCTATCAATCCCTTGCTTTGAGTCTGATAGTGCAAAATTGAGAGATGTGGTTTTGGATGCATTATCATATGCATTATTAGTATGGAAATGGAAGAAGCAGCGGGCTCGATGCACTTGGGGAACAAGATTTACTACAGCTGTTCGTGTCCAAAGATTTCCTGAAGAGTTGTTTTGGGAAATGGGCCTGATTCAGGTGCCATGTAACACACAGTCACCAATATCTCTTACCAAAGAGTGGAGAACAAGAGTTCTTTACTTCCAGAAGGGAAGTAAAGTTATTATGAAGGAGAAAACAGTAATTCTGAGTAGAAGAAAACTCCTAGAAGAAATGACAGCTTAAGACTTTTAAGCTGAAGTCTTGACCTCAGAGCAGAAACCAGAATCAGGAGGGCCTTTTCATTTAACGCCTGCATTTGTTCACTGCTCCTCTGAGTGAAAGAAAACTGCAGGAGATGCTACTTTTCATGACGCACTCAGCTTTTCACTAGAACAGTATGACTGAATGTCCAAAAGGCCCTTTTTCATGTTATAACTCCTAAAGTGACGGAAGCCATTTCAAAGACACCTGAAGTTTCTAGGATTTTCATGGAGTGCTTGAGGTAACATTTAAGGAGATCAACAGAGGTCTTCTAAAGCTTGAAGCTTTGGGTCAGTTAGCAAAAATGACTGCTTTCAGAATAACACTGCAACATAATAGGTGAGTGGGTTAATCTCCCGTTCAGCTGTAGCCTTTGTATTTTAATGGATAGGAAATGTTATTACTTAATTTATCGGGTTTTGCACACAACATTTTAAACAGATCAACTTGAGTTTTATGTTGCTAATATTGCACTTGTGTATAGTATTTCTCATTAATTCATTGACAGATCAAAATGCTTATTCAACCGGTGCTGGCTTGAACAGAGACTGAAAAAGATAATGAGAAAACAAGAGAGGGGAAAATGTCATGTACTAATACATTTGCCATAAAAATAAAAATAATATAAAAACCCCGAATAAATAAATACAAAATTGATGGATGTCTTCAGGCTATTATGTGCCAAGACTAAATTTTCAAATTTTAGCTAATATTGATATGTTTTAAAAGTGTACAATCGTTTCTTTTCCAAGACACACATATAAATATTTAGCCCTTCCTACTCTTACAAAACACAAAGCTAATTTTATGCAAATATTAAGCATGGTTGTTTCCTATCCTAAATGTGAATGAAAGCAGATTTATAAGCCTTAGTACAACTATGCTTACTACCTCCAAATCTAGATTTTTGGAAATAATTGAGAACACCTAATTTCCAGCGCAAGAACTTCATGGATTTCTGATGTTAACGGGCAAGTACTGATGTGAAGTAAAAATTGTATCAACCTTTAGCCCCAGCCAAATTAAGAATTTCCACCATCAGGAAACTGGTTTAATTCATCATTTTTTCCCTCAAAAGAAGAAAAACAGATGAGGTCAAATAAAATACAGAATGTCTGGTATTTTACTGTTTGTATATTCCAATTTTCCTAGTGAAATGGTTCAAATTCTCACCCTCAAGGGCAGCAATAAAATCCAGGTTTTTGGCTTTTGGAGATTAAGAAGAGATCTGCCCAAGGTAGAATCTGAAGACACTAATTCAAAACCAAGATGAATATAACAGATTGCCTTTTCTTTGTTACCTGTGATCTGGAAAGTTGACCTTGAATGCTGACCAGCCTTGCCTCCAGCACTGCCTGTTGCAAAGGCAGCACCCCAGAGCTACTTGCCTTCACACAGACATAAGCAGAAGCTCAGAAAGTAAACACAAGGTATTAGTCAGCTATTCAATTTCATACCTCACTTTTTTTTTCCTTAGATTTTTGTTTCCCAAAAATCAAAACCAAAAGATTATAAATCGGGCAAGTTGACTTCATCATATGAAGAAAATTACATTATACTACCTTAGTAGTTTATTAGATGGCTTTTACCTAAACTGCTATGTGTCCTTACTGACTGGATTCAAAAAAACAAAGCAACACAAACACAAATATAAAATCCTTTTTCTTTTCTCTCACAACAACAACAACAAAAGCAGCACAATAAATTTAGATAAATAGACTTAAGGCTGAATGTTCTATTGCTTTCGTGCAGCGGGTACACATGTTTTATTTATACTAACAGCTGCTATTGTGCCTGGCTGTTTTGCCTCAGTGCAATCCTTCAAATACATATCAAACATGATACAGATAGTCTGTAGCTATCTAATAGCACTCAGGAGGTATTCTGAAATTGTACCGAAGTTTATTTGTTCTGGTATTTTGGAATTCCCTACACATGGTATTCCGGGGAAAAACTATGCCTGCCTTAGCTAGTAGTGCATCCACACTCTTCAGCAAACTGTTTCCTCAGAATGAAAGAAAAATCATAACTAATTCCATCCTATTAATACCCAGACAGGGTTCCAAAGTCATCTCCATCGTGCTATATTTTTCTCATGTTACATTTCATTACAAACTATCACTAGAAGCAGATTTATTAATGCATAGAATCACAGAATCACAGAATGATATGGGGTTGGAAAGGACCTCTGGACATCATCTAGTCCAACCACCCCCTGCCAAAACAGGTCTCCTAGATCAGGTTGCACAGGAATGTGTCCAGGTGGGTTTTGAATGTCTCCAGAGATGGAGACTCAGCCCCCTCCCTGGGCAGCCTGTTCCAGTGTTCTGCCACCCTCAAAGTGAACAAGCTCCTCCTCATGTTTAGATGGAACTTCTTATGTTCCAGTTTGTGCCCATTTCCTCTTGTCCTGTCACTGTGCACCAGTGAAAAAAGACCGGGCCCTTCCTCTTGACACCCGCCCTTGAAGTATTTATAGGTGTAACATCCCAATTCACACATCGTCATAGGAAACAGACATACACAGACACACATTCACATGCACACTTTTTATAATAAAACAATTCTCTTCATTCCCAGCTTCAGGTGAACTCCAAACTGAGCACCTTTTCAGAGAGGGGACAGTGGCACTGATCATTTGGTCAATTGTGTCTTGCCACTCAAGAAATATTATCTCCTGACAGCTAGAGGTCCTAAAACCTCTTTAGCTTTGTCCTTTCCTTTCTTAGTGTAATATGCCATACTACCCTGCCAAGACTATGAGGTTGACTCCCGTTATGCTAGGAGCATCCTTCAACACATGTGTAGTGAAAGGGAGTGTCTGTACTTCAGGTTGGGGCCCTGATATTTAGACCCAAAGATGAATTTTGACTCTGCAACATATACTGTGTTTGTGGGATCATAGATATTTTTTGCTGGAAAGGATCTTGGAAAGCTTCTAGTCAAACTTCCAGGTCAAAGCAGGGTCAGCTCCAGATCCGGTCTTTATTCAGTCCAAACCTGAAATAAACTAAGGATGAAGACTGCACAGCCTCTCTGGGCAACACAAGCCACTGGATTTCCTTATGTCCTTCATTAACCTTGTTTGTTTTGAATTATGCCCCCTGTCTTGTCCTCCCATTATGCAATACCACTTTGAAACTTCTGATCCAATCTTTTTGCTGAGTCATAAGCATCAGATGGCTGCTATTAGGTCCCTCTGATAAAGTTTTTCCTGTATTAAGAAGCCGAAACTGGATACCGTATTCTGGATGTGGTCTTATAAGGGCTGAGTAAAGGGGAATAGTTGGTTCCCTCATCCTACTAACTGTTAACACAACTTCATCTCTCTTAAAAAGAAAATTAAACAGAGCATCAAGATTGATTAATATCTTATGTGAGATGTGACTTTGTGGCTACGCTAGGAATTTGCCTTACTTTCCGTTGGAAATCAATCGTCCCAGAGGTCAATACAAAAGATTTCTGCTACAAGGGTTTTAAGAGGCTATTTCAGGCCTCAGCCAAAATATATCATAAATCAAGAAGTCATCTGTCATTGCTTCTGAAATGAAGTTAATTCTACCGGCCAAAAATGATAAATAGAAGTGCTTGAGGTTAAATTTGTTAAACAGTCTCTAGCCTTTGCAATCATTTTCAGCTCTTCTAAAATTGTTGTGAACTTAAATCAATGGACAGCCTCATTTTGCTTTCTGTCTTACTGCTTTCATTTAAAATGATCTTTTATTTACTTCTGAACATTGTCATGATACGTTTAGCTCTCCTTACGAGAGTCATCACAATGGGTATCTCTTTACGTGCATTCTTTCTGGTTTTCTCTCTGTTTGTGTGGTACCGATGCTATTAAGACATTACATGAACAGGAGTAGTACAAAGAATATAGCCACAGAACCCAAAAGAGTAAAACAAGCTACAGCACTTGTATTCTTTCTCTGATCCAATTGGCAAAAGTAAAACTGTGGGAAGAGAGTAGAGGAATATATAAGTAATGGCAGGAAAGTACAACGGACTGAATGTAAAAATTTGTAGAAATGGGATGTCTGGTATTAGCTAGACTAGAACACAAACAACCGAGGACAGTGGATCAAAGCAATAATTATTCACTGTGACACAATGAGGATGGGACACTGTAAATAATGTGTTTGATCATCTGAAATAAAGACACAATGGATTTCTTTTATGTTTCACCCTTAACATTATTATGTTTTCACTGATGATTTCACAAAAGACTTGGGTTACAAAGAGGTTGTGCCATCCACCCACAATGTCTAATTTAGGACATAAGAATTCCATACTGATGCCCAACCACATATTTCTGCTGATTGACAGTATTGTTTGCTCAGAAGTTCCATCCCAGCAGTTCAGTTTTGAGACAATATAATATTTTGTCTTATTTTTACTAGAGTAACGATTTCCTCTACAGCAATTAGACATTTTTTCTCTAGTAAATCTGTGCTGTCCTTAGTTTCTTCTTTCTACAAGATAATGACAGACAACTTTTAACATCATCTGGGCTGCCATTTCCAAAACTGTTTTGCCTTTTTTATCCTTCCCCATCTTAAAGAAGGCAGGTATTATAAATGCCATAAAAAAATTATTCTCTGGCACTGTGTTTGTCCAAGGCCCTGGCAATGAATGGTTGGTGATGTAATCCTCATGTAACAGGGCAAGAGTGTTTGAGGAGCACAGTAGACTACTGTTGATATACCCTGTAGAATGCAACAGGGAGACATACTGCAGGGGACACTAACTCTCCTGGAGAAGTCAAAGAATTCACTGAAGGCAGATGCACAGGCCACTTTCCAAAACACTAGCTCACCAGGAGCACAAGTTGGCCAGAAAGCCCTCATCCTTCAGAGCAGGTGATTGACAGCGTTAGTTCAGCATATTTTCCATGTTGCTGACATAGGTGGAATTTTTAACTAACTTCAACTGCAAATTAAAGCTGACTGCAACACAGCAGAGACCCCAGCAGCTGACAGCAGTGCAAGCATCCTCCGCCTCCTCAGGAAGCAAGTCCACCTGTGGCAGAGCTGCCTTTATTGTATTCCTCTACTACAGTCTGCTAGCGGAGATAAACTGAGCAGCCCATCCCAGGAAAGCCACTATGTTTACTCTGAATGATGCAAGCAATGATTCACAGGCACCCTGCCAGGAAATATTCTCAGCAGCAGCGTGCAGCAAGGAGACAGAAATCTGAGAATGAAAACCAAGTATACTGACAAACAATACTCATGACTTTTCAGATGCATTATTCCCACTTTAATGATCCTTCTCCTCTTTTCTTAAAAAAAGGCTGATGCGTATGCCATGGGCAGTTTCACAACAACAGAAATCTGTGTATGCTACATTGATCACTGATGGCTTATTTGCTGGCTTGCCGGGGGCTGACTTCCACACACACACACACTGCCTGGGTGATGATAAGAACAGGAAAAAGAGGGTGCACACTCTTTTTCTGTTGTCTTACACATGACCAGTGCTGGAGACATGTATATTATTCCTGTATATTTTTTGTTTCCCTTGACAGGAGATTTTTGAATTAAATAAACCCAAAGGATGACAGGGCTATCTGCATCATATGCACTAGGAGGACACCAGTACCAGTGCTGGAGAAAATGTTTCCATCTCTTCCTCTCTTCTGAACGGTCTGTCAGAGAAAAAGAAGGGCATATCCTCTGCAGAGGACAACCCAAAATCCGCAGAAATTCCCTGGTATAAATTCAGAAACACAGAAAAAATTAAATAAGAGACAAATAAAGTATTTTTCCTATTAAAAAAGGGTGATTTTAGAGCGATCGTTTCTGAAATACACAGCAAGAGGTAGAAAAATTCTTCCATTGCTGATTCCTGGCTTTTAGCCATTTCTAATGTTTCTTTACGCTTCATTGTAACAGAATTCCTAGATCTCTAAGTGAGGAGAAAAAAAAAAAAAAAAAAAAAAAAGCTGGACTGGGCTAGGGAGAGGATGAGACTCTGCAGTCAGGAGAGGGAGAGAGGAAAAAAAGGAAGAATGTTCCTTCTGCAGCTTTGTCACTGCAGAAAGCCCAACTCCAGTCCTCTCAGTGACTAGCCTTCTTGCAGTATCCAGTCATCCTCCTGGGACAGCTGAAAGGAGGAAAAAAAAAAAAAAAAAAAAAAGACGAGACAGAATTCCACCCTAGATATTGCCATTGGAATTATTGCCATAAAACACAAAGATGCATGGGAAACATGAGACACCTTCAGATGGCAGAATCAGCTTTGGAAGTAGGTACGTTCAAATGCAAATATTGAAACCACCACCAGGATACCTTCTAGCATGAGAAACGCAGCCACAGTATGTGCAGAGGAGAGAGGAGAGGTTATCAGAGGAATACATGCATCTGCAAAAGATGATAAGCAGATGACAGGAGTGTATATGTGAAGGTGCAGGGGCAAATAAGCAAGAAAATAAGAAAGAAAATAGAAAGAGAAATCAGCTAAACCATTTCCACACAATTACATTATAGGAAAATGAGTCTTTAGTCCAGCTTTTCCATACAATTAACAGCTGGAGTTGACCCTAAGGTACTACACAAGAATCAAGAGGCAAGGAGGTGGTTTGTGCAATCTGACAATGGAGGATTCCACGACATGAAATAAATTGTATCATTAAAATGTGCATAATACTCTAACACATTTGAAACAATTTAACTTACAGTGATTCACATTTACACTCAGAGCTACACAAAATCTGAAAACTAGTTATTCAGTAAGAATTATATATTTTTCAGATTTTATTGATTTTAATGAGAAAATAATTTAGAGCCACCATGTTGCTTTAACCATAACTTACCAGTGAGAGGAGTAAGAATTTCACAGAGATCTTTGGCAAAATGAACCACTAGTCCCAACAGTAATTAAAGTGCTATCTTATCATATATGATAAAACATGGACAGGCATGCTGCACATACAAGGTGGTGACAAATAACTTGTGAAACTTCAGTAGTCATCACCAGGTCATAAATACAAGAAATTTCAGAGTCCTTCATTGACAGAAGCATGTGTATTCAAAATCTGTGAGTCCCTTATTTCAAAGAAGAGCGTTGTGGGTTAACCCTGGTAGGATTAACACGTACTTTCTACTTGAAACTTCCAGAGTTGTCTGCCCTGCGAATCAGTATTACAAGTAAGTATTAACCATCCTCTTCAGATGCATTAGAAATGTAATGATAAGTGATCATCTGAAACTCACAATTATGTGGATGTCTGCCCAGATCAAAGCTGACTATCTTCCAGTGATGTAGAGCCTTAATATGTGACTCAAAACATGGCAATGCAATCATTCTTTGCACAAGGCCAACAGTAAAAATTAAAAACCAAATGTGGTTTTTTAGGCCAGCTGGCATGTATACTTTGTCTTACTGAAGCCTGTGTGCACCCTTTTTTGCAGCCTGACTCACAGTAAGTCAACCAGTTTGTTTTTAATTTAGCACTGTTGAGGATGAACTTGCCAAGATGTGCGGAATTGCACAAGTTCATACCATGCCTTGAATATTTTCTCTTAAGAGATTAATCTGGCTTTGGCCCAAAACAACGCAGGAACACAAACCAAAACGTAGTCACATACCAGCACTTAAGATGCTGCTGAAAATCTTATAATGGAAAAATACTGTTGAACTTCAACATAAAGTTGTATCCAAACATTTGCTTTCCTCCAGCCCTCAGGAACGTCTACTGGTCGTTATGAGTTTTCAAAGATAACCTAGAGTGGACTCCCAATCTACACGTTGAATACATAAATAGAAACATTGAATAATAACTTATTTACAAAATACAGAGTCCCTCACTCCCCTGTATTTTGACAGCCATGTCTGTTGGTAATATGCAACTCTACAAAAGCCTTTACAGTTACTGAGATTAATATGAACTAGATAGTTGTGTTTCTTCATGCATTTGAAAGCCCCCAGCATGATACAGGCATTCCACAAAACAATGAATTAGGGGAAAAAATATTTCTACTACATCTGTACAGCAGTTTACAGATTTATGCCCTCCTTTTTAGTTACTGTTTGTGCACTCATAAGGTTCTTTCTCTCTGCAAAATGAAACAGTAAGAAAAATCCTATAGCACCAAATGAATAGTGAGAACTACTTGGTGGCTATTTTTTTTCTTTCAAGTGTTCGTTTGACATTTTATGAATAAAGGTCTACATATATTTTAATAGCAAAATTCAGCTATGTAGACTGAAGGAAACAGTTATCCAGACAGATCTTTCAAAATATGTCTTACCTCTAAAGCAAGTAAAAAAAGTAAATTCAGATTTTGGTAATGCATATATATATATGCATATGTATATTTAGATATATACATGCATATGTATAAAGAAAACAAAGATGTTTTACATATCCCAGTAAAAAAGAAAAAGCAAAATAACTACAAACCGCTGAAAGAATTATTATCTCCATTTCCTATGAGTTTTGAATTTTGTAGGAAGTTTTACAAACATGAAAAAACGTTTCCATTTACCTTAAAATGCCATACTCTCCTCGTGCAAAGCTGTAAGAGCCTTAACAAACTTGCCCATTGGTAAGAAATGTAGCCACTTCTACTTGGGAATTGGCTTTTTGTTTGAGAGTTTTACATAAATAACTTCAGAAAAAAATTAGTGTGTTCTGCATCTTATAGGATCTGATGCTTTGAAAAACAGCTTGCATGAAATTCTTGACATCCAACCGCTTACTTTAAGTTACAGAATTTCTTTCTCTCCCCCCATCTGCATTTGCTCCAGCTGTTGTTAGACAAGGGAAACCTAAAAATTGACTACTGTCAAGCTGTGGCTCTAGGGCTTCCATTGGTATCAGTGCCACCCCCTCCCAGCGTGTTTAGGAACTGTAACGTGAAAAAAGGAAAGAGATTCTGCCTTGAAGATAGTGTCTTCTGAGAGCCACATGATGTTTATCTGCCTGTAGTTTCAGTAGCTCATACGTTGCTCCTTGGTCATCTTCGCAGGAAACAAAAATGAGTGCTGGTGGCATAAATACTGGTTTATTCTATAGAAATATGTCCCCACCAAAAGAAAAAGAGAGCAGTATCAGCTATGTCTCAAGAAGCAGCGCTCCACAAGAATCACAAGCAGGGAGCATTTAGCTGGAAGACACAGCAGTTTATATGAATGCACAGAAAGAGATATTTATACACTCCAGTGTCTATTTCAACATCTGGCCCTACCCAGAATGAGTCCTCATAGCCCTGGAATTCTGTTTCAGTTTGGTGATGTTCCTAAATTGAGGGCAATTGACATCATTTTCTCGCACAACCTGAAAAACAATTGAAAAATACCATTGTCCCACCATTGAGGAGAAAGTACTGGAAGTAGCACTGCTGACCTTCTAGCAAGTTACAATAAAGTGCATTAAAAAAAAAAAAGTTTAAAAAATCCAATCAATCACGTAAGCAATAGATTTAAAAGCAGATTAGATTGACTGGATGCCTCTGACTGACAGAGCCTTACAAAACTGCTGTTTTGAAACCAACTGTAGAATCTTTTCTTTTTTAATAAGCATGATTGGCTTTGAGTGCTTTGTCAACGTGACAAACCCTTTCCAGCAGAAGTGGAACATTTATTCAAATGGTAATGAAAGTGAATGTAATTTCTAGTGGTGCTGAATCAACTTTTCAAGACTCTAATTTGCATTTGTATAAAACTCCCAATTTTTTCAATATGAAACATATTTGAATAGGGTTTTGAGATGAAACAAATTGACATACTGCTTTTGCCATCAATTTCAAAGTATTTTGATTTCTTTATGATAGGCAACTCTAACAAATACTGAGCAGCTTTTATATTTACACATTCTCCTCAATTGGAAAGCAGACTCTTGAGATTCATTAAAATAGTCTATAGCTCTTATATTAAACCATTGTACCAACTAGCTCAATTTTCAAATCCAAATCAATTGTTTGTTGATCTACATTCTGCCAATGTAGATTTATCTCTCAATTCACCATAAGTGACCAGGGCTTGTAGACCGTAAGTTTTCGTGATGCAATATTCTTCCATAATCACCAGCAGGCATACAGTGATTCTCTCATTATTATTCTTCCATAACACCCCCAAAATCAGACCAGAATAGAAAATAATACTGAAAATAATCTGTTGTTATTTAATTTATAATCACTGTCATATCTGAAACTGGACTACTGGATTCAGTTTTGGTCTTCCCAACTCAGATAAAGCATGACTGGGGTGAAATGGATCCAGAGATGGAAGCAAGAAAAAAAGCTGAAGCTGTCAGGTTGAGATGCAAGGTGACAGAGCTACTCAAAAAACAAAATAACAAAGAAAAAAAGTCCCTTTTATACAAGGGACATTCAGTGAAACTGAGATATAATAAATCGGTTATGCAAGACTAGCAACATACTAAAGTACTAAATGCATAAATATGCAATGAGAATATTAATATTTACATTCTAGAAAACAAAAGTTGCAAACATATAACTTCACGTGAACCATAAAGCTCAAAGTTGAGCTTTAGGGATGTCATTTCCTCTCTGTTTGCTGTAGGTGTTCTTCTGTTCTTCATTTTTGAAAAAGAATCACTGACAGAATAATGGATTGACTAGAAACAGTTATTTAAGTGGAAATTAGCACTAGGTACAGCTGCAGCTGAATTTGTCTGTTCAGGCAGGGGATTTGTGAATGAGATACATTTCAAATTATCTATGGCATGGTGTTGACAAAGGTTTTAAAAAGCACAAAGTTTTCAGCTATAGGCATCTGATAGCATATCCACCACGGGCACTACCTGACCAAGTGTTTCTGCTCCCAACAGTACAGAAATGCTACCATCTGGGAAACAGTATTAGTAAAGCTACACAACAACATTCAGATAAAACATGCAGTGTATATTATCCATATGGTTTATGTGAGAACACATCTTTGTCTAGTAACAGTAATTGCTATTAGGCAGCATAAAATATATCTGCTGGAGAAGTATTTGCATATAGTTCAGAGACAGTTTCAAAAAAAGTTAGGATTTTCAGAGTATTTAGAATAACTAAGAGCACCATAAGCCCCTGGTTAACGGCAGAGTTCACATAAAACATGTGCAGATGTCACTAACTCTTCAGCATTCCTATCTCCTGCACTACGCAGCCAGACAGGGGACAGAAAATACAACAAAAGGCACAGGGGTTGAGATAAGAACAGGGAGATCATTCAGCAATTACCGTCACAGCCAAAACAGACTCCACTTGTAGAAATTCAATTTATTACCAATTAAAATCAGAGTAGGGCAATGAGAAACAAAAATCAAATAGTAAAACACCTTCCCCTCACCCTTCCCTTCCTCCTGGGCTCAGCTTCACTCCTGACTTCTCTGCTCCCTCCCCTGAAACAGTGTAGGGGAACGGGGTACGGGGGTTGTGGTCAGTTGATCACACGTTGTCTCTGCTGCTCCTTCCTCCTCAGGGGGAGGACTCCTCACACTCTTTCTCTCCTCTAGCATGGGGTCCCTCCCATGGGAGACAGTCCTCCACAAACTTCTCCAAAGTGAGTACTTGCCCTGGCTCCCCTTTCTCCTGGCTGCAGTTCTTCATAAAATACTCCAGTGCAGGTCCTTTCCACAGGGTGCAGTCCTTCAGGAACAGACTGCTCCAGTGTGGGTCCTCCATGGGTTCACAAGCCCTGCCAGCAAACCTGCCTTCTCCAGCACGACAGTTGATCACACGTTGTCTCTGCTGCTCCTTCCTCCTCAGGGGGAGGACTCCTCACACTCTTTCTCTCCTCTAGCATGGGGTCCCTCCCATGGGAGACAGTCCTCCACAAACTTCTCCAAAGTGAGTACTTGCCCTGGCTCCCCTTTCTCCTGGCTGCAGTTCTTCATAAAATACTCCAGTGCAGGTCCTTTCCACAGGGTGCAGTCCTTCAGGAACAGACTGCTCCAGTGTGGGTCCTCCATGGGTTCACAAGCCCTGCCAGCAAACCTGCCTTCTTCAGCACGAGCTTCCCATGGGCTCACAGCCTCCTTCAGACATCAGGATTTCCCCCTTCTTAAATATTTTATCACAGAGGTGCTACTTACTGGCACTGACAGGCTCAGCCTTGGCCAGCAGCGGGTCCATCTTGGAATGAATATAGGAAGCTTCTAGCTTCTCACTGCAGTCACCCCTGTAAAACCCTGGCTACCAAAACCTTGCCATGCAAATCCAATACACGTTCAAATAAATCTGGGCAAGTCAGTAACGTATTTGATGATGCACAAATTAGTGTGCAATATCATATTTACTCTGTAGCTTCTTTATGTATCCATTATAGGAAAAAATACATGATGAAGTGTAAACTTACAATTATACTTGTACACGTACAGAAGTTTTTACTTTCTACGTGAAAGCAAACTTAAAATGAGAGAATCAAGGCACTGAGACAGTCCATTATGTAATGTCATTAAAAAATCACATGCTTCAAAAGGCAGCCTGGTTTGCTGTCATCTGCAAGGTTTTATATTCCTGTTTGAAAGGTCAATAGAGAAAGTTAAGATTTGTGTGACTACAGGCAGCACTTCTGACAATAACTTTTAGTCAAAAGCGTAAGTGCGAAACAAAATCTTGTGCGTTACAAAGGCACAGGAAAAGCTAAATTCAGCTCCAAACATCCTCCAAATATCGTTTTGCTTCTCGAAGCATGGCCAGGATTTTCATTGCTTCCAATTTGTCAACCTCCATTTCCATGCTTATAATGTCCACTACAGCATCACTTACTCCATCAGCCATGTGCTTCTTATCTCTGGAAAAAAAAACAGAAAGGGGTAGTGGAGGAAAATGCATAATAATGTATTTTTTTTTTTATCAATAGCTTCAGAGGCAAGATATTACTGGAAAAGAGGCATTAAAAAAAATCCCAAATGCAAATGCAGCTTGTATATTGTATGGCAAGATTCTCAGTGAGTTTTCACGTAGCTGAGTACTGACAGTAACAAGGGTATCTCTCAGTCAAACATTAGAAAGTTTTCAGCATGTTCAGCATGTTCCGCATGCTGGAATTTATAAGAAAAAAACCTTGGAACCCGGCTAAGCTGTCACAGAATAATTGTTTTCTTTTAGGAAGAACTGGACCTTCTGAAGTCTTTTTTATTATTATACCACTATGTGGTTCCAATATGAAAAAACCCCATAAACCAACACTCATTTATTAATAACACTATTTTTAATACAAAGCTGACATTTATTTTTTGCAGGAGAAAGTACTGACTTTGGGCTCTAATTCAAACTATTTTGTCCATTATCAAGAAACTTCCTAAAAATCTCAAACCTTCAGGAAAGTTAACATCCACAAATAACAATTCCCACTTCAAAATACATTATTCAAGTATCTTATTTTCTCAAGAGAAATCTATTAGCTTGAAACTCCTACAGCTTAATTCAATACTAAAAGAGAAAAAGCAGTAGTAAGTGGCTAAAGCAACCAGTGGAACTGTGTGGTTACAAGCTCTACTTTCAAGACTATATTGGAAAAAATGGACATAGTGATGAAATCCAAGCAACCCAGGAAGGCCCTTTCAGCATCGTGTCAGTCCTTTCTTTCAGACAGCTCTAAGTCTTCCTAAAGCCTCGAACTTCTGCTAAGGCTGTGCTCTTTGTGAGACAGTCCATCTCCACTCTACTCACCCACAGACATAGAAGTAACCTCTCTCTTTCAGCAGGACTCGGGCAACCTCCTTCGCATAAAGCCTAATGACATCTTGCACATATTTAGGCGGGGCTATTTCTGCAGTTGAAGAGTCTCTTGAGAAACAAACCTTAAGATGAGTTAACGTGCCATTTTCAAGAAAACATCTGAGCTCATCTCTGAAAGACAACAAAAGCTGTTAGCAATAACTCCGAGATAAGCATTCTCTCATGAATACAAAATTAATGATAAATAGTAAACTTGCTTGAACAAATAGTCTCGATCTTGATGCCGACAACCAAAAAACAGCCATGTGTCTCCAAACTCCCAGTCTGTGTGTTCTTCTCTGAGCTTTTGCCTAAATAGATCAAAAAAGAAGAAGGTACTCATAGTATGTAAATCCAATCCGGTTTTAGGAAGTGCAGAATCTAAACTGTCCATAACCTAATTCTCATTTACAGTAGTGCTTTAATAAACCCCTGCATTGGCAGAAATGTGAAACTGCATAAGGTAAATCACAGTTAAACCCTCCTCTGATTTTCTTGAGTACTCACTTTTGGCCCAGCTCAAAATCAATCAACTTCAAAGGTGGGTTTTTTTGCCACAGTTTTATATTGGAATAGTCAAGTCTGACACTTCCAAACATTTCACAAAACAATCCTGACTGCTGAATAAGGAGATCACTACCTTTTATCCTTTACTGGAAGCCCTATAAAAACACTTGGGAAAACTCAGCATGAAGCATATTTAGCACACTTTCCATTTAGCTGTAGAAGCCTGCAAGACTTTATGAATAACAATCTATTTACTACTACACCATCAGAAGAGTTATTGCATTTTCTTGAAATAGTGCTGAAGGTATTGCTTTATAGGGTTTTTTGCTGCAACGTTCTGGTTATATTTTGAGAGAGATATTTCATTTATCATTGATCAAATGCTTATGAAATGCTATGGATCCTTTAAAATAAAATGCAAAATACTTCTGAGACCTAAAAGTTGGTGAATAAAACTAAGGAGTAAGATTTGTACATAACAATTTGGTTAAAGCAGAAGCATGGAGTCAGAAACATCATGTCAAAATTTCGCTTTTCTCTCAAATAAAATGGTTTAAAAATAATTGTTATGGGATGCAAGAAACTCTGTCATCCTGCTGGAACAAATAAGTCAGGTAGGAATGATAGATGATGTGTTGGATACCTATAAAACTTGCATCAATTCCCACCCAAATATTCTAATCTTCCCACTTATCCTTTCCTCCAAATAATCACATTTTTACAAACTCTTAGTGTGAGGTATCTGTCACTTTTTGAAGAAGTATCTCATTGCCTTGCAAAATTATACTGCTGGAATTGAAGGGGGAAAAAAACCCAACAATTATGTTTCCTCAAATACAAACACACAAACCCCAAGATTACTGCCCACTTGAGGGTTTAACTGCCAAGCTTCTGATCTTGAAACATCAAAATGTGTAAACACACAGAAATAGGGGAATGTGGGAGAAAACTTGGCATTCAGCATGCCAAGGCTTTTAATAGGGATGTCACGTCCGAAGGAAATGGATTTTGAATATCAAAGTGAAGCCAATCAATACTGTTTCTAACATCTACCAACCACTTACAGGGCTTTCACTAGCAACACATACATAGAAGATTTAATTTCTGCAATTCACCCAATTCCTTATACATCCACTACAGATATTAAATATAGTCAGATGGAAGCGTAAGTTTTACTCATTTGAAACACAACTAAACAAACAAGCACTGCTTATATAAAATTAATAAGACTTTCTAATTGGCATACTATACTTTTTTACAAAAAGTAATAAGACCAAGAAAAGAAAATTAGCTATACTCGTACTCAAAACCTGAGGCTGTAATTTCCTCAACATAAAAAGGTTGCTTTTCAGGTAACAATTTGGTACATACCTATGTTGTAGGAAACCAATAAATGGTGAAATTCCTGTTCCTGGACCAACCATCATGAACGGGACAGATGAGTCTGCAGGTAAGTGGAAAGTATTGTTTGGACGAGCATAAATAGTTATCTAAAATGAAATTAGATAGAATACAATTAAATAATATTCTTAAGCAGTGAAAATGCCACGAACGTTTTAGAACCTTTAGGATATTTATATAGTGTATGTGTCCACACACCCTTCCAGATCCTGAACTTCAGAATTTATTTTTCATGCCATACAGACATCTGGAATTAAATTTTATTTGAGTTTCTGAAAAAAAAAAAAGAAACCAACCCAACCACTCTATACTTACAGACCTATTAATTAATCTAGAAAAAAAAACCAGGCAAAGTTACACAAGTAGGAGTTTCTGAGTATGAAAGTTGACTGCACCATAACATTGAGGAATACTTTTAACAAAATTCATGAAATTGGTGTTGGTACTCAAAGGGGAGTAAAGCTTACTGCTATTATTGGCAACACAACCCTTTTTTATACTGTGAACATCTAAAATATTCCAGTGGAGGTAAGGATTTGTTTATAGCAAACTGAGCTTACTTGCTTTCTTATTTTTCATAAAAGTTTAACATGATCTCTAAAAATGCGTATGGGTGAGGGGAAGCAGATAACTGCTCAAAGACCTTGGAAAATGGTTTATATCATTCCACTGATAAAACTCTAATTCTGATCTTCAGATCTGCATCTGAAAGGAAGTCTAAACATGATTTTCATAGGAGCTCCACAACTACTCTCTGCGATGTGGCTAACATAATGTTTAGAAAATGAGAAATGACTATGTTTAATTCTTTAAAAGATTATTCAAGACTCAGCAGCAGCCACAGCAGAGCTTCATCCGTTCAAGTCATAAACAAACAACTAATCTATTTTTCATATTAATTATGAAAGGATTTGAATTGACTTTCAAGTTCAAGAAAGAAATGAAGCACTAGACCAAGTTATTTAAACTTTGCTCTGTAAGCCTGAGTGGTATAGCACCACTCATTTCTTACTGTTTAATTCACTATAGATACTAGAATGTTAAACAGGATTGTTTTTCTGGTTTGATGATGATTAAAAAAACTACAATTCTTCCTGCAGGGGGCAATATTTGGATTTCTATTACACTTATTCTTCAAACCACACTTGAGTTAGGAGGTTATTTTCCCTATTAATGATTCCAAACTGGTCATTCCTTTAAAAAATACTGCAAATGGTAAACACTTTTATAACGTAAAATGTTTTCAATTAATCTAAGGTATTTTTGTGTAAGATCACACTCATCTATTTTGTATTGGTATTCCACATATTTCTGCAATCTATGTGTATTGCTGCACCTTTATCTTAGCTGAATTCTAGCTTGCGCAGCAGATGCAAATAGTACTGAACTTTATTCAGACTAATTTTGTAAGAATCCTTTTTGTTTAATTTTTACTCCACCTCTGTTTCATGTTTTATCCTTAATCTAGTGTAAATCGATTATATTTTAAATAAACAGCATATGTGAATACTGGAATAAGATATATGATGCACATGTTAATCAGTTTAGTTTTGCAGTTAGTTTTAAAAAATTAAGATAACTTGCATGGGTTTTCCTTCCATTTGCCAGACCAACACCTTGAATGGGTGCCACAGTTTTCTTATAACTAAATTCTATGCTTGTTTGCATTTTTCTTAATCAATCAAATATAGATTAGACTGGCAGTAGATATTTTGTCATATTAATTATATACTATAATTCAATATTTTTAATAATTAGTTTACACCTAATAACTTTGAGACCAATTAATTAGATAGGTTCTCTGCCACAAAATGAAAAGACAAACAAAAAAATAGTACCTTCTCCTGGTAATACCCACTATGCCAAACCATCTTTGATGCACATCAGAAATACCACAGAAGATTGCCCTCTGTGTCACATTCAACAACTTGGCCTTTGCGAGACCTGAGGTCTGTGTGAGACCTGACAAGATGTAAGAGGTTTATGATTTCTCCCCTATTATTTGTCACCTGGAAGTGACTAAGTGCCTCTCTCCTACAACAGCCATAATCATTTAATTGCACAGTGGTATTGTAGTCCATTAAAACATCTTCCAAGACTCGCTTAAGACTAGAGTTGGAAAACGACTCTGGCCTTTCAGCAATGGGCAGTTTCACTACTCATGTTCTATTTTATCTGTGGATACCAGAGTTTGGCAACTCAGCAATGAAATTCCAAACACATTACACAGGGAACTTAAAGTAGGATAGAGCTGCAAAATGAAGATGCGTACTGCCGAACCACCAGCATTACATCACAGCAGTGAACCTGCAACTGTTCTAAACGTATAAATTTAACAGTTAAGGGAGTTTAGATCTAATATTCATACCTTTTCCGTTGAACGGCTTACTCCTTTTGTATCCAGATTGTTTTTAATGGGGTGCAGTAGAGGTGTGACTAACTCAGCAAGCCAGCCTGTACATACTCCTTTCCGTGAGACTGCTCTCGTGGGACAGGCAGGAAACTCCACAATATTGAACACAAACCATAGTTTTCCTGGCTGATATAAGTTTGAACTGTAAAGACAAAAGCATTTTTAAAAACCCCAAACCTAAGAGATAGCTGTACAATATTACAGCAGGTCCATTTGCAGCCCAAACCACCTCACTTGAATGAAGTTTCTCAGTGTTCAGTTAACTGAGTGATATTTATAAATAGTTAGCAGAGTTAATTGTGTGATATTCATATATAGTTAGAAAATGTCTTAAGATTGGACTCAGAGGCCAGTGCCTACAGAAGGGAATCCAAATTCCTCTCTATCAGATTCATACATGTGTGAGCTTGTTCTCGAGAACTCCATTAAAGACTTGCCAGACACTCAAAACAATGTTGTTTGAAATAGTCAAACCCTGGGTTTTTTTTTTTTGCAACAGGGACACAGCCACTTTTTCCTCAGGTGGCATCTTTCATTCCTCTCTTTCTTCTTTAGATCATAATATACACATATACACACGCTTGACAAAAAAATAAAAAAAAAGATGAAATTTGAATATTTCATTACCTTGACACTGAATAAGATCTGGCTTGTAACTTAGGAAGATGTTCTGAAAAAATAAAAAAAAAATTTAAAAAAAGCATCACTTATTGTTTGAGTAACCCCAATGAAAATGAAAATATCGTATGTGTGTTTACATTAAAACAGATTACAAGCATATTACGGTTTAACTGTAATTTTACTCTATTAACATTCAGTGTTTGTGTCTCAGAAATAAGTTATTAAGACTGAACTCTATTTTGAATGTTTTTTAGACTTTGTGGAACAGGTGTTAGAGATACCACAAAATGAGGCCACAACAGTTAACTGTTGGTTGTTGGTCAATTAAAAAAAAACGTAAAGGTGCACAGAAGAGATGCCAGCAGTTAGTGGACAAAGTGAAGCCTGAAATTTACTTTTCCCTACCTTTCATCTAAGACTGCTTTATGGAGCTCAAGAGCTCTCAGAATAGGAATTTCTTGATTGAAATTTTCCTGTATATATAATGTCCTAGAAGCAGATGCGTCAGTTCGATTTCAAACCACTATGAAAACCTTTGCAAATTTTGAAATCACTGCTTAAAAAAAACACCCAAACAGTAACAGACAGGAATTTACTGGCCATTTTTTCAATGAGAAACCCACAACATATCTATCACCCTCTCACACACATGTTTATGTCTACACATATATGTACCTATACATACATAGATACAGTGTCTTCAATGGAACGACTTGTCCTGAAGTACAGACTGCACATTTTGGCTGAGGAGAAGGGTATATTAAAAGGAGACAGACATATTGCTAAGTGAACAGTGTGGAATGGTGACAAGCAAGCAATACTAGAAAAATCAGGCACAGCAAATGCCAGAAAACATACAGTGGAGTAACAGACCCTATTCCTGCAAGCACCTTATGCTTATTTTTAATGCATAGGAGCAATCCAGAGTCAACTGAAGCACAGGTATGCACCTAAGTGTTTGCAGAATGAAGGTCAAAGACTACACACACAGAGCTCTGTTCCCCAGCAACAGTTTTAGTTTCATCACTATGAAAACTACAATATTTCTAAGGTAGTTAATGGAAGAGTTATTCCCCTTTCTTGGGAAACTGAACATTTAGTCCGATGCATTTTCAGAAAGGAAACCCAATTAAGTCTAAATCAGTCACTTACCTATTAAGAGGTTAAGTGAAGGCTTGCAGCTTGGAAAAGCATGAAGTAAATCCAGCAAGCAAACATTGGACTCTCTAATAAAGCGCGTATAATCAGAGGCTCCTTGTCTGCTGCAAAGCTCTTGAAGCCTCCGTTTTTCTCCCACATCACTGGTACATTCTACAAGAGCTCGCAAAAAGGCCTGCAGAGAAGAAAATAAGAGTGGAGGATAAAAGAAAACCATGTCCATTT
This sequence comes from Calidris pugnax, assembly GCF_001431845.1. Taxonomy (NCBI): domain Eukaryota; kingdom Metazoa; phylum Chordata; class Aves; order Charadriiformes; family Scolopacidae; genus Calidris; species Calidris pugnax. The sequence continues at coordinate 1,702,467 of NW_015090830.1, read as the reverse complement.
GCAAAAATCGTCACAAAACTGGGAAAAATGTGGGTTGCCTAGGGACAGGAAAAAGTTACCTGACAGGTTAATGGATAACACATTTTATTTCCTAATGCACACTTTCGCCTACTATTAAAAATTTACATTTTTCTTTTTTTTTTTTTTGGCTGCTTCTCTAATGTCTGGGACAAGCTAGCAGGTCAGAAAATCCTAGTTAGCCTGAGTGGGGAGGGACAAATATACAGGCAACTAGGCACAACCCATTCCCTGATAAATCTCAAATTTATATAAGGTTTTCTTATTTATGTATTTGCACTTCAGTTAAGTAAACAGCCCCATAACATGAATTAATTCAAGACAAAACACCATTTGCTAAGTTACAGAAGCTGGGAAAGGAATAATAAGAAGTGTTAGAAGAAATATTACTGTGAATAAAGCATGGTATTTAATGAGTCATGTAAATGGCGCTGTGGTGTTTTATTCCATATTTTATGCCTACATAACAGTGCTGCATGCTTTTCTTCAGGGAAAATTAAATTGAGCATTGTAAGATAAATAAAAACCAGATGTAAATAGTTAGAAGTTTTTTTTCCAAAAGCAAGGTGGAAATAGACATGGTGCATAAAGGAAAAGTGATCCAAAACACCAAATGCAATCAGATGATGTATTTTACACAGAATAATACTTGGAAAGTAATTGGAGCGTGCTCAAACACTCAGCTTCAAGACAACAGCTTTGAGTTACATAAAGTACATTCTATACTCTACAGATAACAGAGCAGCTAGGTTATAAAAACTGGCTTGGGTGATATTCCCCAGCCAGCACTCTCAGCCTACTCTTATTGTCGAGACAGATTTTCAAAATTGTTAAATACAGTTTTGAAAAGGTTGAAATGATTGGAAGATTCTCTTCTCTTCTGCTGTGAAATCCCCTAAATTGAGTGAAAAGGTCCTTCCAAAAACCGGTTTCCCTCAGAGACCCAACCAACACAACTGTTTCGCTTCATCCTTCATACAAAGTTTTCTCTAAATGTGTTTTGACAATACCAGAAATACACACGCATTTCCAGTTGCAAGCTTCCAGTTTTTTGCAGACACAGAGTGAAAGCAAAATAATATTCACAAGTTGTGAGAACAAATACTATACAAGCAAAAATCTTTCTTTGAATTCTTCCAGGTTACTGAAATGCTAAAGAAAAGCTTTAAAATAAATTAAAAGACATTATGGTATGTTTGCATAGAGCAACACACATATTTTCAGTGACAAAATTTGACAGATATGGCTCCCTCTGACTAGAAATAATGATTTCTCTAAAATGCCTACAGGGCCAGGTTCAGTCACCCTTCCAGTTATCTGGCACCAAATATCTAACACTTTTCTATTTACTTCCAGAGTAGTTATGAATCAAGGAACTGCTGAATGGGAGTAGAGATTTAGGAATTTCACACTTTGCCAGGAAAAGTACCAGAGGTCAAATTTCTCAGAATAAGTAAAAACAGAAGCATATGAACTGACAATCCTTGTTCTCCAAGAAACATGGTAATTACAAACAAATCAAGGATACATCTGTAAGAACCAATAGAGCATAGAATTACTAAGGATTTCTCTTTAAAAGAACAAACACATAATCACCTTTTTGGGAACTGCTCTTATTTCCAGACACCAGGTTAGAATGAATTTCAGAGTGCTTCTTTCAGGGATGTGTTGTGGACGAGTTGCTCCTAGTTTAGTGGGAGAAAAAAAACAGCAACAACAAAAAATGTGCATCCATTTACATCCAAAAATGGCATCACAGGGTGTCTTGTTCCTTCAAGAAATACAAGAGAGCTAAACTGCATTCTGTATGTTTGAACCCCAGCTGGTTAGTGGAAATTACAAACTAAACAGCAAGACAGTTTTCCAATGAAGTATCAATAACAATTTTCCATAGAACAGCCAAAATTTATCAAGAAAGCCAGAAACAGAGGGGTATAACACATGAGTGTTCAAATAAATTTCATTGCTAAACCACTCATGGTTTGTTGCCACTTTCCACCTTGAAGAAATTCAGAGGAATGATTACCAGGAAAAAGAACATCCACGTGGATGGCTGAACACCAACGCCAGGCTCAAGTTCCCAATCAGAAGCTAACTCATCTATAGTAAAACCAGCAGCAGCATTCTGTGCATCCTTTCTCTTTTTTAACACATTTCTGTGACTTCCAACATGCTTCTGTGAAATGACAGCTGCGTCCCAATATTGATGACAAAAACATTGAAAAGTATGCATACCATCTACTACCAGTACATAAAGGAGTATTTGTTCACGACCAGTGCATCACACCATACCTTTCTTTTTAGTGCCCTGCTTAACCTTTACGCAAACAAAACAGTCTCCTTTTTCAGAAAGTCCCAAGATTTGAAGAAGTTCTTCCACCTCATTGACATTGTTGGGACATATCACACAGAAGGCATCTCCAGGCTGATAGTCAAAGACTGTTTCCTGTTTTAAAATATGAGATAATTTCTATTAAATTGTATCATAAACCAAGGCCAACAGCATCCCAATTCCTAACAGCAGAAACCTTCCGACTGTTGTGGTCACATGAAGTCGTATGTTCTTTTACTCTGTAACAGCACTTCACTGTTTGGACCACATCAGAAACTAAATACTCATGTTTTCTTTTCAGGTTTAACCTCACTAATTAGAAAAGTCTTTCCCTATCTGTTTTAAATAGTTTGGACTTTCCTCAACAGAAGGAAAATAAATATGTATTAAGAGGACGCATTATATAATTAGCCAAGATCATAATAACTCATTAACGCAATATCCATGGAACAACAAATAAATTAATTTGACACTTTATTTCTGTTTTGATTCCAAGGAGTCATATGTTTCAGCAAACAAATCCAAGCTTTACTTACAAAATGGAACAGCCTAAGCTGACATCCTGTTGTAGAGGGAATTATTTTTTTCTTTTTAAGCATTCAGATAATTATCCCCTCAGTTATTATACATAACACACATGCATTTCACCTTTTATTTTAACCCACTATAAAAAAAGCCATCATTAACTTACTGCAGTATCAAGTTCTAAGAGCAATGCAGTTTTTATTGCATCTTCGCGAGTGAGCTGAACTGCTTTTGTAACTGGCACTTCAAAGGTTGCTCCCTCCAAAACCAGTGAGGACAGATGTGGATTCTGAAAAAGAGACACAAAATCTTACACTAAAAACGCAAACCAGCTGAATGACAGTTTACTATGACATACAGGAATTAGTGTTGTTACAATTCTTTTCAAACAATCTTAGAAAACAATTCAAAACTATGAGGAAAAACATGAATCTTCTATATGCATAGAGTGTTTTTCTCTACATTTTTAAAAATCACATTCAAGCAGTAACAGGCATATATTCAACTATAAAAAGTCAGTAGGCTTGAACACTCTAATGGGCCCAAACCACTATCAAATGCAGCAAGCTCTTTCCTTTTTCAAGAGCTGCCTTGAAAACAGCCAATTAGAGAATGGCATTTATGTTAAAACCCAAAACCTCCTGCCTAATAAAAGAATTACTAGGTATACAGAACGGACATAAGAAGAAAGACCAGAAGCTATCTAAAAACATCACTGCAGATTTACAGACTAAGACTTTGTGATGCAGATGTTAATTCTTCTCTTTGTACAGCAGGTCTTTGTTCAACATGGATTCATAGGAAAAGCACACTGGCTTTCGATCTACAGTTCGCCTTCCATTTCCAATAATAAAATTATGATCACATTTCTGCAATGACAAGTTTCTCTATTATTAAATATGCAGCAAGATTTTGAGCAATTTTACACCCTCTTAAGGTATTCTGCAAGTACTAAAAATTTAACAGAAACTGTCCTATACGTCTTTCTGCAGGAAGACGTTTTCACCATCCTAACATAAGACACTGAGGATTTTAATTTTTCCATTCCTGGCACTGCAAGGGCAAATTATTATTTAGCTAAACTATACTTTGACATGAGTGTCCATAACTCATACGGTAGTAACTAAATATTCTCAATATAAATGGGCCTCTCACTTACAATTCATAAACCTCCTGCGTTCAGGGATATATCACCCTTATAGAAATATCCACTTGCTCTTTTGAGCCATATGTAGGAGTAAACACTCATGCTGCTACCAGAGCTGAAGCCTTTCATCACTCAAAGTCCTTACCTCACCATGGGTGTCCTGAAACTGCACCTCTATATATTCTGGTGGCAAGGCAGGAATATTAAGAGCAGACTGAGAGACAGGAGGGACAGAACGAGCAAGTGAAGGTTCAGTGTCTCCAGTTGAAGCCACAAGATTGATGTCAACCAGTTTCTGTGTCAGCAGATCAGAATTTCTCACTCCCCCATCTTCTAGCTTCAAGTTCTGTACTTCTGAGCTTAAGTTTTGTTCAGGCACAATGTGGGGGGCCGCAGAGAGAGAGCTAGAAACAGCATCAACATCACTGCTCATGCCTTCTTTTTCTTTCTGCAATAGAAATGCTTCCTTGAGGGCAAGCCAAAGTCCATCAATCCAAGGATCAACCACTAATTCCAAACTGGAAAGGGAGTAAAAAAAAAAAAGGAGAAAGGAATGGATGAATTATTGTGACTTAATGGACCGTTAATTTACAAATAATGAAAAGACAACAAAAGCTAAAAATACTATTCATTTTCCATTTTTAATATATATCTGTAGCTGTTACCAGGATGACTTTTTTGTTAAAAAGATATTTTCATTTAGTTATTACCACTATTTGTAGAGTCTAAAGTGTGTAACAGCCTTACTCTTCTTCCAGTTTCTCATTTTTATTTTCTTATGCTGAACTTTATAACAGGACGTTGAAGGGATGGTAGTAAAATATGCAACTTTTCATTGTGCAATATCAATAGCTTATACTAATGTTCCATTTTTATTATTTTAGAACAAAAGATATAAGTTTTACAGTTATGGTAATGTTTGTGTTCAACTGCCTCGTATCATCATGCAGAGACATGATATTATCTCCAGCTCAAAATAAATAAGCCAAGACTGCAGCCTACTGGCGAGAAAGAGCAACAGAACAGGAAGGGAATAGTTTTCTTACATAATTCCTCTACAGCAATAAAAAAACCCCTCCTTACATAATTCCTCTCCAGTCACAAAAGTAGAGGAAAAAACAGAAAAAAAATATGTTTTATGGAACAGAGAAAAAAAATTAGAAATGATTGTAGGGTTTGTTTAAAGTAGCTCTACTTCAAGACGTAAGCTTGGATAAAGGCCTGATACATACGTAGAAACAGATTCCATTAGCCAGTACCACGCATGCTGCGAACTGGATTTATTTTTATTTGCTTCAGTAAACTGTCTACATTTTTAAATCCCTCCACTTATTCTGAATTACTTAATTTCTGTAACTGCTGCCCTCCATTTTTCCAGGCATTACAGATGTTTGCTCACACTTTAAAAATGGAGTTTTATTTAATGGCAATTAAGATTGAAGAAGTATACCGTGTTCAGACAGGACTCATTCCTATGAGGTGCTGAGTATTCAAGTCCTGCTGACTTAAAAGAGTTCACAATGTTTAGCCAAATTCACACATTATTATTGCATGCTGAAAAAATAAAATCCAAACTAACTCAGCTCTTACCCTACGCAATCATCTGCTAATCCTGTGTCGTAGAAGCGCTGGGCACCAAGTTCTTGCAGTCTTCGGTCTACTGTCTTTCCACCGTTACAAAAGAATGTGTACTCTGAATCTCCCAGACCTAGCAAATGTAAGGAAAGAGTAATCATGTCACCCAGGCTACACAGCCAAAGATCTGCAAAGACAACACAGGATTTTCTTGCAGGCAAACAGAAGATCTGATATAGCAAAGTGCGTGTTACCAGGACACTTTGGTGACCTTAAAAAAACCTTTGCTTGTTCCAAAGTAGGGCTGAAAAAGTGGTTCCTCTTTCACAAATGTAAGACACAGAATTTCTCTGACAACACTTCGCTGTGAATATTTCACACTTCAGAGGAATATTGCTTTAGTTTGAGGCTTTTAAAAAATACAAAACCACTCAAAGAAAAAATGTAAGGAACTGAAATAATTAGAAAATAGTGAAACTGATAAACTGTATGTGAATTACCAAAATAAATTGCCTCACCTTCAGGTTAAAATTGTTAATATATGTCAAGGACATAAGGGAGACAGTATTAAAAGTAATTTAAAAATATTGGAACCTTGACAAAAATAAATCGAACACAGGAGTGATTTTAAACAATATTAATTAAGAAATGTATGAAAATGTGCATAACCAAATCTGGTCTGACATCCTCCTCCTCAGGAATCAGATTTCTTTGTAGATCTCAATTTCACTGCGCTGGGTTTTCTGCCCTTTAACAGTCATGAAGACATTCTGTTAGAAGATGCTCTTTGTTAAAAAGGCATTGGACTCAGGAGTTATGCTCATGGAGGACCTGAGATTCTAACAGATCAACTAGACCACTGACCCCCCCTAGAAGTGATTAACAACACTACCTCATCCTTAACTGAAGTTTATCTAACAATCCCAAAGGTTAGGTAATCTTCACAAACTCTGTAATTCATTCGCACCAATGTTTCACTATCCTAACTATCACATTTTTTCACTGCCTGACCCTTTCTTGTGTACAATTTCAAACCACTAGACCTTTATTATTCCCACCTAGCAATGGACTATTCCTTTCTCCTTCATGATAGCTTTTTTTTTTCTTTTCTTTTAAAAAGACTTCTGTGCCCTCTCAAATACTTAGAGCAAACACTTCATTGGACAAGCTGAAATAGATACTATGAATGTATTTTAAGACTGATAACTTTTTAGACTAGAATCCCAAAACTTATTATAGCTTAGATACTATAATAATATCTGGTAGAACAAAAATCAGTATTAATTCAATGCTTATCTTCATATATGCATATATGAATTCAGTCAGCTGTGAAAAATCTAACCATTTCACAAACTGTAATGTATAACTAGGCAACAGCACATCATCTTCTCCAAACGTTACATGATTAAGAGGCATACATTTCAGATTATCACATTATAAATCCACTAGAAATTTCCTTTCCTCACTAGAAATCTAGAATTTTCCTTGCTTCTACCCATCACCTTAAACTTGTCAGGCAAAAATAACCTAGGTTCAAATAGAAGCTTTTGGAGTTTGTTTAAATACAAACTGAACTCTCGACACACTGACCTTACCATCAGCTCAAGATATATCAGATGTATTTTGCCAAATCTGTATTTTGCATATCAATCTTTAACCTGAAGTTATATTCCTTCTATTGACAAGTATGACATTCAAAATTAAAAAAAAATATATATATATTGCAAATGTAAACAGAAGGGATGATCTTAAAACCTTATTTTTTTTTAACAACACTTAATGCTGCCTTTCCCTCTATATAGAAAAATGCTCAATTACTCTCAAAATCAAGTAAACAAGTCCATAGAGACTTGGCAAAAGATCAAAACTTCAACAATTATAGATAGCTTACATCACATTTTGCTTATGCAAATAAAATTAAACTGTAAAAAAATTTAAATTGTTAGCTTACCTTCAGATCATTTCTGTGATACATTTCCTTCATTGCTCATAGAGGACATTACACAAAAAAGCTGTTCATGTTATAAAAATAAATGTTTTACAAGCATTTTAAAAAAACCCAAACAACCTATTCACAAGTAAGAAATACAAAAATCATTTACTGACAGACAAGTGTTGCAATAATATAGAAAATACTAAATCACCTAGCAATCCATACTGGAGATGTGCGAAATGATCAGGAGGCAAGGTTGTGTCTCGAATTTTCTTTACAAACTTGCGGGCAGTGTCTGGTGGGTCTCCAGTACCGGTAGTGGAAATGACAATAACTACAGGATCCTTCTCTGTTTCCAGGTTATACTACAAATATAGAACAAGTAAGTTACAAGGGGCCATTTAATACCTATTTGTGTACACAGAAAAATGTTTAATTTCATCGTACTTGTATTAAACCACAGAAGGTCTTTCAAGACATCTTGGCGATTCAATTTACAATCTCAGTTAGAGTTTTCAAGACCAGACTGGGTAAAGCTCTGAGGAATCTGCTCTGACCTCAGCTGACCTTCTTGTGAGACGACCTCATGAAGTCCCTTCCAACCTGAATTATCCTATGATCCCATAAACAAACACTGAAGGGCAGCATTTTGAGCAGGCTGGTACTCACACAAGGAATACTTCACAACTGCACTCAGCTTAAATACACAACTCGTCCAGTATTTGCTTTGTCAGGTGGAAAAAGCATCTTTTATACATGATCACAATCACACAGTTAGCCATAACCCCAGTAACTTCATACATATAACAGGTTTGGCTGTACAAACTGATGGGATATTATGTACATTTCATTAGGGATCATTTGGTTCTGTCTGATAACTTCCATGTTACATCTATCTTTGCCACTAAAAAGCCCCTGTGCTTTGGGGGCACTAAGGTAGCTCTTAATAGAGACAACGAGTTCCTGCTCTACAGTTTGATTCCTTTTGGCCCCTTCACTTTACTCTCCATTCATTTATCTCCCCTTTGCTAATGCAGATCTTTCACATTTCCCACAGTTTTATCAGTGCTACTCCCATTATACCAGCTTGACATGAGCTGCTTACACTTGGGATTGTGTGTCAGTTCCATAAATTCAGGTCTCGTGAAACCATTTATTACTTCTCAAGTGAAAAGCATTCTGTTTCTGTAATTATTCAAGCTTTCCACTGATAGCAAGCTGCAGCACTGTGCTAGAGTGCTGTTGGTCAGGTAATTCACACAATACACCATTTAACAGCACCCTGATGGACTATGGGTTTTGAATCACAGACAGTGAGCAACCATGTGAAACACAGCTCCACAGAAACACAGACTCCCTGTTTGTGAGTGACCTCTGGAGGTCACCCAGTCCCACGCCATGCTCTAAGTGGGACTAACTGCCAGCGCTGCCCAGGTCAGCTATGACTCTAGCTGGATTTTGAAAACTTCTAAGGGTGGAGATTCCACTCTTCTGGGCAGCCTCTTCCACCCAGAAGAGCTTCTTCCATTAGCGTCAAATCTGAGTTTATCAGGCCGTGCTCAGTGGGTTTTGCCTTCTGTTGTAGTCTTCTGCTGCCAAGAAGACTTTGGCTCAAGTAGGTTGTTAATAAGGTCACAGGCCGTGCTCAGTGGGTTTTGCCTTCTGTTGTAGTCTTCTGCTGCCAAGAAGACTTTGGCTCAAGTAGGTTGTCCTTAGCCTCCCCTTTGCCACAGTAAGCAACCTGAGCTTCTTTTACCGCTCTCTGTAGGTTTCAGTTTAAACTCTCCCCAGCATTCCAAGTTTAATAAAATAGTAGGGTTGTGAGAAAATACAAATAAAGTTTGCAAGAGATGCTATGTTTAATTGCAAGCAGTTTCAGGACTGCAATTCCAAACTTTAGAGTTTGAGCAGTTATCTTCTAAACACTTCACTCAATAAATCACTCAAACCTTACCCCCTCCTCAAGGCATATAAAAAGTTACCCCTTACATCCACAATCCAAAAAAGTTAGGAACACAAAGAAACAGAGCATCAAGGGGTTTCACTTTGTCATTTTTTTCCAAAACCTTTCAGCAGGACCAAAAGCAGTTGCATGGATCAATTTAAATTACCACCTGGAACAGTGTCCTGCTACAGACAGTGGCCAATTGCAGGTGTCTAGAGAAGTTTAAGAGAAGAGAGAAAGCTTGCAAGGATATTGCCCAAGTACTTTGCCAGGCTTCACTGAGTTATTGTCCAGGAATGTTCCAAACAGAGGTTTTGTCTTTTACAAGTTCAGGTGAACTCCAAGTAGCCACAAATTCCTGAGACTTCCAAAACCGAATTGTAACTTTTGCAATAAAAGACCTTAAGGGTCCTGTTGCAGTAATTCAGATTTTCAAAGCTTTCACAGCTGTTTTTCTAACTACAAATACAAGAGCTTTTGCAGTGTACCGTCACAGATGACTATTGCTTTTACAAAGAAAAGCAAACCCTTCAGGTACAAAATGAGACAGTATATTGGTGTCACATAAAAAATAACACTAGATTATGTTTCATTTAAAAGAAAAAAAGAAAAAAGATACAAGCATAGAAAGTAAAAGGTAGTATATTAGAACAGAGGTATGATTAGTTCATTAAATTCTTGCTTGTTCCACTACGCATTCCCCTGTGCAAACGTAAAGACCTTTTGGAAGCCAAATGCTTGTGGACAGACTCCTTAAGAAGAAAAGTCAAGGCCACCTGGCCTCTGGAAGGACAGAGGTCCTGCACTGATTTGTATCAATTATCAAGAAGTCTGATGTATCACCAGGCCAACATTTTACACAATTACATTTTTTCACTCTACTTTCCACTTCTTCCCATACCCTTGGTGTTACATCTTTGTCCCATTCTTTCTCTTTCCTTCAAAAGCACTCCTCAGCTGAGCACAGCAAGGGCACACAACAGCAGTGAGCCACCTGCTCAAGCTGTGAACCATTGCTGAAGGAAGAGGATGGGATCAGACACCCACATGATGTCTTAAACACAATAATACATATCATGGCAAACGTGCTTATTCAAACAACTCACCCAAGGCTGACAACATGCCCTATGACCCAAGATGATCTCCATTTAGCCTTGTATTTTACTGCTCCTATCTCACTTCCACTTCATTTCAGTCTTTCAGCAAGCATAAAAAGCAATCACAGTAACCAACCAAAGATTAATGACCTTTTCTCACCTATAAGAATGTAGGTGAGAGACACTACTTGGGAACAGCCAGTGTTTCTGAGACTTGAGCAGTATTTGATCATTCATTTCTGTATGGCAACAGGAGCACATTATGATTATTGACTCTGTAGCCAGCTATTCCATCCATAGCCCTTCACAGCAATCCCTTTAACTGATGACAAGGTCTGAGAAATACCCAACCACTACATAAAGATGGGCCTTCTAACTGAAACTTCTTACTTCCTCACCTAAGACATAGACACACACTCCTCTCCAAAACATGCATGTTGTAGAATAAATTCTCATATCTAATATGTCCCAAAGCCTTCACAAGAGGCACTACTGAATTCAAGCAAGCTCTTGCGCCAGTACGTTATGCCACCCAGCCTTCCCCCCGACCCCTTCAATTACATCTACACTTCTAGAAGTTCTCTTTATTTACAGTAAAGGGTAAGGAAAAGCTTAAGTGATAAAATCTACAAAGCTGCAGAAATTACTTTTTTCTTCAGTGCCCATTCTCAGAGTCTCAATTCAGTACATCTTTCTACCTCATCAATAACTTGCAGTTCTGAGTTGTCTTGCCAAATTTGACAAAATAGATTTATTCAAGTGGCAAGCTAGAAATATCCTGCCTACCGCCTTCCTGAAACTAATCTCCAAACCTGTCAAATGCAGAAGAAATGAAATGGAAGAATATAAGGAGAACCTTCACAGTCCCCGCTGGCTGCGTAGAAGTCTGTTAACACTTTGCTACTTACTCAGTGAACACTCATTCTAATGCAGATGTCCAGCTACCCAACGTGCAGTGTTATCCCCAAGAAACCACTGCTAAAAGGGAACCAAATTATTTATATAAAGTTTTCACATTTTCAAGTGCATGAAAAAAACTCTTTTAGGTGATCATCTCTGCTCATCTCATATAGAAATAGCAGGCTATCAAGTTTGGTTTGTTTTTTTTGTTTGAGGACATGCAGCTGAAAGTACTTTGTGAAGGAAATTACAGTCCATATTGCTTTTAGTCACAGACACGAACAGTTTTCACGTCATAACCCTTGTATAACAGCAAACAATAAAAAGCCACTTCCTTGCTCCAGCCAAGCTTTGCATTTCTTTCTAGAATAGATCTTCAGTGCACCCAGTGTGAACTGCAGTGAGCGCATATGCTAAGTAACTCAAGAAGACCTCACAAAAGCTCAGGGTCACGTTGAAGCCCATCCTTAAGAGAACACAGGACCTCAATGTCACAGAAAAACAACAGAAAAAATATAGTCATTTCTAACAACAGGAAAGCTGACCAGTAAATACAGAATTCATTCACCACTGCATACATAAATCATTTTCTAGAAGTCACTGCACTGTTAGAAGAGAGATCAAAGATATATTAAATTACTGTTCTAATAAGAAAAATCACAAGAAAGATATACCTTTGGCAGAAGGCTACTAAGCATCTGTGAGTATTGGTCCAAATTACAGATTAGTACGAAATGAAAATTTAAAACTAGATAGTATATTTTAGCTGGCTGGATGTGCTCAGCCTTCATGATTATTAACTCTAGCACATGAATAAAAATGCAGCCCTTAAATACCTATTTTTCAAAACAGCATGGAGTACCTCACCTTGTCCATTTCACTTATACAGTGCATATCAGCTTCAAGTCCATGGGCACCTGCTTGCTGCCATATTTCCTCAGCTATGGCTTTTGCCTGTCCCTTTTGTGTTGCATAAAGGAGCAAAAACCTCCTTTTTAAATCACAGCACATTTCTCAAAACACAGCACTTTTTTTTTCCCTTAAAGACACTGCAGGGGGAAAAAAAAGAAGAAAAAAAAGGGAATTTATTGCATGCAGAACAGCAAGATTTTGCTTTGTTTATTAGATTAAAAAGAGATACTTTAGAGGACAGAAGCACTGGTGTTTAACTTGGAAATGAGGCATCTACTCTGAAGGGAATCCATTTCTCACAACCAAGCTTTGCAAGCCAGTTTGCAAAGGACTCGTAATATTGGTCATATGTGCTGTACTACCTTGATATTGCAGTATGCCCAGTATCAAGAATATAGTTTGCAAATAATACAATAGAGAAACTAGTCTCCTGAAAATAAATACTACTTGTATTATGTAAGTTGTATTTTCCAGTTTAAGTCAGTGACTGCTTTGGTAACTTTTCTGAGATGTATTTGAAAATAAAACAAACCATAGACGTGGTGAAGTCAAATTACAACACCTGAGGAAAAAAATTCTTAGTGTTTTCTTTTTTGAAATCAGCATTTTTGCCTGAATGCCTTTTCACTTTACTATCCACTATGTCTATATTTTAGAACACCAACATTGGTTTTAATTTCATATTTCAAAAAGGAGTTTCTTATACAAGTATAACTTCAGAATTGAAACTTTGGGGTTTTTTCTTCTAAAAATAAGAAACCACCTTAGAGAAATCTGCTGTAGTATAATATGCCACTCCTTCACAAAGTCTTGCAAGCAGCAGGATGAATGAGATGCATATCCTTATCCATTCAGCTGTCCCATGAAAGTCTGAATGCCAAAAGTTTTCTGTCATGATTTTGACACAGACAGAACACAACAGATACAAGGACAACTTCAAGAAGCAGCAAATAAGAGACAAGCAGAATGTCTCATGTGTGTGTGTATTACAAATTAATTTTCTGTCAATATTTTCTCACTGCTAGGGAGCTGCAGTAGAACTCAAACACCTAGAATTACAACTGAGTAATTTTCAGTTCCCAGTCTGAGATTTTTTTTCACACGCCTGGGCCCAGTTTGCTGCACTTTACCTATTGCTCCCACACAGATTCAACTACGCAAAGCTTTCAGCATACTAGCCACATACACAGGTTTATGGAAACCTGTGGCTAAGCAATTTGAAGCTTATCTTTTTCCTTTTTCTCTCAAGGGAAAACCAACAGAGCTCAATTACAGAAGATGACTACAGCATTCTACTGATACGATACTCCCACAGTATGGCGGAAGGTTTCTCCAGTAAGAATATTTTTTTTTTTTAAAGCATACTTGTAAATCAAAAGTGGTAAAACTAAGTGATAGCTTCCTCAGAGTACAGCGCCTGTACCATACCTGAATTCCATGAAAAATGTAGTTACTAGATAATTTTAAAGCTTTCTTTGTATTTTGTTCTACTCCGTTGTCTATTATAGTTTTCACTTTAAATTGATTACATTATATTACCTAGAAACATTAGTAATGAACTTAACAGTCACTTTAAATAAATTCATTTAAATAACTGGCTTCATGTGCATGTGCACAGAAGAAGAGGCATACACCAAAACAATCCACAAAATGATTTTTCATCCTCCTTTTTGAAAAGAAATGCAAGGAAATTTGATGACACACAAACTGTGACAATTCATATGAAATACAGTTTAAATACCCTCCGATCCCTGTAGAAATACAGGTTCATCCTAGTCATATGCTATATTTTCACCCTAATGGTTCTCCTGTCAGCAGGTGGCAATGCCTGACTACAAAAGTAGAAAAACAATAAAGATAAAGCAGCATTTCATTACTACATTCTTTCTCATACCTCAGAAAGGGAGAAAGATAATCAGTTTTCCACTGGGACCACATCATAGCATAGCACAGAAGCTTTCTATACACAAAAAACTGAGGGGTAAGCTGCGCTGCCAACATTATAGCCAGGGGCTTACCAACAGACTTCAAAGAAAAGAGTCAGCTTGGGAAGATGTATAAGAGAAGCATGAAAATGTGCAATAGCAGGGGTAGAGGAGAGGGCAACAGAAAGAAGAGCTGTCACAATGTGGTTTGACATGGCCAGGTGTTACCCTAATAGCACTGTGATCTCAGCCTAGGTCAGGTAAAGCAGCCTCCCCATCAGACACTGTGAGCTGCTTCCACTCCAGTTAGTACAGTAACAACAAAGGGTGCAAAAAGGAGCTACCCACATCTCGGGTGCATGCATGTGAACTGGCAGGGAGCTTTCTCACTGGCGTGCAGACTAGTAGATAGCATAGAGACACAAAAATTGGAGGAATCACATCTCCCATAGAAGGTGTGTGTTAACAAGAGAACCCACACAGCCACAAGAGGGGATTGTGCTTGAGATGCGTACCTCCTGAGAGGGGACTGTGCGTACCTAACAGTGCCAACGTGTGCTTGTGGGGAAGGGGGAGGCCACAATTAGACAATTCCTTGCAATTAGATACAGAAGCCTGTTTAAATGTTTGTAGGCATTTATTAACATTTCCTAAATGCATAATATTGTAACTGTTGCATTGCTACTAATTTTGAATATATAGTTCAATTAACTGATTAAACAGTAGTTTAATTAACCACCTAACAGTTCAGTATGTCGTTAACAGATCAATAACATCCCTTGGATCTTGCTTCGATCTAAACTACACAAGTTGAAGAGCTTCTCCCTGTGAGAGCACCTTCGCTCTGTCATCAACCAGAAGAGCTTCACACACAAACTGATCAAGTGATGCCTGCTAAAAGGAAGGAAAATCAGTCATGCCTACCTGCAGATGAACACAGTCACAAACCAGGAACACGCCTGCACTCAGATGAACACACTGCCTGCGTTACTCTTGCTTTGCTGCACTATACACTCTTCAAAGATGATATGCTACTTCCACTTATGTGGTCTCAGTTCAACTGAAATAAAGAGGGGGGAAAAATGGTAACTCTTGACTATTGAGCTTTCTAGAGAATCCATCTAACTTTAATACTATTACCACAACAGCAGCCTTTAACACGTTGATGTTTTGGTAGTCACAGGCCAAAAAACACCACAAAGTTTAAGCTGGAAAAACAAGCCAGGATGTCCTGGCTCAAACCAGGTCTTACAGTGAAACTAAGCACAAAATTCCAAATTATAGCTCATCCAATCAAGTACTCAGAAAATTCAGAAAACTACCAGTTCACAAAAGATTAATAGGGAGCCCACTGGCTCCATACAACAACACACCATAGGGAGCAAACAAGTCAAGTGTGAACACCAGTCAGAGTTTTACTGAACCAGATGTGCTGGACCTGGTAACTACGGAGCTGTACTGTAAGGCCAAACTTCCTATTTCATGTAGCTGGTCTGTCAAAAAATGTCAAACTGCATGGCAGGATAAAAACACATGAAGCTCCTGCAGTAGCTTTTACAGACTTCTGCATGGTTTTAAACCGGGTTGCAGGACTGTGCCTTCAGAGCCATGCCCATTCCCATACCATTTTTTCAACTCTTACAGGCTTGCTCAGAATCACTTTCACTCTGCGACCAAGATAAATGTAAAAAACCCATTAAAACCTCAATGAAAGCAGCGAGACAGCAGCATGTGAAACCTTTCAGGGCCTAGGGTTGACCTTCCACCCAGCAATATTTGGGTGGACCAACGGACACCCGGCCGGGAAGGAGGAGACCCATCCCTCAGGAGGGCCGGCGGTTGCCGGGAGCTAAAGCCGGGTCCACACCGGAGGCTTCTACGCAGCTGCAGCAACTCAAGCCTCCCAGAGCGCCGGGCCCCTCGCCTCCCGCCCGGCTGCCCCTCAGAGCGCTACCCTGCGGCCGAGGGGAGCTGAAGGGTGCGCTTTTGATCCATACGTACACGGGAACAAATCCGGCTCCCAAAGCAAAGCCACCGAGTTCCACCGCGCTACGCCACGCAAAGACCTACGGGGCCGGGACGGGGCGAGGCGGCCCCAGAGCGGGAAGGCGGCGGCCTGAGGCAGGCGCCGGAAGAGCGGCGGAAGCTCCCGGCAGTCCCCGCGCTGCCCGTCATGGCGGCGGAGGTGAGGCTCCCCCGGCAGCGCCGGCAGTCCTCAGCGGTGGAGGGAGGCCGGAGGGAGGGGGACTGGCGCCCCGGCCGGCGGTAGGGGCTGGGGCGGGAGGGGAAGACGCGCCTCGGCCTGCCCGTCTCTCGCCGCTCTCGGCGGGGGGAGGCGTGGGGCCTGCGAGGCCGGGCGGGCGGAGAGGCCCAGGCCCGCCCGTGTCGGAATCACCCATCGACGCCCCGGCTGCCGGAACACACACACCCCACACACCCCTCTCCCCCCCCCTCTCCCCCGGGAGCCCCTCTGCTGCCCGGCGGCCCCGGCCCGCTGGGGTAAGGAGGCAGGCACCGCCGCGCTGCTGGAGGAAACGTCCCCGTTGCTTCTTCCCCCTCACGGTGCTTTAGGGAGACGCCGGGCAGGGACAGGCTGCGGCCTGGCACACACCTCTCCCTGCTCCCGGCAGGTTCATCGCCGGTGGTCGGGGGAGAGGGGTCAGCCCTGTCGTCTCCAGAAGCCAAAAGGTTTTTTATGGCCTGTGTTTTAATGATTCTTTTTTCCAAACTATATATGTATATATATATGTGTTTTTCTTCCTCTAGGTATCTTTTGAGAACACGTTTGATCCAGTATGGCTTTGATTAGCCAAAAAAGTTTCCAGTTTTATTCATCCAGCGCACCAGCGAGCAGGTCCCTTTTGACGACCCTAAGCAAAAGGTTGAGCTTCATCAGTGGGCAGCAAAAGCCCCAAAACTGTAGCTCTGTAGCCATGAGGATGCTATGTTTCAAAGATAAATCTCAGTATATGTTTTGTAGGAAAAACCTTGTACAATTGTGGATACAGACTCTTTCTGTTAATGAAACTGTGCATCTTTGTGGAGATCATGGGAGCAGTACTAAATCTAATAACATGTGGATGGATGAGCAACTGTTTTTGAAGAAGTTGAACAGCCTTTGTACATCGAAAGAGATTTTTGACTTTCTTAGCTCTCTGGAAGTCATGTCTGATACTCTGGCATCAGGAGCCCTGCAGAGGATTTCTGAAGTTGAGGTGGATGACAATGGTCTGAAAAACCCTGAAGGAGTGTTAGAGAATGAAGTTTTCAGGGCATTATGCTTCCAGTTTGAATTTGAATCCCCAAAACTGTCAAACACCGGGCTGCTGAATGCACTGCAAGCTTTGATAAAACTACGTATAGATCCCCGGAGCACACTGATGGCAAGCTTGCTTTCAGAGGGGAAGGAGCGGCTTGCTAAAGGACAGCTGACTCTTAGAAATCTGTGTGCTCTTGGAGAGAGTTTGCTTGAGTTGGAAGGCCCAGGTTGCGTGATGCTGGAACAGATTGTGAACCACATGCAAGAAAAAGACATTGAGAAGTGGAGTCCTAGGGAAATGGTCATGGTTTATAAGATGCTGCAGGTGACTGCCAGGGAAGGGGAGCAATACCAAGACTTGCTAAACAGACTGAATGGTGTCACTTTAAACATAGTTTCCCAGCTAAGCCCAGCGTTCACAAGCATAATACTGAATTCGCTGGTTGTTCTTCATCAGACTCAGGCAGTTCCCTTGGTCACAGCACTCTGTAAACATTCTGTGAAGCATATTCCATATTTCACAGATGATGAACTGGTAAACGTACTGGAAGCCTTACTGTACTTTGGACATCGTGAAGAAATCTTTACAGAGGCACTGGAAACACATGTTCCCAAGTCCATCTTTACCATGCATCCTCAGACAGTCAGCAAAATCATGCAGTATTGCTGCGAAAAGATGATCCTTTCTAAGCCCATCTTTGATGCAGTGGCAGAAGGTTTCATTTCTGATGCTGACACATTTACCACTGACCAGGTTGCTGGGTACATTATACCATTTGGGACTCTTAACTATCAGCCTCCAAGTGCTTCTTCCTTGTTTAGGAAGCTCGAAACCATACTGCATTCTCGTTTTAGTCACTTTCAGCCTCGCACCTTACTGAACCTGCTGCACTCCTGTGTCCTTATTCAACGTTACCCAGTAAATTTTCTGCCAAAGGTATTTAGTCCCTATTTTCTGCAACAGCTTCAAGGTAAGGAGCAGCGTTTCTCTTGTGATGTTCCACATTTCTATTATGTGACGTGTCTCTTGTCAGGCACCCATTTCTTATCACTTTCATTTGTCAAATAAACACTGACCTGATTAGAGTGACTGGATAATAGTGATCAGGAGGCCAAAGACCGTTGCTTCCTTGCACAGTCTTGTTGTCTTTCAGTTTATATCATTTAGAGGAGTTTGAAAATTGCACCATACAATCTCAGAGATTTGAATTTCCTTTAAAAAAATTATTTCAGTTAATCCTTCTGCTTTTCTGAAAAATACTAACATTCTGTTTTACCCTTGTTTGTCCTTTGTCTCATACACGTTTTGGATGCTAAGTTATTCTATGGAGAAAATGTGTTAGTTTTAACTCCAGCTGTTTAGTGTTTTTTGCCTATGCAGCGACTGATGTGAATACTCACAATGAAGTGAGGCTATGTTACTATGAGACTGGTAACACTAGGAAGGCTTGTGAGACCAGTTATTATGGAACTAACAAGACTTGAAACCATTAAGTGGTAGATTTTTTTTAATGGCCATGATACTTGGAATGATGCAGGAGTGACATCACATATAGTTCAGTGATTCTGCGTTCATTTTTCTCTAAATCATTGCATTGTAATGAGTGCCACGTGAAGGATGTGGCATAAAGGTGGAACACTGGATAGTGAGTCCTGAGACTTGACTTTTATTCTGTATATAGTTCTCCATTTGCTTTGTGGCTTTGGGCAAGTTACTTCACTTTTCTGTATCTTTTTCTTCCCCCTCAACTGTTTGCTTTGCTGTCCTGGATCTCATACTCTTTAGGGTGGAGACTGACTCTTGGGTGTTTTACTCAGAGGCTTGCACAAGGGAGGACGTATTTCAAAAAGCAATAGAAATACTAGTAGTACTGATTGTGAAGCTAAAATAATTGCCTTCCGCTTGTGGCCTGCTGACTGCTTGTCTTTTTAAGGTTAAGCCCTCTGTGACTTAACATAATCCTTATTTCTGGCTGTTTTCCTAAGCATGGAAGCCCCTCTCTTCCTGAGGCTCTGAGGGCAAGGTACATCATCACAGTTGTCAGAAAAACTGTTCACAGCATTTAAAATTGGGACCAAATTATAATGGACAAGAAAAGTTACAGTAACTGTTCCACAGCTTACATAGTAAGTTCACCTACTACTATTACAGAAATAATGCTCAAGATTAGTACAAATTCTAGAGATAAATGAGTTGAAGTGTAACATTTGGAGAAAAGAATTTTTTATTACTGATAAGAACGTATTACAATTATATACACGGAATTTGTAAATCTCAGTCAGTACAGAATGTATTTTTCAAATACTGTTTTGCCTTATAATTCCATTGCATGTAAGTGATTCTAGTGCTTTATTCCTTACCTTCTGCCAGCCTGCATCGTGTCCAGCTTTGCAGGTGGGGGTAAGGTAGAACCAGGTATGGACTTCTGCTGTCATCTCTTTTGTCAACTCTTTTGTTCTTTCAGGATAACGATTATTGTGTTGTATTCATGCTTCCAACTTGATTGTGTTTCTCTTTCATATTGTATTATGATCAGCTTGTGAAAGCTGAAAAGGGTAAATGGGTAAAGCTGAAAAAATTAAGCCAACAATTATGCACTGCAAATTAATTAAAGTAAAAGTGAGATCTGAACCAGTAAAACATCAACAGCATCATAAATGTGAGCAGTTAAGGATAGGCTGGTATGTTTTTTTTAATTATCTAGGTAAAAATGGAAATTGAATTTCAAGGCTCACATATGTTTTAACAAGGCATAAAGATTGGTCCTTCATCCTGGTTTTTAAATTACTTTTAATCTAGAATCTGATACGGTTATGTGAGGCTTCTTCCCTTTGGTGTCCTTTCTGCTGACTGCACTCCTCTGGGTGGACACTTTCTCTGCCCATCTTTGTTCTGTGCCCTGAGCTCCTTTCCTTTCTAACTCTGAGCAAGCACGACAGCCTCATACTTGGCCCCATGTCTTACCGTACTGAGGAAAACATTATGAAATTTAAAACTCTACCCCATGGTTTATCCCATCTTGCTTAAGAGGTCTCAGAGTCTGCTCACGCGCTGCTTCTAAGACTGTCTTGTCTGCAAGGCCTGCCTTCACCTAGTCGTTTTTTTTTCCTCAGGTCTAGTAAGCTTCTAGAACATCCCCCCTGTCGTAGCCTGTCCTTGCCTCTAACTAACTGCTGCATAATCCAATGTTTTTGGACACAAACCTGTTATGAACAACACAGTTATAAGCTATAGATTTTAAGTAATTCTGTGTTAGATAGTAAAGCATATTTAGTGGCATTATAGGTGTATGTAAGTTATGCCAGAAAGACGAGTGACTTCTCAAGATCTCAGCTAAGATTGCTTTGTTAATAAAACTCTCTATAAGATCGAGTTTTCAAAGTCATTAGAGACTTTGGTCACTCAGTTTTTAGCTGTTCAACATGAAATACCTTAAGGGGTTGATTTTTAGGACGCAGACGTCATGTCCTAAAAAACAGAATGTCTTTTAAAGTTCTCAAGATGATAATTAGAAAATAGAAACCTCATATTACCAGTTATTTTGAATATGTTCTTTTAAATCAAAAAAGGTATTTAACCATAGTGGTCAAAGTTCAGAACAGGAATTCGAGAAGACGACCTGCATGATTAGCATCTTACAATACATAATGGTTTTTACCATTCTGTAATAATACTTTGCATGTAACATGAAAGATACTTCAAGTATACACTTGTAAACAAATCTCCAGAAGTTAAGTATTATTCACTACTTTCACATATAAAAAAAAGCCCAGCTGAATGAAACAATGAGATCCTGGGATTATAACTTGGTGAGAAGAGGTCGTAGGAAAAAGGAAATGAGATACTTCTCCAGGACTTCAACTCAAACTTATTCCTCCCTGTAGAATGTCCCGCACCTCTCAGATTTTTTTTTTTTTTTCTGAAAGAATAACATAGTCTTAACTAAGATTTTCCTAGTTGTATATTTATTTATTTTTATATTTCTATAAACCATTTCTGATTTTTCTATGTCATTTCACAATTGATCTTTCTGTTCATTCCAACAATGACCAAGAGTGGTAATGATCAGGTAGCTTCTCTGCACGTTTTTCCTCACTTGTGTCTGATGGTTTGTGTAAAGATACTTTGCTGAAGGTCCACCTGAAAGCCTCAATATTGTTGTTTCAGCTCAGCCACCTGGTTTGGACAGAATTGTTACCTCCCAGCTGACCCAGCTTTTTCTGACTGTTACCCTGGAGTGCCCATCTTATGAGGTATGGTACATATGAAACCAGACTGATGTTAACAAGAGGTGATAAGGTCATTGGAGCCCTGTTGATAGTTGAGAATTGTCTTCCCCGTAAAAACATTGGAATTAGGCTGAAATAGCTTTTTTTTTTTCCCTTGATGAAAATACGAAGCTTTTCTACCTGCTTGATTGACTTGATATGTTTGTATGTTTGATGGAACTGACTGGCTCTAAGTTAAAGTGCTTTTTATGTATGATTGAGTACTTTTCAAACAACTACTCCTTTTTTTTAATGTTTGGTTTCTGAACTCTTGGAGCACAAAAGAGATCAGGCACTTAGATGTTGGCCTGACTGCAGAGGAATAAAGCAGTTGTGCATTTCTCGTGAGCGGTATGTTCAGCGTGACAGCATGGCAGCTTGCTGAGGATGTTCCGGTTATTCTTTTGGGGTCTTTTTTTAAGTTTTTGTAAGTGACTGTAAGTCCCTCAATAGACATGGCTTTGAAATGCACAGAATACATTTTGCTACATTAATATGAGATAGTTACAAAAATGTTATCTTCCTTTTTGTTTTATTTGGTTTTCTGTCATTATGTAGGGTCCAAGACTCCTTCCAAAGTATCAAATAAAGGCCTTTCTCATGCCTCAGAGTTCTCTGGATGTTCACCTTCTCAAAAAGGTGAAGACTGGATTACTTTATTTACTGAAAAAAAGAATATATTTTGCATCAGAGGTATCAACACCATATTTCTATACAGTTGGTAAGTAACATTTCTTTAGATTAATGATAAAATGTGTGCTTATGCTGTCAAAACTTCAGGCTCAGTTATTTTCTAGAAATAGAAATGATTGATTTTTATCCTTTTATGGGCATTCTGAATTGTGCAAATACAGAAAAAGTAAACTGGAATACAGAACTCTGTAGAGGGTATGAAATGAGGAAACATTGTGAGAACTTTAAGGAAATGCATTTTCAAGGTCAGAAAGAACAGGGAGAGAAAAGAACTGCAATGTTACTTGGAATTTATACAGCTAGTCTGTACTGAAAATAGCTGCCAACTCTTGTATTCTGTGTTTTTACTATTGGCTCCTTTTTTACTTATCCTGCAAACAATTTGTATAACGTAAAGCAAAATGAGACAATGGCACTTGCTATTGATCTCTCTGTGTTGGTGATGAGTAGAGAAAGGCAGAGCTGGAAGGTTTTCGGCCTTCTGCCCTGCTCAGCTGGGCTCCCCCTCCCCTTTGCAAGAGCTGTTGACTACCTGTAATCAGAGGGGGTTTCTGGACTGAAGGAGAGGAGTATGCAAAACAGTGTTTCATTTGCCAGGAATGTGTGCCCAGGAGAGATGGGTCATAAAAAAGATGTTGAGGGAAGGATCTCTTGGACCCTGTGGAAGGATAAAAAAAAAACAAAACAAAAAAAAAAAAAAAAACAAAAATGAAGAGAGAGGGATGATTCCAGAATTATTCCGCATTTCAGGTTCCACATGGGGTTAAATTTGGCAGGGTTTAGGTCCAGAGAGAGAGAGTGTCTCCCCAAAACCCTCATAAATCCAGAGGCCCTACGCAGCCCAGCAAAGTGCAATTTAACTACAATACGGTTTTTAGTGGACTTGGAATACTATTTTGCTGTTAGCATTATGAAAGGCTGAAGTGTTACTAATTATCATTCATTTGTCTTAAATAGCCTATGCATATCTTTTGCAGGCCTCTGTGATTCAGAAAAAGGTATTGCGATACTATTTTAGTTATTGTATAAAACAATGAACTGTAAGCAGATGAGAATTACAGCAAACAGTTTGCTATATGGACTGAATATTAAAGTCACTTCTCTTTCCATCTATTCTAGATATTGAGATTAAATTAGATGAAGAAGGTTTTGTATTGCCTGCTGCCCAATGTGAAGAGGTACACAGACGGTAAGAGAATAAAAGTAACCACGGGTACAATGTCAACATCAACAAAGAGCATCCAGGGTGAAACTCTGGCAAAATTTAAGCTAATTGGAGTTTTGCCATTGACCTCAACAAAGCTAAGGTTTCACATTGAAACCCCTGGCAAATGGATGAAGTTGGCAAAATTAATGATCTGTACTTTTTCCTCATTGTTTTGCCTCCTGACTATACAGTGTCAGACAATTAGTCTCTCCACCCAGTGGCAGTCAGGATCAAAGTGATCCTGATTTGGCTTACAGTAATGTATTTTAATCTTTAGTAATTAATTTTCAAATTAAAACCAAATTAATTCTAATTGAGTCTGTCCACATAGATTTTAACACAGTTAAGCCAGTCTGAGTTCACAAATTTACTGCTGTAAAGAATCCTAATGAGAGTATTTGCTACAGATGCTGTTTTTATTGAAAAATGCATAGATGTTTATGAAATATGTTAAACAAGGATTATTTTGTGAAACCTTGGATACAAAGTTAAGCAACCTGCCTGTGTGCTATTTGCAACTGCACTTCTGTGGATAAAGTAAAAGTCTTTGAAAAGGTTATGTTGGCTCCAGCTTAACCTTCACAAGACTCACAGAGAATATAGGTTCTTGCAAAAATCCTATCCTTTAATATTTAAGAATAGGCTTTGATTATTTTTTTAAAAAATTACAGCTTTCATGTGTAGATAAGGTCACAATATACTTAACATACTGAAAATTTAAGTCATTTTTCTACAGTGGATATACACATTTTTCTTTAAGGTGATGTGATATTTATCACCAAGTAGAAAAAATACAATCCGGAAGCTGCCAACCGTAGATATGGGTTTAACTTAGACAAATTTATCTTAAAGTTAACTTTAACAGGTTTAACAGGAACACTAGTAAGTTGAATAAATTTAGCTGCTGAAATGTTTTCAAACCAAGACAAGTATTTTGTATGTTTTTCCTCTAGAAGAATTCAAAGAGCTTACCCGCAGTAGCATTAAAAATATCAAACTCTTATTAACTTGTATGGTAATTTTTGTTCAGAGCATATAACTAAGCTTTTCAGGTTTAGTTTCACTAAGCTTCAGGCTTTCCCCCTCCCACCTGTAAGCTGAGTGATTTAAATTGAGTGAAGTAGGTAACTCCCACCCTACAGCATCTAATTCTAGAAGGTATTAGGAAGTAAGAGGGGAGTTATTGTCTCATGCTTCTTAGGAACCACAGTAGTTGTGGTGACTAAAATAACTTGGGTTTTTTTGATGCTGTACTTGTGCTTGATTTCAGAATTGCTGTCTGTGTGGATGGCCGAAATAGATTTTGCGTTAACAGCCACAATCTGCTGGGAGAAGAAGCTATTAAACAGAGACATCTTCAATTACTCGGTTATGAAGTTGTGCAGGTAAAGTCCAAAGACAGTGGTTTGCTTTTGCTCTGTCTGGCTAACAAAACAAGGGAAAAATCATTATTTTATAATGCCTAAAACTGTAGTTGCAATTACTTCCCAATTGCAGATGTGGTCTTGTCCTTTCTGCATTATGTTCACTCTGCCTCACTTTTGCCTTTTTGAGGGTGTTACAGAAATTCCATTTTCTTCCTTGGATCAGTTAGTGTTTTCTGCCAAATAGTGGCTGCTTGAAAGAGTACTTCTCTGCAGTGATTAAGGTTCAAATCTTGACTAACAGTTCAGTAGACTTGGGATTTTTAATTTAATACGTTTTAAGTATTTAATTATTTAATACTAAGATCTGAATTTGGGGTTTAAAAAGAGGAGTTAAAAAAAAAAGGAACTGCTTTGTATTGTAAATAATATTTTCACAACAGAATATATCCTTTATTTTGCATGTTGAATTAATAGGGTTACTTTTATCTTTAAAAATACTTTGGACCAAACCAGTTAATTTGACATTTTGGAGATATTTTTTTTCCATTTATAATCACTTCTCACATAAGCCTATGTCAGTTATATTTAACTTAATTAAACTGTTATGGATATCACTTTTTGGTTTACAATAATCTCTGTTCAAGTGATTTACAGATCAATAACATGCTTAGGATTAAATGTTTAATTTTAAAAAAAGAGAAATCTTTGATGTGTAATTTTATATCTGCTTAATGAACATCAGTCTTACAGAGTTGTTTATTAGAAGGCATTTCCAGCAATCATTGTTGTTTTGTTTCCAGATTCCGTTTTTTGAGATAGAGAGTCTACAAAATTGCAGAAAAATGGCAGAGTATCTACACAAAAAAATCTTTCCTCATACATACTGACTTGACTACTGACACTGGAGAATAATACTAAATCACTGGTTGACCTCCTGTACTATAAAGTGTAAATATTGTGTGTATAAGAACAATTCTGTTTTCTAAATAACTCCACCTAAGATGATTTAAGCTTCTGAATGTGACACCTTCCAACATTTGGAACAATTGACATGTAAAGAGTAATAAAGAGCAACATATTTTCATAAGTTTTGTGTCAATATTTATTATAAGTTAGCAGATGTAAGTGCCAGACAGCCAATGCTGCATCTCCTTTGTATTTTCACTGGTTCTAACTCACAACTGCAAATGGACAGATGTGACTATTCAAGGATACTGGCTGGTGCTAAATGTACAGAAGTGCCACGCTACCTAGCAATCAGGGCTTTTCTTGACATTATAAAAAGAAATTGTGCAATTTACTCATAGCTGTTTGTGTGATTTCCCAAGTGTTCCAGAAAACTAAAATTTGCAGTAGTTGCACAAGCACTATTTGCTTATTTCTCAAAGAGATGCAGAGTGCTGTTCACTAAATAGCAATGCCTTACAAAAAATTAGAGAGCTTTTAATAAAAAGATGCACCTTTCTTTGTAAAAGAACAGCTGCCACAGGGCAGTGGACTTACACAGCTGTCTCTCTGGGGGCCACCTGATATTCTGGATATGTATTATTTGTATTATTGTCTTTGGTGGCAGTTTTCTCTAAACTGACTAAATGGGGTCATGTATGCACTCTGGAGTTCCTTCAGTTCACAGGCTGCTCTTCTGGCCTAAATACTTACTATACTCTGAAGGTCTGACACAGAAGTATGACCTGCACAGTGCTTTTTCATGCAGGAGTATCAGTTCCACCTTTCTGCCAGAATTAAGAAATGGAACCAGTAATCACTTCAGCAGGAACAAGCATGCCTGAACTTGAGTCAACATGTTGCTTTACAGATGGATGAAGGGACATCCATAGGGAACTCCTCCCTAATACAGAAGAAATCCTCACTAACTGAGCACTGACAGGAGAAGTCAACCACTCAGAACTGAATAAGAAACAAGTAGTAGGAGGAATAGTCTGTGAAAAGCCTTCAGAAGTGAGGAGGGGTGAGAAGGGACTCAAAAGAGAAAGGGGTGAAACAAGCAAAGAAATGAGAGAGGGAAACTGATCCTGGTGTCGATGACTCATGCCTTTCTCCAAGATAGAAGAGAATTGGTGATGCTTATTTCTCACACAGACCAGAAGGTGGTGGTGTTCCCAAGCAGATTCGATTTCCCGTAGTTTTTTAAACACAGATGGTTTGTAAATATAGTAAGACTACTTGAAAGAAGTAATTTGTACTGACTGTCCTGAACTAAAAATAACCTGTCTACAATATGGCCATATTCCATCTCATTCTTCACTGGTTATACACTTGATACTGATTTTTGAAAAGGCATCTTGGTATTGTTAGAAAACATTTCCTTCTCACTTTGTTCTTACTATGATTCCTTTCATTTAATGCTGCTGGATTTCTTTAACAAAGTATTTATTGTTGAAAAGGAATGTAGCAGTTACTGCCCCTAGCTCACTGAATATAGAGGAACTTGCAGGTCATGAATATATGAAAGTAACAAACGCCCCTCAGATTGGGCTGCTCTGTCTGCTCTGCTTCTCGCATCATGCCAAACAAGTGCTGTTGATTGGCTAATTTACTATTTATTCATGCCTTCGATTAAGAAGTTGTTTTCATTATTTTTCACTAGGAGACTCACTGTGTTCACCAATGACACAGGTTTCCTTTGTGTAAGTCACCTGACAGAACTCCAGTGTCAGTCAAAGCTGAGGAGTTACAGTCCTTGTTCTGCTGTGATCAGTCTGGCTGTTGTCCCTTTCTGAACAATATGCCTCAGCTTTAAACAACAGCAGGATGGATGGCTCTCAAGAACCAAACTGATGTGTATCCTGTAGGAGATATTCCTTCTCCTGAAATTGCCTTAAAACTTTAGTACTGGATTCAGTGAGAATACAAGGCACTAAATGTTTGAGCAGTTGAGCAGGTTTAGACATTTACTCTAAATATGCCTTTTAAGTGACTCCTGCTCAAATCCTTGTGCTTTTCCATCCTCTCTACCACACTATTTAGTGCTTGTTCTGCTAGTATTACCTTTTTTTTTCTTCTTTCTTTCTTCTTTTTTTCTTCTTTCTTCTTTTTTCTTCTTTTTTTCAGCATTGTATACAGAACCAGAGATGATTTTTCTTGTGACACTCTTGAACGGATCAATCCCTCAGACAGCATTCATATAGCAAAAGCCAGCAAAATTGATGTCTGAAATCAGTTAAGCCCAGATTTTGTCTATTTAAATGCTGAACACTCTGAAGTTCCTGTTAACTTGACTTCCACTTGAGGTCTACCAAAACTGCTAAGCACTTCTCTAAGTCAGCTCATTTCTTTACTCGCCCATTTTGGAAAATCTGTGTTGAATCCCTGTTTCAGCTGTTGTGCAAGTAAAATGACAACTGGCAATTCTGTAGCAACACTGTACGACCTAAGAAGTCAGTGACTACTGATAACCTTGAGAAGCAGCTTGCTTAAATGTAAGTCGGTAAAGAGTTATGCAGAAGCACTGCCTAAAATCGCAGAGAGACAGCTGTTGATCCAACAGGTCTCACTTCCACCGTATTGCTGCCTAAAATCATAGAATCACAGAATGGTGGATGCTACTTTTCATTAGACTTTTGAGACTGTAAGGAGAAGACATGCATTTGAATTAGCATGAGGAAAAGTTGCTGCTATTTCATCCTAGTTTTAATCCAAATCATTCTCATTAACTAAAACGTAGAGGAAAAAGCAAAACCACCATATTGCTTTTTGATGTGAGGTGGATTTTTTTCCACATAGATGTTTCTGGCAATGACATGTACAAGAGATTTAACATGGATCCAGGCTTGGAGAAGGTTCTTCCAATCACCAGGTGATGCCATTTTTCCTGTAGAATTCTGCCTCCAGCAGATTAATTCTTGCATGTTCTCTGATCACCTGCTCTACGGGCTTATTTATGTGTCTCCCATACTCTGAAGATGACAAAACAGCAACAGGTCTTGCCATTTCCTGTGAAAATATAAAAATCTCCTTATAAGAAAATCAGAGAGTGAATACTTGGCAGTTATCTGTTGCTAAATGTGCTGTGGCCAGGGGCAAAAAAACAGACAGAACTGTACAGCATCTGCTATATGGCTGTGTATTTATTTAGCAGTGATCTGCACTCTTACTGTTCCAACCCTGACCTAGTTTTTTATGTATATTAATAAACTGTGAATGTATGACTAGATGACAAGATGATAAGATACAGAGCTGTGCCATGAGCTACCGTGGACTGGTAATTTTTTACACACACACACACGCATGCGCACACACACACACAGGCGATTACCATGGAATTACTGGAAAAATAAATGCCATTTTACTGGAAAGTGGCACAGATTCCATTTTCATTCTTATTTTTCCTGTGCACTGGCTTGCATGATTCATTTGAAAAATAGGAGGGATTTAATTTGTGCCCCCTGTTACAGGAACACCTACCCTACTTGCACAATTCAGTGAAAGCACCGCATGAAAAAAAGCAAAGCCTGAAGAAAAACCCTGAGCAACCGCTAATCCATGGAAGCTTTCTCTGAACAGCATAAAGCACCTACTACTGTATTTTTGCACAACAAAAGGTTTTACTAAAAATGCTTATAGCTGTAAGAACACAGAAATAACTGCTCTGCAATGATAGGAAGTGGACTTGGTGAAAAATAACCTGACCAATAAAAGATTACTTTAAGCTAGTTCTTAGTAAACTGCGCTTTACGTGACTGTGCAATCACTATTTGCAATCTGCAGTTCCTTCCTGTGCTACAGCAGCGGGGAGCTCTGGAGTCAGAAGGGAAAGGCAGGATTTGTTTGTGTTTCTTTCCCTAGTCAAAGGTCTCTGATTTATCAGGCTGCCTGTATGCTTACACACTGGCCAACACAGTATGTCTCGGTCACCAATGCGTTTCCCTAATCTTATAATAACTACAAGGAGAATCAAAACACGGATGCCACACCACAGTTCAGGTGCAAAACAATGACTTATTTGCTACAACAGACACGAGTCTGAGCCATGTTAGCACTTCTGATAGAACCCATAAAGCACACGAGCCCTTTCCTGCAGAGATGCAGGTGGGAGCACCGCCCTGAGGGGTCTCATAGGAGGGCAGGCAGCTGGGAGACATTTCCAGACTCATGGAAAGAAGTAGATCTGAGATGCTTGGGAAGAGGCTGTAAACTCTTTTTTTTTTTTAAAAAAAAAAAAGAAGACAAACCAAACCCAAAACCAAGCCAAACTAAAAATAAACCCAACAGAAAAGGCCATTCCAAAACAACCATTCATCTCCCAACTCTCCCCCTACCTTTCCTGCCTACCCTGCTCCACCCCATTAAAAGCTATTCAGTACATCAAGTGTTAACCCCACTGGAACAAAAATCAAGCCAAGAAGAGTAGCAGGCAAAAAATAAAACCATTTCCTCCCCCCTCCAGTTGTGGATAAATGCTGAAAAAGATAAATGACTCAATCTTTGTACCACCAAGAAAGGCTTTGCTAGTGATACAGGGCTTACAGTGCTAACGATAGGCAGCAGTATGTAATTCCATTATTTTGTGTTCCCTTTAAATAAATAAGATTCAGTTTTCAGCATCCTTGGTAGCACGGTGCTGACTGTGCACAGTGGCATTTCATCTGTGCGGGTTCGGCATTCCGCAGATTTCCCCTTTTCCAACAGTTGGCCGGGAGGCATCCCGCTCCACGCCTTCCCAGCGTGTAATTCTAGCGCTGTTAACACTTGAAATCAGCAATGGCAGCCTCGTGCAAACACTCTGCTGCAGCCACTGTGCTGCGTGCGGCTAAACCGGGCATCTGACACTCTGCTCCTGCGTTCCCTGGGTGCAGCCAGCCTCTCTGCAGCAAGTGAAGAGCTTATGTCTAGTGGTTTGGGTTTTTCCCACTTCAAGGAAGTACTGTGGGGGATTCAGCCTGTCTCCTTTCAGTGCTGTACTAGAGAGATGTTGATTGTGGCCTTTTTTTTTTTAATGTTTTATCATATAAAGTTCTGCAAGGGCCACTGAGGCAATTAAAGAGCAGGAGCTGACTATGGGACTTGCACTTAATGATGGGCAAGGTCAGTGTTGGGTGTCGTCATGTGCAGGAGGATCATGTTGTAACTTTCAACAGCTGTGGGTCTGATGTGCCTCCATGCTAATTAAAGAGCTGGATTAAGGAACACCTGTTCAGGCAGAGTCCCTTACGTGCACTGCCCAGCAGAGCTGGTATGAATTCTGGCCCATACACATTTGCTTTAGGAAGCAAACTGATAGGAAAGTGGGTTTTGTTGATATGGAAAAGACACAAGAGCTCAGTAAAAACCTTTACTCTGCATTGATAAAACTGTTTTGACACAAATTTCCCAACTG
This sequence comes from Calidris pugnax, assembly GCF_001431845.1. Classification (NCBI taxonomy): domain Eukaryota; kingdom Metazoa; phylum Chordata; class Aves; order Charadriiformes; family Scolopacidae; genus Calidris; species Calidris pugnax. The sequence continues at coordinate 1,671,026 of NW_015090830.1, read as the reverse complement.
GAGGTTAGGCTTGCTATTGGGGGAGGGGGGTTGGCTGTGTTTTGTTTAGATAAAAAGGCTCATTTTTAATTGGAGTGGTCATTTACATGGCTTTTGGCCTCCTGCAGATTTGCAGTTGAGTTACTAGGCACGAGCAGGTGATGGTAAGGGGCGCTCCTGGGATGCCTTTGGGAGCACATAATACTCCCTGCCCTGTCTGTTAGGGCTGAAGGGCATCACGGCTGTGCACTGAGCTGCCTGGCACGTATAGCTGCTAGTGAGACAAATCACAAGCAGTGGCCTTTGTCACAAAATAGCAGCAGTTTTATTACATAGCAATTACAGTAATTTTAACTTTTGTACCCCTCTTCCTTCTTCTATCTCTGTCATATATAATCACCAATACAGGCAGCCATTCCTAGCCTATCCATCTCTTTCCATGCCATGAACCCACTGGGGTTTTAAGGCCATTAACACACAGAAGTTGTACTTCATTTGGTTTTTGATAGCCTCAGCCTATGTGTATATGTAGATATATAAATATATATATGTACACACACTTGTGTATGTATGTGTATTATTCAGATGCTGCATGGAAAAATACTTATTTCTATATATGTATATATAATAGTATTTCTGTTTTCAAGGCAGATGTTTAAAAACATAGCTTCGTACTTTCTTAGCTATCAGGCTGCACACCAAACCCACGTTCTGCTGGCCTTCAATGCTTTGCCCAGCCTTTTCCAGGCATGGCTGTGCTTTTCTAATTGACCCCTCCTTTGCACAAGCTCCCAATAATTTCCTTCCTGCAGGGCAATCTCGTGTAAGTTTGCGTAACAAACTCAACAGCTTCAGAGAGCCGGGCTCTCTCACCAAATGGTGGCATGGGGAGGGTGGATGTCAGAGGACAGGGGTTGAGTCGGCGCCCCTAAATCCAGTCCTCTCAGGGAGAAGAGCTTTCAAGCATCACAGAAACAGCTGCAGGACCACCTGAACGGCAACTCTCGAGGGGCACAGACAGTTCAGAAGTCACTCTCAGTGACCCTGAAGGTCTGTAACAGAGGGTATGCTTTGCTGCCTGTATTTCATTCCCCATGCTTTAACTTGCATGTGGCTTGTCACCTGGAAATCTACAGGATGCCAAAGAGCAGGAGCTAACTCAGGTGTCTTCAATGGCTAATGCTTTTTCCTAAACCTCCAGGCTGAGGACAATGGTGTCCTCCTTCCGATTCCTTTGATACCATATAGGCTGCATTACAAAGGGTAAAACAATGCCTATAGTCTCCACCCATGTCAAAAAGTATAAAAGACCTTTAACAAAGATAATTATGAAATTATCAAAGGGTTACCTCCTCATTAATGTGAAGACCACGACCCTTTGCATGTTCTCTGTCACATCGGTGAAGTTTTTTGTTGTAACCCTCTGGTCTATTAAAAATGGAATCGTAAGTGGAAACATCTCCTGTCTTGAGAAAAGGGAAAAAATGGCTAATTTGCAGTATTGCTTAACTTTAAAGGTTACAGAATACATGTAGTTGAATCAATACTTAATAACTTAAAACTTAATAATTAATAAGAGTGCATACATAGCATTAGATGAATGGCAATGTAATATTACTGAGCTGCCATTAGCAAGTTTGGGTCCCTCCTTTGGAATAGTCTGCAATAAAAACATCTAATGGCGTCTGGTATCTTTTTCAAGTCTGTTCAGCTCTGGAATTTCCTTCGTGGCAATCTACCTCAATTTTTCCCTAAGATGTGCTGTAACTTTTGGAAATGTAACTGCTTTGTTTGTTATTTGTTTGTTTTACTCTTCTGAACTTTATATTCTCTTAAGGTCATAAATTTTTCAGATTATCTGGCACTGTAATGTAAAAGAAAAGCAGGCAGTTTCAGAATGCATTTGTAATTAAAAAGACAAAGGTATCCTGCAACGGAATCACCACTTAACTTCTGATTAAAGCAGAATTGAGAAGAGTTAAGAAACACGCCACAGTGGTAATCCTGTGATCCAGTAGTATGCATGCATGTAAATACAGCACACTCAAGCCAGAATATTATTGTATTTATGGTATCTGTTGACATAGTTGCATCCAAATAAGCAACATTAAAGATCTGATCTGCTAACAAATGCATGTGAGAAATCCAATCAAGAAGTCCTCACCAGTAGAATCAAAGGAATTTCAAAACCAAAAATACATTTTCAAGGAAAGAAAAGCAAAATTCTTGTTGAAATATGTTGTCTCTTGTTAATGAACTTCATTAAAAGGTCCACATTCTGGTAAACATGTCAATCAATCATTGGTTTTGTGCACAGCTGACTACAAATTTGAAAAATTGTGCATTTTGTTGGGATTTTTTTTTACCTCTAATTTTACAGTGTGCCAAATCTAGCCTTTGAAAAACGCTTGTATTTAGACTCTTACAATTTACAATGCTATCCTCCAAAAATAGTGAAGTCAGGGCAGGTCAAGGTGGCTATAATGGTTCCATTAAAAGTAAACCACAGGTAAGAGCACCAGCGAGTTAGAGAGCACAACCGTAATCACAGGCTTCATTTGGAAGGGTATCTCCATTACTTGGTTCTGCCAAGAGGAGAGGTGGTTCGGTATTTAACCTATCCATCCCTTCATTTCTCAGAAACAATCAAGCCTCACAGAATTTCAGGCACATTCAAGAGCATCCCACATCTGATTTTTCACCTTAATCATAATAATATTGTTGTTGTTATTATTATTTCTGTGCTTCCTTGCTTCTCCTTTCCTCCCCATGCTACTAGTTTAATTCAGAATTTTAGTAAGCATCTAATTTGTGCTCACCACCAGGAATGTTATTTGATCCTGTGTTTTTATTCACGTGGCATTATTTGTCCATTACTTGATGCCTGTGTCAGAGCAGACAATTCACTCTTTCTGGAACTCACAGATAGGTAGCCAGCCTGTTATGTTAAAAATTAGCCCTGTCCCAGATGATCCGTTTAAGATCTGCCAGGTGTGTAGAGGCAACACTTCTGTGCTCAATATATTGATGAATTTTTGCTGCTGTCCCTCTTTGTTGTTAAACGATGACTTAGTTGGCCTAGGTGGTGGTGGCAGGGAGCTGTTTCTTAAACCCATCAGAGCAAGTGAATCACGCAGAGCAGACAATACATTTGCACGCAGGGTGGGTACCCCCCATGTTCTGCTACTAAAGGTAAGCACTTTGAAAACACTTGCTAATATTCCAGACACACATAAAATAGGTAATACCCTTCTCCATGTCACAGAAGAGGAAACACCACACAAACCAGCTACAGTAACTTATGTAAAGCAATCGAGGAATTGAGGGAGCAACTGTAAACCAAGGGATTAAAGGCAGGAATTTCTTGCTTCTGGCCATGTGCTGAGCACATTTTTCCCCTGTTTCTCTCCCCTTCAGTCTCTGACAAGGAGTTGGTTTTAGGTTATTTAAGCTACAAAAAGGAATGAAATTCTCCTTCTTGTAAAAATAAAAAATTTCAAATCATTTAATTCCTTAATTGTGCAGAAGAATGAATTGAAACTGTTCCCTCCCCTGTGGCTAAGCCCTGTGCTGTGAAGAAACCTATTCAACAGCTGTTATCACTTTTTGTTTCCATGCCACTGGAGCAGCATTTTCCACAAACCAGGTCATCAGGAGTGTGAAAGCAGACTTTATATTGTAGAGCAAAAATTCTACCATATGGTTAATAATTCCATGCAGACTGAATAGACTGTGAGCTCCACCAGCCCCAAGTGCACCCCCCCAGCCCTCTGACCTGCCCTAGCCTTACTTTCGTTGTGCTCTCTCTACCATGTTTTGTTAAGCATGGTACCATCTGTGCCCATTCACCTTTGGCTCAGAGCACTTTCCCAAGGGAAGGGGGAACATGAAAGAGCCTGAAATTACAAATCTACCTGTCTCTTAGCAGGGCCACCCAGTCAATGCTGGAAATCTAGTTTTCATAGAATCTTAGAATGGTCCAGGCCGGAAAAGACCTCCAAAGGTCTTCTAGTCTGGCCTCCCCACAGTCAGCAGGGACACCCCCAACTAGACCAGGTTGCCCAGGGCCTCGTTGAGCCTCACCTTGAATATCTCCAGGGAAGGGGCCTCAACCACCTCCCTGGGCAACCTGTTCCAGTGCTCCACCACCCTCATAGTAAAATACCCTGTAAAATACTGTTTTGCTGCTCCTTTAATGCTCAGCACTGTGTGTGGTTTGCACCTTGCCAATACCCCCACAGACTCTCACAAGTGGCCAGTTGTCCCAGCTCAGCGCTTCAAGTTCAGCAGCCAGTCACTAGGGTGGGGAAGGGATTCACAGGGTTTGTTTTGTTTTGGGGTTTTTTTGCAGGGGGAAGCCCCAAAGTTCAATGTCTCACATGACTTTTGAGAGAGAGAGAGAAAAGTTTGCTACCCAGGATGTGTAGCCCAGCTGAGGCTGAAGGTGTAAGATGTTTTAATTTTTGATTTTAAATATGAGAACAGAGAAAATGAGGGAAAAGGGTGATATAACGCAGCAGAGCATGAGGCTCTCTGCTAAGTCTACTCGAGTTACTACTTGTTATTTGTCGGTGCAACACCTTCAGAAGCGTTCAGTTACCAAGACACATATTGACGTTACTCTTTTGAATAACTCTCTTGATTTTGCTGCTGAAATACCTAAAACCAACTGCATGTCAGAGACTGAAGGGGAGAGAAACAGAATAGGTTTCTTCACAGGTCAGCATATGGAAAGTTTACACAATGCACATTGAAAACCTTTTCTCTCTACTGAAAATGGAGCAGTTTCTTATTAAAGGATCCCCGAGAGCATCTGTTACCAGAAAAAACACGGGTGCCGCATCCAACCCTAGGACAGACGGTGCCTTTCCTAGTGCTCCCCCTGAAGACGTCTAACATTTTGGTGACACCATGTATCTGGTTGGTCTTAAACTCTTGGCAAACCATGTCTCTGCCTTCTCTTGCCATCCAGCGAAAGACATTATCTTCATTTTCCCATCCACAAGTACCAAACACCTGTTAACACTTCTCAAAGGCCTCTGAAGTTAAACCTTTCTATTTAGGCATTAGACAGCCTCCCTAGCAGCAAACAGGCGCCATTTCCACTGGGTTTTGAAATACTAACAGGATTTTTCAAGATACTCACCTGACCAGGTCCCTCAGGACGAGGGCCGAGCCCTTGCACAGGGACCGAGCACAATGTAGTTACGCTGCTGAGAAACCCAGGGGAAAGTCTCCATCCCTCCAACCCCGCCGGGCCCGGCCAGTCCCCCCGCCTCTCCCCGGCTCGCTCCCTTCCCTCACCTTGGCCACCCGGTAGAAATAGCTGAGCTCCGGAGGCCCATCCCGTCTGGCGGGGACGTGGCCGAAGACAGAGACGGCGGAGAGGGGAGGCCGCCGCCTCATTCCCGCCGCGCCGCCGAGCGCCTCCTCTGCCGCTCCCGACTCTCCAGGCCCCGGGAGGCCCGGGGCGGCCGGCGGGTCGGAGGAGGCCATGCTGCCGGGCGGCCGCTGTTACCCGGCAACGCTCGGCCGGCGGCGAAGGGCGGGGCCGGTGCGCGCCGCCAGCCCCACACACCGGGCCCCTCCCCGGCAACCACCCGGAGCCTGAGGCGGCCTGACAGGAACCGAGCCCCGCGGCGCCGCTGGGCCCTGGTGGTCGAGGCCCAGGGGGAGGGCCGCGGGAGCTGTGGATGTTTCCACAGAGCGATGTTAGTTAAACAATTGGACAAGTTGACCATGAGCCAAAAATGCGCCCTTGTGGCCAAGGCCAGTGGTCTCCCGGCGCACATCAAAGAGTGTGGCCAGCAGGTCGAGGGAGGTCATTTCCCCCCTCTGCTCTGCCCTGTTGAGGCCACATCTGGAGCACTGTGTCCAGTTCTGGGCTCCCCAGTCCAAGAAAGACAAGGAACTACTGGAAAGAGTGGGGCAGAAGGTCACAGAGATGACCAAGGGACTGGAGCATGTCTCTTATGAGGAAAGGCTGAGAGACCTGGGTCTGTTCAGCCTGGAGAAGGCTGAGAGGGGATCCCATCAATGTTTATAAGTATCTGAAGGGCAGGTGTCAAGACTCTTTTCAGTGGTGCCTAGTGACATGATAAGGGGCAACAGACACAAACTAGAACACAGGAAATTCCATCTGAACATGAGGAAAAACTTCTTTACTTTGAGGGTGGCAGAGCACTGGAACAGGCTGCCCAGAGAGGCTGTGGAGTCTCTTCTCTGAAGATGTTCAAAACCTGCCTGGATGTGTGCCTGTCCAACCGGCTCTAAGTGAACCTATTTTGACAGGGGGAGTGGACTAGATGATCTCTGGAGGTCCCTTCTAACCACTACATTTCTGTGATCCTATAAACCCATCAGTGTGGAGTGGCAGACACACACACATGATAAAGGCTTGGGCCCAGGTTTGAACAGCGGCCTCAGGGCCATCTCAGCGGGCAGCCTGACCAGCTGCCCAGCCCAGGGCTCCAGTGCCCTCACGGCCAGCTCCCTGATCCTTGGAAGCTGGGGAAGAATGTTAGGGCAAAGCCTGGCCGAACGGGAGTGACTTCATCCTGTGGCTGTTTGCGCTAATCTAGAAATCCCCTTTTAAGTTGAGAGGTTGAATAAAACCACACCAAAATATGGAGTCCCACCAGAGTGAGGATCCCGACTCTTGGGGAATGTGGGGCATCTTTGGCCCACATCTCCTTGGGCACAAGTTTTACCAGGAGATTCAGCTATACAGGCAACATGGCTGGAAGTCTCTCACAAACACTTCTGTTGGGGGCATTGGAAGTGACCATCTCCCCAGTGCAAATCTCTAATAACAGATTGACTAAAACTGCTCTACTGTGGTAGCACCTGGTGCCTGGTTTCGCTTTCACCTCACGGTTATCCTGCTTCAATACATGCATATAACTACGCTTACCGTGCCACCTGGGGATCTGTGATGAGCTTGGTTTGTTTTACCTTTCTTTTCTGCAACCACAGTTGTAGAACTAACATGTCACAAGTATAGCATTGCTATTATTATTATTGCTACTAGTGTCTTTTGGCAAGCTCTTTCACAACAGCTCTCTTCCAGGCATCTTATTTTTACTGAACATCCAAGATTTATTAAAAAAAAACAAAGAACAAACCCAATATTCAGGGTATCAGAGATTTTTGCAACCAATTCTTTTGGGCATGATGGATCTATGCAGTAATTCAGGTCTACTGCAAAAGTAGGTGTAAAAGCCTCATCCCTACTATATAGCTGCCGCTCTCCCATCACTAACACACCAAAAAATGTAGCCTCTTGCTTCTTTGCAAGTGCAGTGTGGAGATATTTATATTCTACAGCCTTTGGTGGGTGTTTTTTCAAATTGTTCATGACAATTCCCATCTGCTTTATCTAATAACGTCCCTCGACCAATTAGGGTCCTCTGCTTTCTGCAGCATGGGCCGAATTAGCGCAGTGAAAGCGAGCAGGGAACTGAAAATCCAACAGCTGCCTTACATCAACTTCCTACGCAGAGACACGTTTGCTGCTGTGCAAGTGCTTTTTTGTAGTTTAGTCCGAGCACCAAGAGATAGCAAGCCCATTTATAAAAAGCAGCTCAGCTGAAGCTGCAGCTATAAATAGAGCCGCAAGAAACTGTTTCCCAGAAATCTCAACTAAGCTAGGCAAGAGCTCTGAAGTCAGATCTGAAATGTTTCTCTCCAATTTTCCTTCTACTGTTCACAGGTAGCACATTTTGATTAACATTTAAGATGGCATTAATTGAATTGCACTATCTGGATGCAATTTGGATTGTCAGAAATACTGCTGGATGCTTGTAACAGATTTGTCCTAAAACAACCATTTGAAGTAACTTAAATCGATGGTTTTCAGTTTGTTTTTCCTTCCCAATGAAGATATAAATCCCTTTAGAACTATTTGAATCTTACAAAGGCTTTTGCTTCCTGGTCACTTTTTGCAGGCTCCCCAGAAGCAGGATATGAATACCCTGGGGATTTTTGTTCCAGTTACAACCAGACTTATATCATACACAGCTATTATGCTACTGTTAAGTGTACGGTCCTGTTATAGAGTAGCACGGGAGGTCAGTCTGTTCCCCTAGTAATTTAAATATTAACATGAAAACAGCTGTGAGAGGAATTCTAATCTGTATGGTCATAAGAAAGCATTCAAATACACTTGAGCTCAGAGACCAAAGTGGTAAAAGTTGCTTTGAATTCAGCGTGTTAAGGAGAAGTGCCATTGCCAGCCTTTTTAGGGATTAGCAATATCTCCCTCAGGTTCCACTGCTAAGGTTCCTGAATTTCAAATATGTTTATGTGCACTTTTAGAGTCAAAAAGGTGTCTCAAAAGCAGGGTCACTGTTCTGAAATGTCAAACTGGCTTATAGAGTAACTTCACAAGAAAATTCCTAAAAGGAATTTGTGGAGCAAATGGTAATGAGGTGAGGGGGCCAGGGGGATGGGATGGAGATGACTTTGACAAGGGGATGGAGTCGGGATGGACACGAGAGGACAGATGACATATAACTGGACAGGTCTTTAATAATGCTGAAAAAAACACAGTGGCTGGTTTCTTACTACAAGCTGACGTACCTGCTTGAGACTCGCGTCAGTTAGAGCTGAGATGGGTAGCCTCAAATGAAAGCTTAGCAATTCATCTCCCGTCCTTGCTGCTTGACACTCAACATGTGTCCGATGGCTGTACGGTCCTGACTCTCAGCTGATCCACGACTGAGAGACAGCCTTTGCCAGCAAATGCTGCATCCCATGGCCCTTGGAAAAGAGGCTGAAACAAAAATGGCTCAAAAACTCTGTCCCCTTTCCACTACCACAGCTGTGGTCCAAGCCAGTCATTTCACACCAGCGCTTGGTTCTTCCAGACCCTGAATTAGTGACAGACTACCTGTCCCAAACAGGAAGGCTCTTCAGACATTTTCTGTATCATCACCTGTAGAAGTCAGCTCACCTTTTTCAGTCTTCAGGGCTTTTTTTTTTTTGTTCATTAGCTACTTATAATTTTTTTTAATTTTAATATATCTGTTGTTTCAAATAATTATCTACACGTTCATTATGTCTGAGCCTTGGTCTGTAGATTGTAAACATTTCCTGGTTGGCCTGTGACTACAATTTCAACTGCTGGACTGGAGAATTAAGCTTTTCAATTAATTAGAATTATTTTTATTTTAATGACTGAAAAACAATTATAAAATGATAACTGGCTAACTGATACAATTTCAGTTATTATTTGTATGCTGACTCATATCTGCTGGATGGGTATTCCAGTTCACTGAGTCAGACAAATATTCTTGTCCAATAACCCTCGTGGTAAGTAGAGTAATACACAATTTTATACGGGGTGGACATTACTTACATAACAATTGTTATTTGTAAGACTGTTTTGAAATGCAAACATGAAAATTTCTGGTCCAAGAATGTCAGTCTTTCTAAATGCTTCCTATCAAAACCGAGATTTTCAGGAGGAGCACCTCAGAGGCTACAAATATATTTGAAAAATACTCCATCAATTTTTTTCAAACAAATGTTGGCAGAATCTTTATTTTGAGCAGTGTCATCCTACAACATAAAGGGGGTCATATCTTCATAGTTGCAAACAGAATTAAAATTTCCTTATCTTGCATTTTTACATATTAAAAACTACATTGACCAGAATAATTTCTGCTCTTAAATTTGAAAATGTTTAAAATTAGTATGTAGCAAACTTTAGGGTGAACGAGCTACAGTTGATTTATACACCACTTTTGACAAATCCACACAAATTTGAAGTACTTCAAGGAACAAAAATACTCTCTTAATTGTGTGTTTTATTTAAGGCACATATATCTCATTCTACATTTGCTTCCTCCCCAGACTCACTCCACTATTTTGACAAGAAAGGAAGAATAAAACTAAAGAGCCCTAGTAATAAAATTGTTTGGGGTCCACCTGTAAAAAACATTGAACAGTAATATCTAGGTCATGTGAAGGAGAATATGCTATCTGAAAATGAAAAATTAAAATACTTTCATACAGAAGATATTTTTCCTTTTCAAAAGGAAAAATACATATCAAAGGACAAGGTAATCATTGCTTTTAACAGTAAATCTGCGGCTATATAAAGCACTCTGACAGCTTAGCAAATGGTTTGTCCTGATATGAAGGTGGACAGACGTTTAGCAGCTCTAACTTCAGATGTGCACAGCTCTTGCTTTAGAAATGAAGTTGAACTCCTACCTGTGCCTCGGTAGAAAAAGGGAAGGTCTGTAGATATTTTACAAAATAAAGGAATCATAAAGGAATATAAAGAGGATGAAAAATGCTTTTCACACAGCATAAATAAAATGCTAATGTCTCTGTTTAGAAATAGCAGCTAAATAGCATTAATTTACAGATAATCTCAACAACTTTTGTAGTTAACAAAAATATCTGCAGGTCTAATTTTGCTTCCTGCCCTTCGGTAGCCTTCCATAAATTGAAGCAAAGCATTGACTTCGAAAAAGAAATCCAGCAGTTCCCCAGGTGTTACCATTGGGATTCCATTTTCCCAGACGGCAGTGAATCACTCTTACATTGATCTTTTGGCTGCTGCCTCACAGTGTGAAATACATTTGCATTGTACTTCTTGAAGTCACGCTCCTTGTGGTTTGCTAGTGACCTATGAACTATGGCACCACCATGGAAGCAGCAGAACTTCAGCCTTACTGTGATGTAGAATATATGGAATGTCAAATACTGGTTCGCATGGTTATCATAAAGCTTTTCAGGTTACAGACTGATACATGAGCAGTGTTATATCCAGCTACTGAGGCAGACGAAATCACCGCAGCAGAGAAAGAAAGAGGATACAAGAACTCTGGGTCAGTCTGGACAGGGGAAAAATAAAACAGTATAAACAGTAAATGTAAAATGCATTGGAAGACAAAAAGTATTTATTGGATACAAATAGCTTCTCGGCACTAGAAAGATAATAATAATACTCAGCAACTGAAGGCTAGAGAGGGGATGGTATGCATCTTTCTTTGTCTGGGCGTCATACTGCAGGTATAATCAACTTTTGCCCACTTGTTCTTTAGCAGGTTTTGGCTGCAAGAATCTGAATGCAACTACAAAATGAGAGAACAGCAATGAAAGATGAATGCTCTGAACAAGGGCATCTTCAACATGATCTTGGAGGGCACACATATATCTTTCTTTATATTCCATTGAACCAGTCAGCTCACAGCCATTCAAAAGTTTTAACGTTTCATGACTTACAGAAATATAATGTTGGTTAACTTTTGTCAAAATCATAGAAACAAGGCTATTGAATTAGGAACAAGGTTTGCTACTGATGTGCAAGAATACAAATGAAAAGCAAAGTCCTGAACGTATAGGTTATACCTAAATGCTGCACATAGATACAACAGTACAATAAAATCAACTATATATAAGGGGTTTTCATCAAAGAAATGATTGCTTTGACCTGTGACAATACCAGAATGATTTTAAGGGCCCAAAGTACATTCAAAGTCTCAGAGATTAATAAATTTTTTTCAGTGTTGCTAGGACAAATTCATAGTAAGAGGAGAGAAGGGATTTAGGAGAAGCCTTAAAGCATGGGTAAATGATAGCTTGGTTTGGGCAATGACTGAGACATTGTTTCTGCTGCTATGTGAGCTATTAGGAAAGTCTTTCATTGCACTGGAAAATATTTATCTTAACTTAATAATTAAAAGGAAGAAACCATAAAGACAACAACAGAGATATAACAGACTGAGCACCTATCTTGATAAAAGTCTCCAGCTCTGAGACGTCAAGTGGCTTATGTTGGACATAATTGAAATAACTTGCATTTTTAGACTAACTTAAAGGGATCAAAATTCAGTTTGTCTATTTTACTGCAGATGTAGGCATTTTGAAAACCACTGCCATTTGAATTTGCTTGTGGGCAAATGGCTGCCATGAGTAAACGGTGCCACACTCAGTGAGACTGTGGCATGATGCCATTTATTTGTTACCCCACAGTTTTGAGAACTCCTTCTGAAAGGACACCAGTGCAACATAAATATAAATGTATCTTCCATGAATAAGAAAATGGAATACTTTTTACATTTCTCTAGAAAGCCAGTGCTAATAGTGCATGAACTGACTTCTATATTCATTCGATATCAGTCAGAAAAAAAGTCTTGTCATATACTATTGTAAATAGGAGGATTTTATTAATTTTGGTCTTGTTAGGATGTTATGACTGAAAGAATATGTTAATTTCAAGTACTGACTATAGCAAAGCAAAAATTAGTCTTTACTATTTATGCTTCAAAAGAGCATAGATAGTACATTGGCCTGGTTTTCCAGTCTTTGACCTGGCTTATCTATGAAACTCCACAAGTGTAATACTTATTAATTCAACGAGTTTTAAATTAATCTTGAATATCCACTAAGTAGCACTTTTTGTATCTTCTGCTCATACTCATGTCCTGATAAATTAGATTATTTTAAACATCCCATGAAATATGGCGTTGTAAAGCTTAAGTGAAAGGCATGCAAGAGCAAAAGAGGTTGTCAAAGTGCAAAACAAACAAAACATTTCTTCTCTTATACAGCTTCTCCTAGTTACTGTTTAAGTATTGCAGGCCAGTGGTAAAGGAGCAACACTACTACTGCCTCCAGTATCCCCCACTTTGCTTGTGTTTATGGATGTGAGGTAAGCCTTCTGTACCACCTAGGGAGTAAATGACTGCAAAGTGCCCAAAACTGAAGACAATAGAAGTGATTCAATTTCTGAAAGGCACTGCTAGGCAGCAAGCCTAGCAGATATTATTGACTGGGGCCATTGCTGGCCATAGCCTGCCTCCATATCTAACTGCTGAATAAAAAGCAGCAGGAGTGGCAGCAGCAGAGGACGCGCAGGTTTAAAGCGACAGAAGCCATGTAAGGAAGCAAAACTAAGAGACAGCAACAGTAAGACAAAGTACATAGAAACTTTTAATGAATTAACCTTACAAAAGACAATAGCTTCAAAACATTTGACACGTTTGTACAAAACTATTCCAGCATTGTTAGTTCTCTCTTCAGAAAGAATGCCAGCAAGCCACCCAACGTGTCCCTGGCTATGAGATGCAACTGCTGATCACATCCAAATCATGTGTGGACAGAGTAAACTTATTTACAAATACTGTATACTTTAATACCAGATTAGTGGATGCTATTGGGGAGCGACTGTATTTTCCAGAAAACACCATGCATCAGAAAATAGTATGCACCCCTAGCTTTATTGCCTTTTTTCCCCGCATTTGTCACTAACATCTCTTTTTAGTCCTTTCAGGATGAGTGATCTCCTTTTAATTCCTATTCCTTCTTTTCTTGTCTTCAAATAACAGTGCAAGTAGCAGTACAATCTTCCAGTCCTATAGCATACATCGCAACTGTCCTTGAACATAGGAAATCAAGGTGCAAAATGATGGCTCATGGGACTATTCTGCAGCCATATTAAAATAAGTGCCACATACCAGAAAATAGCACGCATGTTAAGGGCCAAAATGTAGTTAAAAAGTGCGTGATACTTTCCTGAAAATATGGTATTGATGACACGTACAAGCATTCTTCAAGATGCCACGTTCCCTTGTGAAAGGGATCTTGTCATTTCAGTATGTACAAAGTATGTCTTCAATTCTCCTTTTCCTTTTACATTTATTATTCCTCTGCAAGTGCTCATGTACCCCAGTGTTTGCAGGACGTTGTTTGTCTCCTCTGTAACCTGCAACAATACAGTAATGCAATCAGCATTGGTAACAGAGCAAAGCAGAATCTTCTTCCAGAGTGTGAAGAGAACGTATGTGCCAAGCAATCATAAGGATTTGGCTATAAAGCTTATAAGGCCTTTAAGGATCTCAAGTGAAGACTGAGCCCCTGACCTTTCAAATAGTCTGTTGCTGGATGCCAATTCTAATCTCCTATATCAAGTATGACATTGGATATAACCATTTCTGTACCTAGGATTGCAAACAGAGGGCACGCAGACACACAAATGGCACTAGGGACAACGCTCTTCCCTCATACGGCATTCTTCTCAACGTCAGGAGTCGCTTCCCATTTCAGCAGACCTAAGCTTCCCCGCCTCTTTGCAGATGCTAAGGCTGTGTGAATGAAGTGAGACACTTCGCATCATCTGCCAGAGCTGTTGCCAGTTTCTCACATAACTGCAGTCAACCACACTTTAGGCAGTTCTGCCATTTTAGGTGAAAGCCCACTAGGGCAGAGGGTGTCCAACCTCTGTTGAGGAAGTCGAACAACAGAATTGTCTCAGACTGTCTGTGTTTCTTTGTGAAGCAAGCAATTGTTTGCAGATGTCATTGCTTTGACATCCCTTCTGTTTTCAGTTTTGACCAGCAGTGTGTAACTTTACTTTTCCATTATTTAGTTCTGAATAGTCTCAATCACAGATTTGGAGTGCTCTCAATCACATGCTGGGATCCCAAAGTGCTAGGCAGCATAGTAGGCAGATACCTAAAATATGATCCCTATGGAATCCCTAGAAAGTTAGTAAACTGAAGGTCTTTTCTATACAGATCTATCTATAATCTATACAGATAATTATCTATAAAGATTATTAATCAGCATGGTTCATTAAAAGGGAAGTTTCATGATTGCTGTATGGATTTAACTTCGTGCACAACAGTTATGGTAATTTCCTTTATTTAGAAATAATTAACATCGGGAATTATGTTCAGAGATAAGGTAGCTAGTATTTTATGACTTTAGAAATTCATAGAATAGACATGTGATTTCTCTCAAATCCTCTCTTATTCTAGGGATGAATTTCCAGGCAACCCATGACTTCCTCCACTGTATTCCTCTGTAGGGTCAAAACCAAGTTTTGATTCTTCTCTCATTTTCCCTATAATTTTCTTTTAATTCTTTACTTCCCTGCCCAAGGTCTAATTATTTTGAAATGTATAGATACAGCTGGAAGAAAATTTTTCTCTGCAGGCATCTATAGCTCCAAAACACAGACATGTTTAGTGTACAAATATATGATGTCTTTTAAGCACCAAACTCAAAGGATTAAGATAAATACTAGCACAAACCCAAGACTTACCTGTATTTTATCTAAGACACCAGTGCTATCCATCCTGCTGGCCACATTTACTGTATTGCCCCAGATATCATACTGTGGTTTTTGAGCTCCAATTACTCCAGCTATTACAGGTCCATGGTTGATACCTGGAAAACATCAGAACTTAACATTAAAAAAGAAGATCCACCAAACAAGGACACACAGTGCATCTGGTAACATATCAAGTCAATGAACACAGTATTTGGCCCACGCTGAATAGCGAGTACAGCAACCAATAGTCTGTTCACACTCTTTTATCAACCATTTACAGCAGAAGGATCTTAGTTATAAAAATGCCAAAAGTTAGTTCATCTAGTTTAAGTTTTACAGCTCCCTCCCATCCTGAGTAATTTTGGTATTTCAACCATTAGCATCCTAATAACCTGCTACTGCCTTTATTAGCATGAGGAACACACTGTGGGAGGGCAGCAGCTCCTGGGAAAACAGATAGACAATAATTTCATTGCAACTTGCAGTGAAAAGGGCTTCTCTTCTCTGCAATAGTTTATGGCCAAATCAAATGACTCTTACAGTGTTCTTTGCCTCTTAAATGTAGAACAGACTAATTTGAATGAGCTGGAAGGATTTGAAGTCTTGTTTTGAAGGCTGGATTGCCCATAGAATGGTCCTAAATAACTGCAATCAATATATATGTATTCAATTAATTTGAATAATCATGTAGTAAGAGTAACAGATTGCTAGCTCTGAAATGCACATTGTAAGAGCGAAGAACAACATTGCATAGTCCCTCATTAGACTCTGGGCATTTTTTATCTTGTAGTCAGTTTGTACCCTATATTATGTTTGTAAAGGGAGTGAGTTGGACTCTGCTAGCAGGGAAGGAAACCGGGAGGCAAAATCAAAAACTCTATCGTTAACCATTGTCAAATACCTACACTTGTAACTATACATACCGGTGAGCAGGTAAATTAGACCTAGTGAGAAATAAATCCTACATAAGCGAGTAGTTTTGATTTCTAAAATTATCTCCACATCAATGGATCATAACTGGCTTCTATTAATTCCTTGACAGAAATCACCACTAGGGATATATCTATGCAGCAAAAAGAAAGTGTGGTTTTAGCACGGGGAGGCATCTCAGAGCTGGCTCATCTAGTATGGATCATATGTAAGGTGCCAGCACGGGCTAGCAACCAGGCTATAAGCCCACCTAGAAACCCTGGAAAAAGTGACTGTAGGAGTTAAATTTAGAAAACTGGGGAAATATGCAAACCCTAAAGAATACCAGATAGAACCTGATAAGTATTTCTCTAAGTGCTTGGGATTGAATGCACAAAGGGACTTAGGTCTTGCAACAGTCTGCATTAACAACCAAGTCACGGGTGTGTATTTCTGCCTCATGACATCCAATGTGTAGAAAGCCTAGGGACATGAGAGTGGAATCCACAAAAGCCACCTACCGAGTAGCCCAAGCTGGCTAGTAGGGAGTACTGAAGAGATGTGTGTGGCCTATGCTCTGCCATGGTCCAGAAATTAAGGCAGTGCGGTGGGACCTTCCTACCAAATACCATGGGCAGGAGGTGGCTTTTTTTTCACCTCATTCCTGAACCACCACAGCTGATGGTTAGAGTAATACCTTAGGGGCTGGAAAGCCAGCTTTAGATCCCTCCACCTTCAAGGAGAGTTCTTCCCATAACTCTTAGGAATGTGTTTTGGCCACCCAGGCACTCTGGGTTGTGCTGCTCTGTCATTCCTGCTAGTGTGGGTCTTCTTTCCATGACACACATGAATGTTTGTTGGGGCAAGGCTGGGAGAGTAGTTATCTCAGTCCAGGTGAATGCTCTAACAGAGGGTGAAACCATCAGTCTCCTTCTCTCATATCCAAAGTGACAAATAATTATTCCATGAAAAGTCAAATACTGTTCAGCAAATACTTTTCAGCAGGACAGACAAAGAATATCTCATTCCAAAGTATCCTGCAGCCTGGGCTCATAGCACTCTCCAGGGAACCGGGATCCCTGTGCTTGAGCAGCCTCAGCCAAAAGCAGAAATCAAATTAAGTTCACATACAACAGAGATGAATGTTCTAACCGTGAAGCTATATGGAAAACAACATGTCAGCCTCTGTTCTGTTCTGAAAAAAAAAAGCAGCACCTGTGCAAAACTTGCCACAAAAGCGTATCTGAGCTAGTCTAATAAATCAAGCACCTTTGCTAACAGAAGGGGAGGAATGCCTGAAATGTAATCTAGGTGCTTCTCTCCCTTACCTGACAGCATCAGAGTAGCCTGTGTACCTTCTAAGGCACATCTAGCATTTCAGGCATTTGCAAGAAAATGAAGATTGAAAGCTGAGACCTCTAGTGAGTTGCAACAATTCTAGGGTTACATGCTGTCTGAGGAAGGTTTTACAAATGGCAGTTTGGGTTTAAATTCTTCCAGCAGGCATCATGTTGGAGATGGATACTCAAAAGTTTCTTTGGCTCTAATTGCTACAGATATCAGATGCTTTTATGGTCAGGTGGTGGTGGGCAGTGGAGAATTGAAGTGAAGATGGGAAGTGAAGATCTCAGTGGTGCCTATATTGGATCAAGATGGCAAGAATGCCAGTTTGGGGCCTGTGTCCCTTTGTAGATTTAATTATTCTTCATTTCATGAAGCAAAAGAATCTGACTTTTCTGGAACCTATAGCAATAGGACAAGCAAACACTTTAAAAATCACAAGTAGGTTGTTTTGGTTTTTTTCCCCTGGAAATTTTGCTTCACAATCCCCACTTTAAATGAGTCGGTGTTGCTTTAATCAGTTTGCAGATTTAGCCCCAACACTCAGCAGCTCTTTATCTGTACTGACAGTGCTGATATAAGTATGTTTGCAAGTATGTGGCATGTGTCATCTATGGTAAGAAAGGAAGTTTTATTCTGTACAGAAATATGATATCTCTACACATTCCTTTTAAACCCATCAAGTTCTGTAACACTTTGAGAAGGAAGCATACTTCAGATTTGCTTTTTTAACTCTAGCAAGGAACACAAAACATACTGGCAAAGAAGTGCTCTCAGGAGCACACCAATACTTCCAGTCAGAAGATGGGAAGTTTTGCCAGTGGGTGGCACTGTGAAATAAACATGAAAGGAGAAGCCGAAAGGAAAAGCAAGCAGCTCAGCAAGAAAAAGACAAGACAGGAGAATAACTGTTGGAAATCAAATACTTCTGACATGTTTACAGGATTTATGTGTTTCCAATATTTATTTACTGCTTTCATTTCACACTTTCCAAGTTACACATTGCATTGTAAGACTGCTGTGTAGTGCTATCAGGAAATAAACATTTTGGAACATATGGTTCTTGACCAGCTCTGAATTAATTTATTTCATCATGCTTTTCATGGTGGGCTGCAGCTGCCTATTTCTGTTTTAAAATACCATGATGCACAAGTAGAAGCAATTAGAAGATGAAATATACAAGGGATACCCCTTTCAAATAAAAACAACTGTTCCTCTTTGCTCTTATTTGTTAATAACTGCAGAATAACCAACAATAAAAATATCCTCCTTTGTCTAACACTGGGAAGGAAAGGGTGCATTTTCATATTCTTGCTTGAGTTTAGTATTGAGTTTAGTATTTATTCTGTACAGAAATATGATATCTCTACACATTCCTTTTAAACCCATCAAGTTCTGTAACACTTTGAGAAGGAAGCATACTTCAGATTTGCTTTTTTAACTCTAGCAAGGAACACAAAACATACTGGCAAAGAAGTGCTCTCAGGAGCACACCAATACTTCCAGTCAGAAGATGGGAAGTTTTGCCAGTGGGTGGCACTGTGAAATAAACATGAAAGGAGAAGCCGAAAGGAAAAGCAAGCAGCTCAGCAAGAAAAAGACAAGACAGGAGAATAACTGTTGGAAATCAAATACTTCTGACATGTTTACAGGATTTATGTGTTTCCAATATTTATTTACTGCTTTCATTTCACACTTTCCAAGTTACACATTGCATTGTAAGACTGCTGTGTAGTGCTATCAGGAAATAAACATTTTGGAACATATGGTTCTTGACCAGCTCTGAATTAATTTATTTCATCATGCTTTTCATGGTGGGCTGCAGCTGCCTATTTCTGTTTTAAAATACCATGATGCACAAGTAGAAGCAATTAGAAGATGAAATATACAAGGGATACCCCTTTCAAATAAAAACAACTGTTCCTCTTTGCTCTTATTTGTTAATAACTGCAGAATAACCAACAATAAAAATATCCTCCTTTGTCTAACACTGGGAAGGAAAGGGTGCATTTTCATATTCTTGCTTGAGTTTAGTATATCTAAAATATTTCAAACTCCAGCCTCACTGACCTCTTATAACACTTGTCCTCCAAAACCATTCATGTGGTTCTTGTAAAACCCTGTCTAGAGTCTTCTCGTGTCCTTTGGTATTGATAAGCTTAATGAATTTATGCTGTTAACAACTCTGGAATAATTATTATAGAGTTACCATAAAACAATTCAGAGCCATGGGAGTGTATTTTTCAACCATTCATTACTTAGGAATACTGCCCTTTTCTGAGCCCTGCCTTGAAACAGCCCTATCGCAGCTATGGTTAATGGGCAATACCTCGAAAGCTGCCTTTGAACTGGGTAAAGATGGTGCTACTTACTTTTGTGGCTTTTTTGGTCAGTTCTACTAACACTTTAATCAGCTGATACTTCACACTGAATTCCCCCCTCCCGCCACGATATTCTCATAAAAACCCTGTGATACGTACCTACTCGTAACTTGAAGTCATTGAACGAATGCTTGTTTATGACATCCAGTTTCGCCACCAAGGCAAATGCGAATTCCACCATGGTTCCTATGTGCATATACTGTCGTTCAGGTTCCTGAATTTAAACAGTCAGACAAACAGAATAAAATTATTTTCCTTAGCCTTAGTTGCTGTAAAAATACAACCAAAATATGCCAAACACTTGAAAGCACTTAAACCCTTAGGGATGTCCTAATGCCAGCAGGCAGCAGAAGAAAATTAATGTGGAAGATGGTGCCCTGTCCAGCGTCAGCTGGATCAATCAATGGCCAATAGACCAGGATGTGGTTTACTTACACAATAAGGCAGTCTAGAGATGATAGATCCAAAACATGTCTAATATAATGTTTTGATTGTCAAATAACTGATTAGCTGCTATGTAATCTCAAAGGCACTCAATGTTTATGTGGGCCTAGGATTTGCTCATTAATTTTCTCTGCTTCTATTTTATGCCCTTTAATAATAAATAATGCTTGTGAACAGCCCCAAAGAGACTCCTCCCTCTCACTGTTGCACAGTTCAGCACCCTAGTTAATGGTTAAGCTCCAGTGAAATTCCCAATTTTAAGAGTTCCTCCACTGATCTCATCTGGTAGATAAATAAGCACCTCCGAGAACATCTAATAGACCTGAACATGAGTAAAATACAAGAGGAAGAGAGGAAGAAGGCAACCCATCCTTCTCTGACCCCCAATTTTCTAGCTCAGAGCTTATACCACTTATGAAAGCTATGGACTTAATGTCTCCTCATAGATCAACAGTGTAGCCTGATTTCTAAGTACTAGTTTGAATCTGCTCAGGCTGAGGAGAAAATTGTTTTTCGAGATCCTACAGCCCAGGGTAGGATCCTGACAAGAGAATGATTTCATAAGACATGGCCTCAGTGATCCCTGTGAGAAATGAGCAAGTCTTCCTAATTCCTTGATATAAAGTGACAGGAGAGACGGACAGATGACAACTTTGGAAGAAGATTCGTACAGTAGATGCATCAGCCTAGGTGGGACAGTAGTAGTGCTTGCCAGAGCAGCTGTTTAGATAAATGAAGTCTGTTTCCTTTGGAATTCACTCCTAGGTAAGACAGATGGTTTCCTGTTCAGTTGATGTATTCGGTCCCCCTCCTTAGGCACTTGGTCTTCCTTGGGTGCTTGTTTTAAGCTGGGGACTGTTCCCAGCAGTATGCCGAGCAGTCAGCCACCGCCACACTAGGTACTACAGCACCTGTGGATCTTTGGCCATCTAGACTGAAGGCTGCTGAGTTTGGTGGATTTCCTTTGAAAATGTGTACTAAATCACCAAAGGAACACCAAAGCTTGGATCACTTGACTCACAGTTTGTGGAAATAACTCAAATGATAAATTTCTTCCTGCACACACACTAGTTTTGAGTTGTGACTGAGACATCCTCTATGTCTTCTTATCTCCAGTCTACAGTTCTGCATTTCCTTCATCCCCTTCACCTCCTTATATTAAATGTCAGAGCTAATGTAAAATCATTCTTTTTTCTTTTTTTGTCCTCAGGATCTATGGTTCAGGAGTTAATTGCTTCTGTCTAGAAGGTACATGAGTTTGGCAAGAACACATTAATCCTTAGCAGAGAATGTGTTGATTCATGATTGCTCGCTCTCTGTTGCTAACCCGTAGTACTCTAAAGATCATGGCAAAAGCAAGATTTTTGCTTAAAAGTTACGAATTGCTTCTCTGCAATTTATTTCTACTGACTGGAGTTCCCAATTCTACCCTATTAAGTAATCTAGAAACAAAGGAACATGTTCTCAGTGCTGAGCTTGAAGGTTCTGTAAGTGTATGGTTAATACAGGTACTCAGCCCTCCCAGCTTACAATGGAAAATACTCATTCTTACAGTCTTTTGTACAGTCTGTAAATCCATTTTTGCTGCAGCATGTAGCAATAAAATACTGTATTGTATTTTGAGTAGAAGGCCTGTTTTAGACTTAGCAAATACAGAGGTGGCACTTTCAAACCATAATGTGAAGAGCAATAATTCCCAGAGACTATTAAACAAAGGTATACACTGGTCCTGTACAATGCAATCTACTTTAATTAGAAAAAACTAGGCCACAACATTATACATAACCTGCAGTTTAATGAACAGAATTTTAGCTTTCATTTGAACATGGTTTTTATTAAGCAAGAACCTTTTCCTGTACCTGACACTGTTCTTGGTTGGGTGTGGCGCTCAATCCTGTTGCTGCCATGTAAGTGCTTCCAATGGTCTTTATCTTTTCAACTCCACTGAACTTTGGCTTTGACAATAACTGTAAAACAAGGATGATTTTTCATTATTCAGATCAGCAGCCTTGTTACTCTATCAGCATTGTTACTAACAGCATTCAGAACATCAGTTCCTGTAACACTTTCTTAATAGACAGCCAATGGCTTCACAAATATATACAGGATGAAGGACTTAAGGATGGATGAAACAATGGTTACAGCCTCCAAGGAGAGGGAATTTCTGACTGCTAAAATACCTTTTAACTATAAAGGGACTAAATTTATAGTAATGAGAATAAAATCCACCTTATTGTACATACAGCTCTAAAAAAATAATAGACTTCGATGTTGGAACTGAGTCACCATGTGAGCCGACAGTTAAGCTTTAAGCAGCTTTCTGAAAGTAAGTATCTCTTCCATGCCAATGGGACAGTTGATGCCAATGGGACTAAAATCCAAGGAATTTAGTTCACATCCCAAGTTGTTTTCAACATTCCAAAGTTCTCCAAATGGGTTTGCTGCTAAAATACCCTCTATAGCTGCAGATCCACAAATCCAGACTCTGCCTTTTTCTAGTGTCTTCATCACTAATAACTTCTCACTGAGAACAGAAATACTGTTCTCAGTGAGACCTTTACAACTGCCTTTTCACAATCCATCTGTGGTCATACTCTGTACTTGCTTGTAACTTCAGAGAACGGAATATTAAAACTTATGTAATCCTTTGAGTTGCTCATGTATCAACTGATCAACACTCCCTAAATAAGACCAACAGAGATAAGGTGTAACACAAAGCTGTATCATTTTAGGAGACATGGTTTTACATACCTGACTTTAGGCACCAGTATTTAGAAATGGTAGTTAATATATGGCATGTAATACGACTGCCTCATGAGCTGCAGCTAAAGGGCAGAAATTTCTCCATCAGATATGCACATAGGATTCTCATTATAGTGAATTAAAAGCAACTGAGTATGATGTCAGACCAATATCTGATTTAGCCCAAATAAATTTCTTTTTCCTTTAATACTCCCTGTAAGTTATTTCCATGTGACTAGGCACAGAAAAGTTCTTTTCTGACAGCTCTTCCACTCTCCCTTTCAAGTACGTTTGCTTACTGTTGCATACCCATTAAGATTGAAACCATATGTTGATTGTTGTTAGAAGTACATACATCATCGAAGTCAGCAATGATCTCATTTAGCAGTCTGAGACATTCCAAGCCTTCCTTATTTACATCAGATTCTGTGTAAAATTCCTTGAAATCCGGAACAGAAGCAAACATGACACAGACACAGTCATACGACTGATGATATAGATCCTGTCCAAAAGAAAAAAGAATAGAGAAAAAAAAATCTGACATAACCAGCTCTAAAACGTTTCCTTATTACTATGCAGTTTCCTGGTTCTGAAAAGGGAGGCAGTGGTTGGAATGCTTTAAGACAGTGGTTGGGTATTTTTTGCATTTAGTTGCATTTATTCATTTTAAATGGTGTATAAACCTGTTTGTTAAATAGTCTCAACATATACAGCTGAAAATATTTTACTGATTAAAGTTAACTTTTTTCCCTCCTGAACATTAAGTCTGTGAACATGAAATGTTTACCAGTTTATTAGATAGGATTCTCCTGAGGATTCTCATGTGGAGAATTTGGTCAGGCTTGCACGGCTGAAATTATATTTTACAAAATAATCTCTAATTTATTATTAGCTGCGTTATTGGAAAAGCTAGAAAACTGAACCAAAATCACAAACCCAATGCACTAGAAATGCATAATCCAATACAATCCTGATAGTTCCTAACCTAAAATCATAAGATGCCTAATAGGACAAAATAATTGTCATTTCTTTTCCATAACAAGGAGTGGAGGCAAAGGGAAAGATGAGACCTGAACTAAAATTTATTTATGTCAGATTCTCCACTGCCTTCTGTGACCACTGAAATAAGAGAACCTCTGCTCCACAGGAAGACTTGGTGCTAAAAATGAACACACCACCCCCTGATTAAGTTTCCTCTCCACCGCCCTTAAACATTAAAATATCTCTTCTTTCAGGATAAATTCACATCCTTAAAAAAAGTAAAGAAAGAATATTTATTAAACTAATGCTTAAGAAAAGTTACTGTCTACACACAAAGGTAACCACAGCAATAAGAGATGCTGTAAACTACTATAAAGTCGAATTCTATCCAAGTTATTACTTGAGTAAAACAAGCTTTTCAATAATCGTGTGGATAAGGTGAATAGGATTTGTTCTGTGATTTCAAGAACCATCAAATATTATTTACCTTTTTACTTATTGAAGCTTTTCTTTTTTTTCTGCAATTTCACTGACAATGTGTTTCTTTTGAAAGTATGTTCACAGATGTGTACATAAATAGTGAATTTCTATTGGTGATGTATAACTGAAATATAGCAGAACTATGGGAAAACTGTTGACTGCCTCATCCCAGAACAGTTGTGAGGGAAGTTTCTGGGCAAACATGAAAATAATGCCAGACAGTGAGGAACCCAGGTAGCTGGAGGAGACAGATGATTTATTACTAATTTTTTCTGCCCCTTTTTCTAAGGATTCCACAACCACAGCATCACTGAAGCTCCACCATGCCACTGTTTAGTGGGGATTGAATACATCGTTACAATTCACCATTATTATTTATATTCTTAAAGCTGAGCCAATTGAAATTGCCCATCTGTATCAACACACAACTTAAAAACATATATACAAACTCATTATCACTTTAAAGTGACCTGATTGTGCAAATGAAAAGCGACTAACCAAAATGTCCAAGCCGATGAGTTCACTGTCAGATCACAACTAAACTTCAAAGGAGTTCTAGATCTTCATTGTCCTTTTCCCGAGAGAGTTTTTAATGAAGAATCAATATTGTGATAATATTTTTCTGCCATCTATTTTATCCACCTCCATAAACACCTGGTTAATAAATTTAATCCATATAATAAAGTAATCAAATGGTGGGGAGAGAGAACCCCTCTGGCTGAATTTAGCCAATTTAAGCACTGCTTTGAGAGCACAGCCATCCTATGTGTCCTATATTGTCAGTACAGCAGAATCACCTCAGATAGTGTTTCTTTCTCTCAGTCAGCTATGGAAAAAAGTCTAAAGAGGTAATTTTTCCTAATGTAGGCACTCGGGAGGTGTGCCTGAAACTATACAGGATGACTAAGAAATTCAGAAGCTCAGGCACGAAAGGACTTCTCTTTGTTCCAGTCTCCCACACTTAAAACCAGGTCCACTCTGCAGTGACATACACTGGTGGCTGTCTTGAGTATGTGTGCACCAAGACTTGGTGCATACACCACTTGAAATTATTTAAGTGGAGCCATAAAAGAAGATAAACAGGCTCGCTCCTCTAATATTTTCCTTTTGCAGTTTGCATTTTGCTTCACATCTGCTTACTTCAAGTTTATGTCAGGCATGTCTACGCCGAAGGTGCAGTAACATTTGCATATAAATATACTCAAAAGTTAATATCTAATGCACTGAGTGCTCTTCGTAGACAAGCTAGCAGAACAGGTACAGAGCTTGCCTTCTCTGGTTAACTCAGCTTTCCTTCTATTTCCTCAAGTCACCTTCCCAGTAACTTGCTTTCAATTTTGGGTGAAGGAATTCAGGCCACACACATGGTGCTGGTTATTAAAAGAGGACTGCACAAATATAGGGCCTTCCAGAAGCGGAAATTCACAGTGTTATCTAAAAGACTGGAGGGAGATACAAGAGTATTTATAGCAGAACGTAGACCTTGAATACTCAAAACATGGATTGTTACACATACTTTTGAAACTTGACCTGACAAAATAAACAGGTTGTAGAAATATTTTTTTTTAAATAATATATATTTCTGTTCATATCCCTACCAGCTGGAAAATTCCAGTAAGTTGAATCCAGCCAAATTAATAGTACACTTAATATTAATGTACAGTTCTATTGTCCAAAGAATTTTGTTAATTAGTAAAAAAAAAAGATGTTTTAATTCACCAGATAAACATTAGATAACAGTTGATTTATTTTATTCATTGAATCCTGCTGATTTTGCATCCTGAGAATGTAAAATGTGCCAGAATTATATTATTGATGAGATACCAGTTGTAAATTTTGTGAAGCAGACAAAATCTAGACACGGAGTCGGTATACTGGGAAAGTGCTCTATCTGAAACAGCACATGGAAACTAACACCATATGAAGGTATATTTGGGAATATAACTTCAAGTCATAAAAATACAGGTCTGTTGAGAGTTACAACTGAACCCTTACAGGAAAAGGAGACCGACTATGCAGTGCTGCAGGGATATGGTATTACTGAACAATATGAAGCAGCGATGGTAGAAAAAGCATTCATTTTACCACCTCGTAATACAGGAACCAGAAGATAAATAGAACATTTAAAAGTAGAATAAGGAAAAATACTCTACAAAAAAGATATATAAATGTTTATTTCATTGCTATTCAACAACATGAAAGATAAAAGCTTAGAGGGTTAAAAACCTGAACTCTTATGTGAATACTAGAAAAATGCATAACTAGAATCTGCATCTGCAAAATATGCCCTTACATTTACAGGTAAAAGCAGACGCAGAATAGCACATTATCTTCAGCTCTTCCATGAACTTTTGCTGAAGTATCCTAACACTGGATACTGCCTGGGCCCTGCAGTTGACTGGACTGCTGATGGGTGACAACTCCCATCTAACTACGACTGCCACTGAAAGAGCTGTGGAGCACTAATTAGCTATTAGGAAGTGCTTTTCCTGTCTTCCCTGAAAGCAGAAGTGTTGCCCGGAATAAATCATGGCAACTTGCACAAGTCACAGTCATCAGGAAGAGAAATATGAGCAGGAGACAGGAGCAGAGATTCAAATAAAAGTGCTGTTGTGACACAGGAAGGGCAGTGTGCTTCATGCTGTTGGCTGTCCACCCAGTACAGGGACAAATACGCTGGAAGAAAGGTTTGCATGCCTGACTGTTACACTTATAGACACAAATCTTCTTTTTCTCTAACCACAGTTATCACTCCTTCCTCTCCTCCACCTCAAAATAAATGGACACATTGTATATGAACACTTGTCATATGCTGAAGCTCAGCAACAGTGTCCCATTTCTCCTCCTTCCTCTCTAATAGTGGGGCAATATTCATCCTACTAACGTTGTATAGCATAGTAGCAGCATGGAAACAACAACAAATGGCACGGTTTATAACCAGATGAATAGTAATTGTTCCTGTCACAATAAATGTCAGAGAATTTTAAGGAGGTATTCCCAGCTAGTTTATTTCGATCATACATAATAATAAAGGCAGTGGCAATTTGGTGTCTTAATTTTCCTGTGAGTACGTCTCTTGAAACAGTGTTCTCCAAACTGTTTAATTAGAAAATTAAATGCAACACCATTTGAGGAAGAATGGCTTCGCCTCTTTCAACAAAATTAATCATCCTGTCTGCTGCAGTCAATCTCTCGTTTTTCCCTTTTTTCTCCTTTGATAACATCTGAATTTCTGCTGGTTGGCTCTCTCTACCATCCCTTCTTCTTCTCCAGTGCCTGTAGACCTTCTCAGGATGGAGGAGACAAACTGATCGCATTCTAACTCTTGTAAGGGTATGGCATCAGCTTCTCTGGGACAGAATTTCTGCTCTAAGTAGGGTGCTGACTCCAACCTACAACCAGTGAAACAGGATTTCTCTTGCTCAGTAATGTGCTTGCCAGTTAGCTTGCAGCTCAAAAGCTCCTGAGCACTTTTTACTAGTAGGGGATCTGGATGCTAACAGCATAAAGGAAAAGGCTGCACAAGTGACATGCAGATAGAGTTAATCCTGGCCCCGTTTCCTGCTTTTCATTTTATATTTGTTCCTATCATTCTCTCTCTCAACTGCAAAGCACCCTGTTTGGTACCCAGCACACAGACTGTAAGCAGAAACCCAGTTCCG
This sequence comes from Calidris pugnax, assembly GCF_001431845.1. Taxonomy (NCBI): domain Eukaryota; kingdom Metazoa; phylum Chordata; class Aves; order Charadriiformes; family Scolopacidae; genus Calidris; species Calidris pugnax. Next base: position 1,643,037 of record NW_015090830.1, on the reverse strand, counting down.
GAGGTTCGAGTAAAGCAAACAAACCTTTATTATGGTTTGCTCTGGAGTAACTTGCTTTTACCATATCAGCATTAGTCAATGTGCATCCTGTTATGAAAAGACCTTTGTTGGCTGTCTAAAAGCACAGTCCCACTACTCCTAGTCAGCATTGATCCACTCATTTTCCCCCCCTTTCATTCCTGCTGCCAGTTCTTCAGCAGCATACTTTGTCTTCCTTTTTCTCCATACAGCTGCACACATAAAATTCTAAGAGAAGTAGTGTTCTGAAACTGACTATTCATCCATTAGATTAATTTTCATCTCAAAATCTGGTTTAAACAGAGAAGAATATACATCAAACCATATTAACATGAATGTTTGCAATAAGGAAAACAGGGACAAGTTTCAGTTCAGTATCTATTTACCTGAATATCCACACAAAGAAAACAAAGGCTTGATCTGTCCTAACATATTCTTAGGTGTATACGCACACACACACAGAATGTCCTTTAAGGCTCAACACGTCCTTGCTGACATTGAAACAAATCTTAAGACATGCCAGATGCTTATATTCCTGAACATCTCCAGGGATTTGAAAGGTTCTTTGAAAACTGTGTTTAAAGATAAACTAAACAAGAAACAATTTGAATATTCTTTTTTAAAGAAATGCCGCTAAAACTATGTCAAATCATTTTTACTTTGGCTGACATGACTGATAGGAGAGCTCAGCACATTACAATTTCTGATTTTCACTAAATTTACTAAAGCTTATTCCAGCCTAGGAATCTTGAGGGGTGACAATATAAATCCAGTTGCCAATACAAAGGTGAGCAGATGGTGTTGCTCTGCTGGGGAGCTGAGATGGAATAGCATATAAATGAGAAAGCAATCTCCTGATGGTTTGCTGTGTTTAATGCCTGAACTAAGAACTGGAGCTGAGCCAACGTGGCTTCCAGCCAAGGTCTTCACTGGATTCAAAGGAACCCCACAGCAGTTTACATTCGATATTAGCTACCAAATGAATAGTTGCGGGTAGTACTGAAGTACTGATACAAAGTACTGATTAGTACTGCTTAATACAAACCACAGTAAAGGGGAAGACATTGGCCTTTTTGACACAGAAGATCAAAAAAGAATCCTTAAAGTTGCCCTCTCCTCTCTTTTCTCAGTTTTGGAACAATTGTTTAGTATGCACAAGTAATCACAAGTAACTAAAACTATTGCATTTAAGATCTCTATAACTGCCGCTCTTGCTAAATACTACTCCATAATTTTTTTCATCTTTTTTGGCTTTATTAAAAATTTAAAGCAATATTAGGAGCAGATCTAATTTCTCCCAATGTTGACAGGGGTCTTTTGTTTGAGTGTTCTGATGCTTGGATTAGGTCCGTAAACAGGTAATTCAGTGTTCAGAACCCCCTTCCAGAATTAACATAGCTGCTGTTTCAGGGAAAAGGTTAATTTTCACTCCAGTAAGACAGGCGTCCAGTCACCAGAAGAAAATTTAGAACCTGGATGCAGCTCCACTCTAATCACAAAGAAAAAGGTTATCTGAATGCATATGATTTAAATTCAAATCTCTGTTGATTCAACGGTCTGGTTCTTCCTCCACACCCTTTTTTCCCTTCCTTCGAAAGGCGAAGTGCATTGCCACTTAAAATAATTTCACAGTTTTTACTTCAAGATATTAAGGTGCATTCAGTGGTGTAAAGCAAGCCTTTCAGGGAGGTAAGGGGGAATGAAAGTGACTGTAAATCTATAATCTCACTGTATGGACCTATGTTCAAATCAGCATTAAGTGTTATTTCCAGGACATGCTGCTTTCTGACAGACAGAGGATATACAGAGATGGCTGACCTCATTCTTCAGGTTTCTTGCCAAGAAGTGTTCAGCTACGTGGGCTGGAAGCACATTCTCCAGAAGCACCCGATTCAGGTTCTCCATGGTTTCAATCTCTTCACGCTCTTTTTTGAATTTGTTCTTCCACAGGAAGTCTAACCTACAGTAATATTCATTCTGTTACAAGAGGACACAGAGGTAAAGAAACAATAGGCATCTTGTCCTGATGGAATAAAGGTTTAAGAGAAAAAATAAGCATAGTACACCACCCCTACAAGGCTATTATTTGGCCGCTTAAGCCACTACATATACATTTCTTCAAACTAATAAGCTCCCCCCCCAACAAAAAGGCTCATAAAAAGGCCCTGGAAAAAATAAAGTTAAAAGGTGCTTTAAAAAATGGAAGATACATTTATTTACTCTCAGGCTTTCGTAGAAATTAATTCCAGAAATCAAACACTGTTATGGAAACAATTTGCAGTTTTGCAACTTAATACGATGTCTTATTTATCTGACATCTAGAATGTCACTTACAATGATGGGCCTTTTAGGAAGACTCAAACTTTTACCAACTTCAACTTATGTCATGTGATCAGCCTGGTAAAAAGTGGGCAGTACAAGAGAAAAGCAGCCTATTGATATGATATGCCTTCAGCTCATCACGTCATTATCAGATTGTCAAAAATGGCCCAGTCATTTGGGCCAATCCAGTTTTGGTTTTGTTGAGGGCTTTTTTGTTAGGTTTGGTTTTTTTTTTTTTTTTCTTTTAACTGCTTTCTATAATACTTTACCCTTCTCTTCTTTTTGTCCCATTTCATTACAAAGAAGTTGAGAAATTAATAAAATGCATTTTTTGGAGCTCTCTCTACTTCTTTTCAGTATTGTCAATGTTTAGTGATAAATTCTATGGCAATATTTCTCCAATAAACCCTCCACTGGCCTGACTGTATCATTTGAGCTGATATAAATCAAGAGCAATTTCAATGTAGTCCACTGGTTTCACACTATTGTGCAGCCTCAATGAAGTCTATGTTATTGACCTGGAAAACATGATTATGATCACAATCTTGTTACAGAAAAACCTAAAAATGCTAGCTAGTATTAGCATTCTGTAAGCATCACATAAAATTTAGACTAGTCCTTCTGATTGGATGGTGGCTGTCACAGCTTAAAATGATTGATACACACTTTGTTAAGATCACAGCCAAAGCTAGAGTGGAGAGTTGAAATGAGATGCTACTAAAATGATTTGGCAAACTTTTAAATATGTATATTATATATTTATACATCCAAGTACTTCACATAGATGATAAATTCAAATGGCACCAATTGTATTCATGCAGAAAAAATCCAATAAAAACCTGGGATGTCGGGATTATTTGCATAAATTGAAAAAAGTAAACTGGATGCCTGGCATAAAACTGAAATTAGGTGTCCGTACACTGTACCAACTTTGTATTGAAAAGAAAAGGTGGTAGATAAGATGGAGCCTTCAAAAGCATATATTTCTTCTTCAAGAACTAATATTAAGCAGATGATTTATTTACTGCCTTATTATTTATTGAATGAAATTTAGGCTGCCACATAAAATGGCACAGAACTCAGAAATAAAAAAATAAAGCGTGATGTATTCTACAATTTGCTTTGAAATTAAAAAAGTCAACCTATCATATTTCAAAATTAACATTTCAATTTCAGACTTTTTTTTTTTTAAAAAAACACTACGGTATTCAAAATTACTTTAAATTGTGGGTCTTTTTTACTTGTATGGTCTAGCCGATTTAGTATGCATGTCATTGAAGATCCTGTTCAATCTTTGTAGTCTTGCAGTCATATGATAACCCAGGTTGTTTCCTATTTTACATGTTATCTCCAGAACCTTTTCAATGTATCAGAATAAAGATATCTCAGAAGGGACCTTAGACATCTGCAGTCATACTATCCTTCAAATACAATATTTTCCTTCTTCACCTTATGCTGCTTTACTTGACAGCACTTCCCAGCAGGTGAGCATCATGGAACGCCCAGGGAGGCATGAAGGACACTGTGTTCCTCCAGGCACCACGGAGCAATTGCCTTCCTCCAGGACAAGAGATTACCATGCATTTGTGCAAGGCAATGCAACAAAAAACCCAGAGGTTCAAATCAGTGGTAACTTATTGGGCAAAAGCAGTTAAGTGCAATAAGAACTGATTCATGTCTCATTCACTGCACAGAGATGGGTTTATCTATATTTTTAAATTTTAGTGGGACACTCACCTGGGTCTATTTTCAATATTTGCCTGAGTGAGGCAATGAACTAATTATCCTAACTGAAAGAATGTCACATAGGAAGTCAAGCTAAGCAGCTTGAGAGTAGCTGCCTACGCTGTAGGTATATGCAGGCAGGGGAGATGAATGCTATGGCATTCAGCAAAGAAGCAGCAAAGAAGCAGCAAAGGCAGCACCAAAGCACTTAAGATCGCTAGAAATTAAACCTGGGGTTTCATTAAGGTGAGGGAGCTACGGAGTCTCATCTCACAGCCATCACTTGCAGAGACCAAGTCTGAGAAACTGGAGTGTCAGCAGAAGATGTCTTAAAATACGTTAATAAGTTGATCAACAAGAAGTCATCAGCTCTAAAGTAACCACAATGAAAAGCTGCTGGTCTGAATCTTGTGGTGGATAGCGGGTAGATAGCCTGCTCATTCAAAACAGCCACAGTGTCAGAGAACTGACAAATGGTAAGGATATAAAGCAAATCTTTAGAAAACAACTGGTGTGACCCTGGGAACAGTACAGCAAGGTACTTTGGAAAAAAAAAAAACAACCTATGCTAAGGAAAAGGGCTATTTAGACATATTAACTAAAGCTGATACAATGGACAAGAGTTGACACCTCTTCTGTAAAGATGCCATCATCTGTTACAAAGAAGTCAATAGGCATGTGAATAGGAGTGAAGTTTGAAATAAGTTTTCATTAAATTCTTTCAGAAGAGGCTCTTGAAAAGACTATATTATCTGAGAAGGATCCTCTCACAGAATAAAAGATCACTACAAAACAGAACAGAGACTACATAAAAACAGTTTTCACAGCTGAGGCAAGTTGCCATATACATCTGAGCAGTAAAACGGCCAATGAAGTTCAGTGTTGATAAACACAGTATAATCAATCATGGGAAAAAACAAAATACTCACCTAACCTACAGGGTAATGGGATGTGTAATTTTAGGTACTGATGAGGAAGGAATTCATAGGCTGTGTCAATACTGGTAATTCAAACTGGGCCATAAGAGAGATTTAATGCTCAATAGTATTTAAATGTGAGCATACTATTTACACAGTCTAGCCTATACCGATCTGCTTTCTCCTGGGCAATGCCTAGGCAGGGTGCAAGAGTCACCATTCTCAAGATATTGTCTGCCTCTGCCAGCCCATTTTCAAATAGCTCTAATGGAATGCATGCAGAATGAAACGTATCACTTGATTGGAGTGCCAGGGAATGGTTGTAGCCTACGCTGGCATGACTTCTGGTGGCTGACCCCCATCCTGTGCTCATTCTTTTGGCACAAGCATTGCTGCAGCTACACCATAAAACCAGATCAGGAAAATAGATCTGGCTGAAAGCCACCATTTTTTCAGCATGAATTTTTAAGCCAGATCATTTCCTTATTTTGGGCCACCGTACAGCTCCACAGGCAGCTGTGCCAGTACAAATGAGGAGGTACAAGGATAAGACTGAGTGGCTGAGGGAAGGCCTACTTCTTTCAGTAGGGATGCTGGTTGTGCAGCTAAAAGTATTAGCTGGGCCTGAGAATTAAGTTGGTTTATATAACATGTCATGATATGCTAGCTCTCCCTTTCTTCATCCCCATCCAACCAGAGACGCACATTCCTCCTGCTCCTCCTTTTACATCAGGACAGGCATCTCAATGACCAGTGACACAGAGCTTGCCTTGTAGGAAAGCATTCACTCTTTGTTTAGATGAACTTTCTAGTTCCTCAATTTGAGGAACTAGAGGTGACAAAGGAGTGTCAATGTCAGGTTAAGGGAAATGGAAAGACCCCCTCTTTTCATCATTGGCTATTCTCTTTAACATTGTTAAAATAATCACATATTAAGAGAGGAGTAAAGATGTGTTATGATCTGCAAGGCAGAAAATTGCAATAGCACAAAGAGAAATTAGTTGTATATAACCCTCTGTGGAAGAAGGGTAAGGTAGAATTTTACTTTGCCTACATTGCAAAAATGGCTTGATAGCATTCTGTGCAATGAAAGCAGCAAGCAGAAAGTTTAAAACCAAACAAGAAGATTTCACACTTCTTTCGCATGACTTTTTATCAAATTGTGAAATTCATTATCAGACAATTTTGGGAAGATCAGGAAGATGAAATGGCTTAAAAAGGGATCAGATAATGTAACAGAAAGCAGAGCAACCAATAGCTACTAAACATTGCCACAGAAATGCCAGCTGGCAGAAGGTGAGAAGCCGATGTCCCTGGAAGGGTCGCTCTATGAAGGTTCACTTCCTCCCCTATTCTTTTCCCAAGCATTTCCCACCAGTCAGTATCACTAACAGCACCATAAAATGGCAGGTCTTATGCCAGGTATGTATTAGAAATTAGTTCATAACATTTTCTAGTTATCATTTAGACTTTGCTTGAGTGTGTCTGAAAACACAGAGGTCCTTCTGTGAGGGAAAATAAGTTAGCAGAAAAATCAAAGGCAACAGACTGATGATCCCAAAACAAGTGGTATCATGACAAGGATCCTGGACCTACAGATCCGAAAACAAAGACTTTTTCCGTTACAGGATCATTTTTCAATTGGTGTGACAGGGAACAACACACAAGTTATAGTATGCAAAACAAACTTTCTTGTTGACGTGACTGAACCCACAAAGAAATACTCTCCTTGCCCGGTGGAGATGACATTCCTTCTCTCCTTTTTTCTTGGTATCACATGCACCACCTCCATCTGAGGCCTTGGTTGACAGGGACTAAAAGTTCTCAACTGGTGTGATGAAGTATTTATCCCTTTTTCTGAGTCCAAGTAGCTGTGCTCCAGCCCCACCCTCTGCTACTGTCATCAAATGAGGAAACTCTCATATGGTGCTGGCAGCAAGGCAGATAAAGAATGCAATTTCCAATTCAGGAAGGATGTTCCCCTCTACAGCAAATACTGGAGAAGCTGCCAGCTAAGAATTTTTTCTCTGGTAACCTGCAGGGCCTGCTTGGCAATTTAAATGACAGTCATTATGTTTTGGGGAATTGTAATGTAAATGAGTGATTTACAGACGGTATCCCAATGCTGCAGGCTATGGAGGTACAGGCTGTTGATGAGATCTCACATGGATTGCCTCTCCCATCTCAGAGCCCTTCCTTGCGCACTGCATCGTTCCTGGCACAACTGGCTAGAATCACAGCTTTTAGCCATGGATCATGTACAGACCTGAGGATTTAGAGAGAGAATTGCCCTTGTACCTGCCCTCAGCTTTGTAGAGGGGAAGACCACTGACATCACGTTTGTACTGAAAAAGCACAACTGGGTAATAAAAAGAGTAGTTTCCTGTTGGGTCATAGTTTTAGTGCAACTGTGGCCTCAGCATGTGGTACACTTCTGTGTACATGCTACATTGTTTCTGTGTCTGCATCAAATGGTAATAACTGTGAAGAAAATAGCTTGTAATTAAGCAACTAGGGAGACAGCAGATGGATGCGGACAGATGGGAGCACGCTAGGAAGCTATGAGACAATATTGGTCAGCATGACAAGCAATAGTTACAGCACACTATCAGCATAATGTCTACAGTCTCAATGATAGTTATTGGTGAGTTTTAAGGGCATATTGGAAGGTAATAAGGAAAATAGCTTTTTATATGCTTCTGACACTCCTTTGCAATGGCGTGGGGCAGAACACAATAAAGGTGTTTGTCAGACAATCTAAAAATTGCTTGAGAAGGTGGGAGGCTGCATGTGGAGGCTGGCATTGTGTCCACTGGCGCAGATGAAGAGAAGTGTGCATCTTACCTGTCTACCCAAAACCAGTAATGTGACGAAGAATATAAACAAAGAAATTGAGCCCATTGTCTTCAGGTCTTTCAGTATTCCTGGCCTATAAAATAAAAACATGAGTAAAGCACACTGCTCAAAAGTTAAAACAAATTTACTTTAGCACAAGAATAACACCACAACTTATATACTTTCTGGCATTTAAATTAAGACCATTTAAATATGCTATGCTTTCTTATTTGGAGAAATATTATTATTTCCATGATGTAGCTTTAATTACTTGTACTACGTTCTGTGTAAATGTGCCTACGCTTTGAAGTCCAGTAATAAGATGAGGATTTAGTAAAAGGAATATCCTTGTTTGCTTACAAATGGTGAGCATTTGGTGCTTATTCTATACAGGCAGATTAAAACAAAATTTTTTAGGTAATAATACTACTTCTGTAATGGAGAGCTTGACCATATCCAATAAATGGGAAGAAACAGGAACTAAAGCACCTACCTCCCAAGCCTTTTCACTTCAGAATTACAGAAGGTACAAACTAGATCTTGTACAGAGTTGACTAAATACTCTGCATTGGGAAAAGATGCTAGAGGTAATGGGATACAGTCTGCACTAGCACTCTCCTACTGATGCCACTGAAAGAAGAACCTTGGTGAGAGATTTAGGAAAGAAAAAACCAATAGACACACAGCTTGACTGGCAAAATCAAGGCTGCCAGAAGCACGTGCTGAATCTAACCTGTCACGTGGTGCTCCATCCCATCACAGATTTGTCTATTAATCTTTAGATTTAAGAGGAAAGAAAACATACACTTTTTTTTTTTTTTTAATTCAGATCCTTTTTCATGGTTGTTTCTGTGTCTTAAAGATCTCAAGCAGACTACAGCACAGGAAAAAAGGACACTGAAACTCTATTCTGAATATTCAGTTATATGCACAGCACACTCAGCCTACCTCTTTGTTTTGAAAATAAGGTAGAAATTACATGTGTCCAGAAATTATTTTACACAGCAATACTTAGAATTAGAGTCATAATTTTGTCTTATATATTATCACCTATAACAAAGATTTCAGCAGTCTCACTGAAAATTTAGCATACAAATTTGCAAGCACAGCAAAAAATCCAAACTATTGGTCGGTTTTTTCAACAGCTAACGCTGCATTTGTAAAGTTTTCAGACAATGTACTAGTTCTGAGGAAGTTGATTTTCTATGGCTTGCAGGAAATATGCTTTAACAGCCTTAATTATGTTCTGCCTTAGACCTGAACAACCTTAATGAAGACTTCCTAATGCTCTTTATTACAAAAATGCAAATTAAACCATACTCTATTTCCTATAGTATTTAATTTAAATACCTTGCCCAGACTTGTTTAGTTTATTCTAATGCTGAGTAGTGACATCAAATCATATAGTAACTGCAGCATGACAATGATTTTAAATTGTGACTTGTAGATCACATAGTCAAACACATAGAAAAAAAATCTGTTCTGTGACATAAGAACTGCCATAGGTATTAATGCTATTAATTTCAGAAGAACTGAAGGACCTACCTTCTAAGAGGTGCCGTTGCATACATAAATTTGCTGTAATCATCCAGCATGGCCCCATGAGTGTGCAGAAGGATAACATTGTAGCCCACCAATGCAATCAACATTATCACCATTTTCAACTCATAATTTATCCTCAGGAAAACAGAACAGGAAATGAGTCCTAATATGCAGCTGTATATAAAATACTGGCAAAGAAAAATTTAATGGAAAATATTTAGAATTTGGTTCTTGAGTAGGAAATCATACATAATAAAATGCTCAGGCGAGTTTAAAAAACAACTTATTGACTGACGACTTAAGCATGGAATCTATCACAACCTGGGACATTATGGTTTACAGACAGCCAATAACAACCAGGTGTTTGTATTTCATAAAATAGAGCCTTTTTCTTACTGGTTTTCACCCTTTATCATTTTTTATTTACTCCTCAGCAGCAGCAAGGAGTGCCTATTCGTGAGACACCAGTGCTGGTGTTGAAATCTAATGCAAGAGCTTACTGCCAGCAGACTGACAAAACGTTTATTCCTCTTATGCCACTGGATGACTTTCACTCATGCTTGAGTTCAGTAACTACCCTACATGTACTACTAGAATAAGGGTCAAGGTAAAATGTCTAAAGGCATGAAAACAACAGCTTCATTGCCTACATTTGCAGTATTTATAAACCGATGCTATACACAGTTGTTATGAACCTCATAGATATGCAATTTCACAAACTCTAGAAATAAAGCTAAGATATGCAGAATATAAAGTTATTAAGATGGCCTATGCATAATATAAATACAAAGAAATCCTGCTAAATACTCCTGAGCTGTGACTACATAAGAACACAGTCATGTATTAAAAAAACCCTTTTCTTTCCTATGTCATATATATCGACAAAACCATGTATGGTTGAGGTTAAATATTTTCTATGGATACTTTCTGGAAATGGATTAGGACACCAAAATTAATGCTAGAACAGGAATAATACATTCTCACTAGAATCATTATCTTAGTCCTTAACATACAGCACCTTTGCCAAAAACACTTCCTGAAAATTACAGTCCTGGACCTTGTAAGGAAGTTATCTTTTCTGAAACTACAAAGCATTCTATTTCAAGATACGCTATTTTCAGGCTACTGTTGACTTGTTGATGGCAGTACTTTTGACAGAACCTGAATCACAGTATACTAATTTTGGAGGATCGCTAAAAAGAATAATTTTCACAGCACCCATCAGACAGAATTGATCTGCCATGTGAATCTCTGCCGTTACTGTAATTTGCTTGCAGATCTGCTTGAAATAAGAAATAGAAAGAACTGCTGTTCAGAACCACCAAAAATAAAACTTCTCTGATGGCTGCATTCCATAGGAGGTCACACTCCAAATTCAGTGTTATGTAAAAATAGCAGCATCTATTTCTTACTCTGTAAGGCATTCTACTTGTGAAATTAGTTTTCCAAAAAGAAATAAGCAAACAAAAGGCAGCCTTGAATCCACAATTGGATGCAGTTTGACAAAGATCAAGAAACTTCCAAGTGGAATAGACAGTCTTTGTTAGTGTTCCAATAGGAATACATAAACTAGACACTGAAAATCTTAGAATCATAGAATCAGTATGGTTGGAAGAGACTTTTAAGATCACCATAAATCTAACACTGCCAAGTTACTACTAAACCGTGTCCCTCAGGTCCTTTACCTTAGCTAAGATTTCAAACAAGGGTGGATGGATTAGAGAAGAGAGGCCCAGCCACACATTTAAGAATGCGGACTCTGATACTGTGTGTTGTAATGCCAGATTCCAGTAGGCAACAAGCAAATCCGGAGGTGAGTCTGTGGGCAACTGTGCTTTAACAGCCATACCAGGTTATGAAACTTTTTTTTTGAAAATGCCACATTAAAAAAACCTTTTCCCAGCTGTATCTTAGAAGGCTATTCAATGCTATTGTTTCTCAGTGCTCAATGCTGCAAATAAATTATTCAATTCCTGTCAAAGGAACTGAAATTTCACCCTTTTAATAACCGAATTTACAAATTTATGTAGATGCTTAAAGTATTGTAGCTTGAATCCTTCTCTAACCTTTTCAGCTTTTCAGAAAAAGGGCTTGGAAAAAAATCAGAGGAGGAACTGCAGGACAAAATGCTTCAAAGGATACAGAGCAGAGGAATAAGGTAACTGACATTCTAGCTAGCTTCTCTGATGGATGCATGCAGCTACAAAGCAGGCAAGACACTGGAAAACATCAACAATTTGGCGAAGGAACAGTCAAAATAGCCACACAGAAAATCATGACTGGTGGAATTACTGTCATATAGATAGCATGAGAGCTCTGGTCTTCATCAAAGCACACAAATTGGAAGCTGTCAGACAAATGGCAGCCTGTCTCCTGGGCCAAGCGGTCTGCTTTCACTTCATCAAATGAACGTGAACTTTCCTACAGAGGTATTAATGCCCAGCTGGGAAAAAAATTACAGCTTTTGCGTGCGGGTACAATGGGCTTGTTTCTTAGTGAAGACCCATTCCAGACTTGTTCATCCTACACCTCTGCACAACTTAGAGAAGAATAAAAAGGGCTCTGACTGCACAGGCATTGAGGCTTTTTCCAAGGCAGAGAGTTGCAGTGATACCAATCCTTTGCTGTGACCCTGACTGAAAGAGCACTGCGTGCTGAAGAGTTAGCAATCCCCATGGCACTGAGGCTGAGCAGGCGCAGGTCTGTGCTGTGCTCTGCTTACCCCTTGGCCTTGGCATAACCTCAACCGGCTCAGCCAATTTATTGCCACCACCGAGCCCTCAGGCAGCTCTCATGTGGTAGCAGTGGTTACCCCACCTGTGTGGCCTCGACTTTATCTAACACTGCAACAGCAAGTTTTCACAGACATCATTTTTGTCTGACAGCAGAATCAATGAATAGAAATGTTTCCTTGTAAGAAAATCCTATAAGAGCTCAAAAGAGGAAAATGCTGGGTAACCTCTCCACAGATGGGTTCTGCACCCCATGCCACCCTTGACTGGCAGACCATCTGATGCTGCATGATTCAGAGTTCCCAGCACATCCCTTCCCCAGAAGGGATGTAACTCCATATACTCTCTTTTTCCTTCCTGTGCTAGCTCCAATAACTGGTATTTTAACCAATACCTTACAGAGTCTGAGTGCCTTTCTTACCAAGATCACAGGCCCAGTGCCTTGCACCAGTGCACTACACCCTTAGGATCCTATCTCCAGCCCAGTGCATTTAGTCTCTTCTCTTAAAATTTAAGACTTCTGTGGTTATAAAGATCTTTATTAAAGCAAAAAGGGATTCAACTCCAATATGTCTATGGAGAAAAACTTGAAAATAAAATACTTTTGGAATTCCCTAGTCAAATAAAATGTATTCCAAAACTGCATCTTTCAGAGTTCAGTATCATGACTTTTATTTATTTAACATGTGGAGGTGGCAGCACTGATACCACACTGTGTTTTGTCACAGGAAGAGACGTGAACGACTTGAAATCTCCCAGGCCTAACTCCTATTATATGGAAACTACAGAAGCATCATAGCAAAACTAATCAATAACTAAACACACACAAAGTCCCTGTGTATTCCTTAAGCCTTTAAAAAGAGCAAGAAAGCAAGCAATAGAATTCAGAAAACTCTATTGGGGCTGAAATAATTCAAAAATCTCTTATTCACTCATTTTCCATATGACAGTCAATAGATCTGTCAGGTTCACTGTCATAAATCACAGGAAGTTAATCTGCATGAATAACACTTAAAGCTAACGTACAGATTCAATTGAATTTTTAATTTAAGGAAACAAACATTTGCCAGCTTAAGTATTCAATATCTCATTTAGTAAAGACAGTATAATTTTATTTCCAGATTTTAAAAAAAAAAAGATCAAAATTAGTAACTCAGAAGGCATCTGTAACTTTTTCAAGCCAGAATTTATGCAGTTCCTGAGGATGAAAATGATGTGCATTTGAGAGTTTTTTAATAAAAAAGGTGAGGGAAAAATTGTTAAAAACTTTAGCCAACCTAATCTTTTCATTTATTATTATTAGAAGTGACATTTTAACATATTTTTGGTGCCAATTTATCAAAGTTTCTTTGATGAAAGAATGCATTGTAATAGTTTAAAATCTATTAACCACTGTTTATATGTGGTTTAAATGTGCCAAATCATGTGAAGAGCTGACAAACACCTAAGTTATAGATGGGAAAACAAAAGAAAAAGACACACAAAATTTTTTTGAAAAACAGCAGATTAAATCTTAGTAATATGTATAATTTATGAAAACTATATCCTTCAGATGCTTGTTGGAGAATTTACTGGTATAAAAGAAAACAAAATACCTTTAAAGATGTTCAAAACTATAGCAAACAATATTTTAAAAAACTGAGTAGAAAACCTGCTAACTATAAAAGCAAAAATACATAAATAAGCATTGGAAGAATTTATTTCTGTGCACTTGAGAGTGTGAAGGTATGCAGAGGCTGGAAGAAGGACTGCATTACTTCTTTGACAACAAGGATAACTTGATATCAGGGCAAAAGAAAATAAGAAACAGAAACTCGTGCTCTGCTGTTGCTTTATCAAGGAGATACTGAAAGTTCCTGCAGTTACTGCAACTGTTGTTTTGTTTTTTTCCAGGAGAGTTCTAAAAATAATTAATACCTTGCTTTTATGTGTGCCTAGGATTGTTTAGCTTGACATAGTAAATAGCTGTTTCATGTAAAACATATTGTGTGGAAATCAGCACGCACCATTCTGGTACTGGTCTCATCAATTCTGCATAGAGATAAAATAATCTCCCTTCTCTCCCTGCCTCCTGTTTATTCATCCAAAGACTTCAACTGCAAGTCTTTAATAATCTCACTAAGAATCATTGCTCTCTAGGACACAAATCCCATTTTTTGCAGAAATGCCTTTCCCCCTCTTCTTGCCTGTGCCACAGCGCTTTTGCTCACGCCAAGACATCTTCTTCAAACCAGCTCAGATCTTTCAAACAGTTTATACAACGGTACACGAATGTTGCATTTCCCCCTTCTCACTCCACCTCTTAATCAAGCATGCAATGACAGAAGCATGCTGATCACAGATTTCACATTTACTGCCAGGCCAATAATGAAAATGGTGAATATTTTCAGGTCTACCACTGGTCCTTGTGAAACCTGTCTGTGGATCAACCTGGTTTTCTCACTGACATCAATGTGGAGCTTTCAATGCACAGTCTGCTCTGCAGTCGCTGTGTGTTCTCCTGAAATCTTGTAATGCCCATTTGTTGGCATGGGTGAGACGCTTCTTAGTTATCAGATTGTTTCCTGCTTTTTAACCTGACATTAATTAAACCTGCTATTTTCAGAAGTATTAATCTCCTTTACCTTCCCACTTCCTTCAGAGGCAGTTTCAGGTGACTGAAAAAAAATCAAGCTTTTGCTGCAGTTTTAAAAACTGGTGGGTGTTTAACTCCAAGCAGATCTGGCAACAGTCAATTTAGTGTAATTGTTGTAAACAAACAAAGAAATGTAAAATGAACTTACCGGTAGGAAAAAACAGTTGTTTTGTATACACCACCGTGTCTGATTACTTGAATTAGGAAAACTTGCGTTTGATGAATTAAGAGTTGAGGGAAAAGCTTTCACAGCATTATCCAGGAAAAACTAGAGAAAAACAACGTATAATCCATTAGCTTGTCAGCTGTTTAAGGTCAAAATAGAGAAGAGAAATGGAGAAGCGGAGAAAGCCTTGCCAATAATCATTTAACTTTGGTATTTCACTGGAAATTGAAATAAAAAAGGGAAAATGACGTCACTTGATTACTTGTTCCTGCATGCTCAAACAAAAACAGCTTTGTTAACCTCTATCTGACACTCTCCATTTGAATAAAAGACGAAAGGCTCTTTGTTATATTACTTTCATATATCAGAAGCTCACAAATATGAGAGACAATGATGAAATAAATTCAATATGAATAATTCCTGGGTTTACCTCAGCTGAATCTTATTTAAACACAGGAAGAATTAAAGAAAGAGTAAGAAGTCTTTACTGAAGTTCATTTACACAGATGTAATCCATCCTTTTCATAATAACAACTATGATAATATTTGTACTAATGTTATTGAGACGGAAGAGTGGAATCAGTATCTCCTGGGTCATCAGATTCAGCCAGCTGATGTCACAGATAGCCACCATCATACAGTATCCTTTGAGGTAGAGATCTAGTGCTTTCTTAATGAGTTAGATTTGGCTACATCAATTCCACTACTTTGAATCTCACCACCTACACTATTCATGGCCAGTTCCCATGGTTTTTTTCTACTTCTTCTCATCTTACCCTTTAGCTTTCAGATTGCTCCTTTGTCTCCCTATTATTTATGTTTAATATATTTAATATATTTAATTATAATTATATAATTATATATAATTAATTTATTTAATGCCATCCCAGCCTTTACTATGCTCAGCAATCTATGTTTTTCTAGTCTATTCCCAGAAAACAAGCTCTTCATTCCCCTAATCGTTCTGATAGTCACCCTCTTCCAATTCAACCTTCTGGGTGAGCAAAACTGCAAACACGCTCCCCAGATTTTATCAGTGAGTTGTGCAATACCATTAATACTAATTCTGCAGAAAATATGTTTTCATACATCATAGAATGACAGCTCCCTTGCTCACAGCTACAAAACCTTAATAGCTCACTGCACCTCACGCAGGGGCTCAGACAGATCATGAAGTTATAGCACCTTAAAACATTGCTGCACATTGACGTAATCCCAGCCACAACTAGCATCATGCTGAGCAAATGTGAGGTAGTTTTCCTTTGCTGAGGCTCACTTAGCTAAATGTGGCTTATACTTACCATGATTTAAGAGCAGTCACATGGATGGTTATCGTGATTCAGCCGAGTTGTCACTAAACCCACATAATTAATCAAAATCCTGAACTCATCACATCTCTACCTGATGAACTTCCAACTTGTGTCAGAATTTCTTCTCACTAGTCTGTGTGGAATCTTGCACTCTGTACTAAATTTCATCCTAGTTCTTTTACTCAAATCCTCAGCTGACTTCTTCCTTTCTAAAGTCTCAAGCCTTCCTTCACAGACATTGCCTGTCACATTAATTCATCAGCTTATTTCACGGTCCCTCTCATACAATGTAAATGAAAATCCACACTGGGCTGACCGTTGTAGAGCTCCACAGGTTGCCCCCCTCTCACCCATTGTTCTCTGCATGTAGCCAGTTTGTAACTCACCTTTGAATTTCAAAAACTCACCTTTCCCCATTCCTGTCCTTACCTACTGTCCCAGAGAAAAGCTCACTCAGATTTTGATCTGATCTGGATCAAAACGGTTACTGATTTGCTACCTAACACAAGATCTGGTCAGCCATAGCTCTGTGTAGCCAAGTCCTGAAAACTTCTGAGGACCGAAACCCCACAACCTTCCTTGGCAACGTGTCCCAGCACTGTACTACCTGCAGAGCGACTTTTTTTTTTTTTTTGAAGACTATCCAAACCTGCCAAGCCACTACCCATGGTCAGCACCCATTGATATGTTTTGTGGCACTTCTGAAAAGAGTTTGAAACCATTATCAATGTAACACTACTTCAACAGAAGCAGGATCGGTTACAGACTTGCGAAGGTGATGAATATGCATATATGAATATGTAGATGTAGCAATTCAGAGCATGCTCTAGTGCCTGCGATTGTTGGGTGTGGGGATTGTTGTGGTGGTGGGGTGGGTTTTTTTTTGTTTTGGTGTTGTGTGTGTTTTGGTGGGGTTTTTTTAATGGTTGGACTCAATGATTTCAAAGGTCCCTTCTGTGATTCTCTGATCTGTTACCAAGACTGGTTTACCAGAAGTTGCCATGACCTCTGAGGTAACATGCAGAATGGACCCACCTTTGTCTGTATGGTTGCACTTTCAGGTTGTCTTCCTTTAAAACATGCTTCTGTGTTTGTTCTACGCACATGTTTATGTGCAACTTCACATAATTAACCGCAATCAGTGAATTATACATGCAGGGTCAGTATCAGTAATAGAACAGATAAATCACAACACCAGACCCTGCAAAATGTTAATAAACACCTACAAATTTTGAAACACCCTTCTGTAACTGATCCCAAAGAGCTCTTGTCATGTAGAGTTATATGCACATCCACCCCTTCTCACAGGATGTGTGGGTTAAATGCACACACTCCCTCATCTGGGAGTGTGGGTTACCCAACTTGCACACCCCTCCTGTAAGGAGATGTGGGTACTCTTGCTTTATGTGCACATGTGCAGCTCCCTATGAATTGCTAATGCCCAAGCTGGTGAGAAAGTGCCCCCTGAGTTTGTGCACACATACAAATCTGAGGTGTTGGTCCCTGCTTGTCATGGTCCACACTGTTGTCCCACCAGCTGCAGAGCCAGCAACTCACAGTGTCTCATGGGCAAGCTGCTCTCGCTGGCCGAGGAAGAGGTGTGATGCCAGAGGGGCAACTTAATGCAATGTCAAACCAGGTTTTGACAGTTAGCTGGTCACACTCATAGGTCTCTGCCTCCTGTTAAGAACTTCCATGCTTCTTTTTATACCTTTTTTTCCCCACCCTATTTCCTTCTTTGCTTCCAATTCCCTTTGAAGTGGCTTGGTTTCTGTTTAACGCAGCTGATGCTGGGCTTCCTCTTTAACAGGAACAGTTTTGGGCAAACACCCTCCAGAGAGCTTTAAAGCCGTATTTAATCCCTCTCCCTGTTCTAACTATTTACACTGACATTCTTATCTTAATAAGTGTTGTTCACCAGGTCATTTGCCAAGGGTGGGTAAAGAGTCTCCACATCCCACTAACAGTGCATTTACTTTTTCTGCAAACCTGAAGTAACTGTATTTAGTTTCGGAATCCCATCCCATGCATCTCCACAGAACAAAAGGTTACATATCATGAAGAACTCAAACACAGTTATGTTATATGTACATATAGATGTATATATATTCATATACATTCATTTCTATCAGAGCGTTTTAATTTTGGTTTTGAGGTTCGTACAGGACATTTCTGACCTATAAAAATTATCTCTGTACATAGAATGCTTTATGAAATGTGGCATATATATGAATACATAAATAAACATAGACAGGAAAAGAAAGAGGATGTGGAAATGTTGTCATCTCCCATGAGCCAAACAACAGTTATTTCTGAATGATGAGTTTGTACTTGTCTTTCTTGTCTCTCATCAGTTATCTACATCTGCTATCATGCTTTAGAGATATATATTATTCTTCAGCATAGTATTTTTTGTAAGAGACAGCTCAGTCCTACTAAGCAGTCACACCTACTCAAATGACTCAAATGAAAGCAATATTTTTATGAATACAAATGTTTGCCAGGGAACATCTGAGCACACTACCATTAAATTCTCATTTTAACTTCATATCCTAACAGCTTTCTTCTCTCGTATTCATATAATCTGCAATCTTCAGTTTGAGTTTTTTCCCTCACATGATGAAAATACCTGCTGTGCTGCTATTACTTTCAGTAGAAACCATGTGGTGACAGACCCTCCCCCCACAACATGGGATAAGCAAGTCAGTGCATTTCTCAGTATCTGACCAAGAATCTGCACAAGACTACCTAATACACTAGTTTAGATCTTACTAAAAAGAAAGCCAACTTTCTCACCTAGGTACTTTCAACCCTTCTGTACAATCCAAAGGTACCAGAACCAAGGTTTCACAATGAACATGCTCCTATAGCCTGTAAATGCGACCAAGTCAAATGGGTTGTATCTCAGGTTACTAAGCAAGCGGGCTGGCTGATTTCCACATTAATGTGCATAAAAGAGCATCCAACTAAGAAGAAGGAAAGGTGGCAGAATTTAATATTAAGTGTGCTAATCAAATGCACACTGAAGTAAACAATTATGGAATAAAAAATAAAATGTGTAAAATTTAAATAGTTGCTATGTGAATGAGTTGACCTTGTGACAGGTGGGCAGGAAGGAGACAGATGGGAAATACCCTTCCATTGAACTACACAGAGTAAAATGCAAAATTAATTGGTTCAAGTGTCACAGACACTTCGACTGTCGTCATTAGCCTGTGGTAGCAGGCAGTCATGCAGTAGCCATTTGTAAAGACAAATGCTACTATAGTTTTCTGTGCAAAAATAAGGCATAGGCCTCAGAACACTAAGAAGTGTGCTTTCGCACACCAGTGAGAAACTCCACAGCCCAGAGGTAAGCTCTTTAGGAAGTAGATGCTCCAGGATCAGCAGTTCCAGAGCAGAGCTATGCTTAATCAATGGAAGTACAAACAGCAAAAACAACGGTCTGGCATGCTACCAATAAATGCACCGCAACTCAATTCACAGCTTACATTTAACTCAATCCCATCACTGTTTCCTCTTCCTTATTATACAAAATTATACTGGAAATGGACATGTGAGGACTATAAAGAAAAGCACAGAAAGCATCTTTGTCACCATGTCTCTCTCTCCCCACTATCTTCTTGACTCTTATGAACACACAACTATACTTGATTTTCTGCTGTTGCAGAAGAGCTATGCAGTCTCTTCAAGGCACAATGGTCTACAGTTTTATAATGCTGTTGTAAACAGTTCTTCTTGTTTGTGCCCCTACTCTTTTGTTCAGCAAAAGAGAGCGAGAAGAGTATACTTTCAAGTATGGCAGAAGCATGCAAGTCTAGTATATAGGTTGAACTAGAGGACTCACATTTTTCTTTTTTTTGATCCTCTCAGGCAAACATGCAAGGCATCTCTTCTTTGTTTTCAGTTTTTCTACCAATTCTCCAAATATCCATGTGGCTTAGGAGAACTTTCTTCTCAAAATGCATATCACCACTTGCTTTAAAAAATACCAGTTGGTCTGGCAGATTAGTCAGGAATTTATCCCCAGATACCCACGTTAATGCCCCTAGGAATAATATGGAGAATCCCAGATTCTGGTATAATTCCTCAACTTCATAAACTCACAAGCAGAAGCTTAAGGAGCATCTGGAATTATAAGTTTCTATCTAGACTATTTGAATAAACAAGAGGTGATGCTGAGACATTGGAAAGTTGGAAAAGGATGGCAAAAATCTGGAGTGCTGTACTGGATTGAATAGGAATTTTAAAGCATTTTGTCTCTGGGTTTTTACAGGACTTCTTAGCTTCAAAGTGCTCATACACTTAAATTATTTGGTGTCCTGTGATGTGTCTCCTGTTAATAGTGAAACTTACCAAATTCAAGTTGCTCAGTCATTTCACTTTTATAAAATTTTGTGTGCCAAGTGAAATTGCGTAACTATCTATGTGTCCCCATGTATTCAAGTCCCAGTGTCCCTGTAGAGGCAATATGAGGTGGCAAGCAACTGCCTTGTTCAAAGCTCCCAGCAGCAGTACGTAAGAGAGATGAGGAGCCTGCTGGGCCATTATAGACTCAGATACCATCATGGTATTTGACAGATATGAAGTGATGCTCACTTATGTGGCTTCATCTTTTCTGGACTGTGGAGCAAATGATCGTGTGACAGCATGACTCTCTCTCTCCTCCACACACATTTGAAACACACCAGAACTGCTGTAAACATTATTTCAGGACAGCTCATGCCCAGTGCTTGCTATGTCACCTGCTAGTGCATCTCTGCTAGTCCAGCGTACTTAGACTGATATTGATTTTAGTAA
Organism: Calidris pugnax; assembly: GCF_001431845.1. NCBI lineage: Eukaryota > Metazoa > Chordata > Aves > Charadriiformes > Scolopacidae > Calidris > Calidris pugnax. Next base: position 1,622,035 of record NW_015090830.1, on the reverse strand, counting down.
GTTTCTTAAATTCTATCTATAATCTGGAATGGATTTGTGATGGCACCCTGCATGTCCCACTTAAATGACATGACTGCAGCTGTGCATTCCCCTTTCTCCTTCTAACTCCTAGGTCAGGTCAAGCTGTAGGCAGTGTCTGTTTATTCTTCTTAAAAGAAATGCATTAGCCACCCTCCAAAATAGGGTCTTTGATGTTCTAGGCATTGTGGGGACATAATTACAGCATATTGTTCAAAGAGCTCGCCTATTAAAAATACAGCACTGAACAAGGTCAGCAACTGTATTAACAGCTACAGTAAAAAGAAGGTATATTAAGTAAACCAACTTTCTACTAGGAGAATTGAAGCAAGTCTGCTTAGTTATTTGTCATTATTAAAACACGAGATTTCAGCCATGACTAGTGGGACAACAACATGGGGCCAATACTTGCATAATTTAAGGCAGCTCATGCCCACAGAGAGACATTAAACAATGGAGTGGAAATACTCAAACCTCTGTCAGTCTTCACATTTCTACAGACATGTTATTTCAAAGAAGATAGTCCAGTGGTTGAAAATTCACTGGAAGGAAGACAGGAGAGCAAGTAACATCCTGGCTCTGAAAGGTGGTACTCAGGGCACCTTCCTGGTGCAGTATAGCCCTGAGATCCTGCTGCTGTGCCAAGAACCATTCAGGCATTTGATGCAGAAGTCACCGAAACAAAGAGCTCTAGCAGGGCTCTTTCATCATGCCACTTTTGCTGAGATCGCATGAATCCCAGAGGATGGTGAGGCACAATCATTTGATGCATCAAATAGTTATTCATTTGGCTTCCAAGAGCCACCCCTTTGCAGTCATGCAGCCCCACTGTCTCTCTGAGGGCTCTGCGCTGTTCCCTGCAATATACTTTCTCACGTTCTGCTTAATGCAGGTCGACTTCACAAAAACAGCCTTTGTCAGCCATTGCTTGCTGCCCTACGCTATATATGGCACCAGATCTAATGCTCAATGGAAGCGGCATTAGTCACCCTCTCCCTTCAGCTAAGAAATGTTTGATACTTATGTCACATTAGCTGTTTTTTTAACTTCACTCCACTGATCATGACTATGTGCATCTCAAACATGAAGACTAGATACATACTAGATGTATGCTGAAACAGCTAATTTGAAATAAAATTGCACCCCCACTCTTTCCTAATGTCCCTTGACCATAAAGACTGAGTTTTATTTGGCATTTTGGTCTTAATTATGATTTATTAGGTGTGGGATGGTTAGACGCTTTTTATCTCCATTAAATCTTAATGGCTACATTTTGCCTTTTTCTACTGAAAGAGTTCATGGAAATAAATGCAGTTAATGGACTCTGCTATTAAGTACATGTTGCTTGGAGATATAATAATGATACTTCAGAGTCTCTCCCACAATTTGCTATTAATATTAAGGAAATGCAAATTTCACAATCACATTTAAAGTCATTTTTGCTAGTCAAACTATTAAGGTTTAGTTTCAAGGTGGGAATTGTACTTAAAATTATCATCTCATGAATATCATGGAACATGATTATTTGTAATACTGCAGTCATTACTAATAAGGCACAAATACTTTAGAAAATAGCCTATTAAGTTTTACTGTAACATTCAGTCCACATAAAAATGGACTTGAACCAATAAAATTTAAAACTTTTTCTAAAAATTATGTACTGAAAAACTCATTTTTTTGCTAAAACGTCTTTTACTAGTTGAAAGCCAAACCTGAAGTGGGCTGTACACAATAGTAGAACTTAAGTATAAGAGAAAAACAGTTGCTGACCATATCTTCTTTTACTTTTGAACTTAAAAAATAACCATATAGTTGCATGAACTCTATCTCAGAATAGACTTTAAACTCAAGTGTGTTATTTCATTTGTTCTTATACGTTTATAGAGTTCAAACAAAGAGAGATTCTAATCTGACCTACAGTTTACAAGCTACTCCATCTCTGCATGTTGTCCTGTAGCATGCCAAATAACTTTTGTTTGGCTAAAGCTTATCATTCATAAAGGCATACAGGCTTCAGCTGTGGACAAGAAGTGATGGAGAATCAACAGCTTTTCAGAATAATTTGTTTCCATTGCTAACTGCTTTCACTGCTAAAAAGTGAGCTTATTTTCTCATTTTCCAGACACTGCTTCTTTGAGTTTTTCTTTGAGTTTTTCCTCAACAGCCTTCATAACCAAATTCAATTAGTTGAATTTTAAATTTTTGAGCATGGAATTGTTTTTGAGTCTATCTATCTCCTCTCCTTAAAAAAAGCAGGAGAAAGAAAGGAAAACACCTAGTTTCCTTACAAGAAAGCCAACAAAACCAAGACCAGGATCATTTGATAGAAAAAATGGAAAGAAGGTTCTTCCAGAAATTTCAAATGTTCACATTACATCATTCTGACAAGTTTAGTACTTACTGTAACAAATGACTGACTAAGGTTCCCCTGAAATGTTGTGGGAAAACAAAATAAAACATTGTAGGTATTATCAATCTTTAAGTCCTTTATGAACCTCAAGTAACAGAAGTACCAGCAACTCAAGGAAGTGCTTAGACTTGCAATTTCAAAAGCACTGAAGTACAAGTCTCACTCCCTTGAAATGTGACTAATAGCTATGCATTAAGGTTGCAATGAAAACATTTCCTAAATAAATATTACAGCTCCCATTTTGCAAATACAGGACTGAGCAGGAACACTTTCACCATTTTAAGAAATAAATCAAGCTCAGCCCATGAGGCAAAAAAAGGAAGCTTTTTGATCCCATATACTGCTCAACTCATTAGACAACACATCCTTCAATGCACAATAAACAAGGACATTAAGATTCAGGATTTATGCATGGTAATGACAGATCTACTATTTGTTATACTTACAAAAGAATAATAGAATTACATGGATTTTCCCTATTAGAAGAGAAAATACAAGCACAGGCTGAAATGCCTAAAGCAGAGGTAAGCCTTAACAAACTTGTAGTTAAAGACTTTTGAAGTTTTGATGTAACTTTGAATTTTTTTCCTTTTCCGAAAAACAAAGGCAAGCACATGAAATACAATAATGTATACATTATGATCATTTTGAGATGAGCAGAGGAGCATCACAAATCTGAATAAAGCTTAGTTTGTTTTGCACAGTCTTCCATACATCCTGTGAGGAGATAATTCATTCTTTGAGGAATACTCTGTTTATCCAAGCAATGTGTAGATGAGCAAGGGATTTGAACTATTCAAACCTGGGATTTAACTATGTTCTATTCCTTATAAATTAAATTTTTCTTTAATAAACTTAGCCAAGATCCAAGCTCTTGCTGAGCATCCTGTTTGCAGATGTCCCCATTATACAGCATGTTTTCTGTTGCTCTGCTTTACATTTCTGTCGCTGGCAATCATTATCACGTAGGCTCCTGGCATAGCCATGGGCCATAAATTGGACATCTACACACATACTGAACAAAAGCCCCCAAACTTAAAGAACAAAAAACCAAGAAAAATGACCCCCTTTTCCCTTACCATGTTGAACACAGCCATGGTTAATATTATGGCAGTGGTGGTCAATGTAAGAGTGATCCGTGGCCAAGGACGGTTTGCAATTATTCCAGATGATTTCAGGATCCACAACAATGAAGCTGATGCTTTCTTGCTACATTGCTAAGTGCAAAGATTTTAAAAAAGAGAAAATAAAAATAGCTTTAGTTTATTTAATTACTGTAAATAAGGGTAGAATTAAGAAAGCTTAAGATTGAGGGCAGCATTAATCTTGAAACATTGTACAGAGGTATTCAACTATTATACTCTCATAAGAGCTACAGATCATGATTACATATGAAACTAAATGCAAATTTAGTTAAAATATCTGCCATAATATAAATTCTGTTAAATAATTACAATTTTCAAATACTTTTTTAAACATTCAATATACATTCTAATAAAAGCAAATGCAGAGTTGACAGCAGTGGCATTACCTATAATATTAGTAAAAAACAAGTGATCAAAATGACCTCCCTCATCTCAACTGAAAGAGCAATATTTAGTAGCCTCTGGAAACTTCAAAATGTGAATAATGACTCTGCACAGTCTTTGACAGAAAGACAGAGGCCTCTTCATGCAGGATAAAGGCTGTATACATAGTTATATCCCCGTCAATTTACAAAATAATGGGGTTTCTGGGGTTTTCTTTCATTTGTTTGATTATTCATTTTAAATGCAATGTAACTCAAAAAGCAAATCAACTTTCCCTAAAACTATCTGGAAAACAAATAAGCATTTCATATAACAATTGGACAACAATTTGCCACAATAAATCTTTAGTGAATAGACCTTTTTTTTTTTAATATAGCAGCAAAAAATAGCAATAAAAAACTCTGACTCACTTCACCTGCTTCCAAGAACACATTGCAATAGCCTCCATTCACACAGGCATACTGCCTAGAGGCACAAGATGCTCACACAGAATAAACAACAATTTGTGGCACATCCAATAAATATTAATTTTCCCAAAACCTTAGCAATGAGGAGGTAAGGTTGCATAGAAGCATGTTGTGCCCTTTTCAAATGTCAATTTCAACTATTCTGAAACCTCTGTAAAAAAGACAATTAGAAGTTAAGGAACATGACAGTCCCACAAAAGTATTTGCTTTTTATCAACTCGTTTCCTCTATTTAATTAATATTATCAGAGATCACTTTACATATTGTTTTCACCCCATTCACAGCGATGAGAAGACATATAAGCACAGGAAGTCTCTGAAATGAGAACTCAAGCACTAAAAGCTAAAAAATATAGGATTTAATTTACAGCATAACTATTAGTTCAAGTTCAATAGCTATGTCACATTGCACTAAATAACACTATTATCCAATACATGTGATGTAGTTTACGTGAAGGTCTTTGCCATATTGCACATCACTATTTCCCTCCTAATTGTACACTATTTGAACAAGTCCACTGTATAGCTAGAACTTTTTTTACATATTGTTTCCTTCTACGACAGGGAGTTCTGCATACTGCATTGGACAGATTCTGAGTGAATGAAGTCAGTATCAGGAAGGTCAAAACAATACTCAGAATCTCAAGAATGGAAAAGAAAAGCGAAAAAATAGGCAGCTTTACATACATGTTACTCCTCCCCCATATTGAAAAAAATCCCACATAAACTCAAAGGACCTGTATTTTTGAGCAAGAAACTCCTGCTCAAATGACTGTTTGAACTTCCAAACCTTGTTCTCCACCCCTAAGTACATAGCAAATTTCAAGATAATCTGAATCCATATGTAGATTTTAGAAACGTTTTGTCGGCCTTCCCACTTTAATACAGTTAAAAGCACAGAGCCTAGATCGCTGGACACAAGGAATGGATCTGTGTGAAAATGAATCATTCAGTTATCTGTCTAGTCTGCCTAAAACCTAATGAGTCAGTGAGCATGGATTTATGGCTAATTAAAACAGTCATGAAATCATGCCTTAAATTACTCTTTGCCTTTGTTATAGCACACCTGAACTTTACTACAACCTCAGCAACGTTGTTCTCTGATTTTCTTGGAAGTTTAGAAGTAGCTGGAAAAGTTTAAGTTGGATTAGGGACAAAACTAGGCAGAAACACCAAGAAAGTACAAGGAATATAAAGAGGCTAAGAAACGATATAGATAAAGCAGTACATCATGTTCTCCTTTCTGAATTGTGTTACAGGGAGCTACTTTAGGATAAGAAATTCCAAGAAAAGAAGCTAAACCAGAAACATTTTATTATGAATTTTATTGGGTTTAGGTTATCTGACTAAAAGCTAATCAAATTAAACACAAAGACCTGGCGATGATCTAAAGAACAATGATCAGTGATGGAACCAAAATAACCTCATCAGTGAAGAACAGAAGCCACTGAATCTGCTGCTTCTAAGACCATTGAAGGAGAATGTTTCAGCCACAGTTTCTGATGGGAAACCTGCCAAGAAACCTCAATTAAAAGAACTCCCTTTCCAGAATGTCCTGCAAACTGAAGGTGATTACTGCCTGAAAGGATAGTATACTGGTACAGGGCAGATAATTCTGCAATGGAACAGAGCAAAACTACAGATTGTGTAAAATATTATGGCATGTTTTAAGGGCATTGGGGGTATATGGAAAACTTACAGGATGTTTAGGGGATGGGACAAATGTGAATCATGGACAAGGGCAGGCCAATGGAGAACAGAGGGAATGAAAGGAAATGGCTGTATGTAAATGCTTTTCTAAATATGTCTGTTGCACATTCTTATTACATCCTATCTCTAACCATCTTCTGTGTAAGTGCAGCCCTTATTCTGAGCCTGTATGTGTGCAAATGCCAGCAAACTTCACGCTGGACCAGGTGGTGAGCAGCACAGGGTGGGTGCCAGACACTGGAGAGAGAGAGATCATATGTCTGAGGCAATTGAGGACGTGGGTGCCAGCAACTGAAGTGTCTCGGATCAGTCCCTGGACAGATCCATAGGGTGTGTGTGAGAGTGTGTGTGTACGATTAGGATACTTCAAGCTGGATCGGCTGGTAAATAGGAGATCTACATTTGGAGAGACCCAAGGTTTGAGACAGTCACTGTGTAAGGTGGGCAGAGGCTGGGCGTGGATATTGTGTCAATTTGAAGTCCATACTGAGTAAACCACAAATGCGAGTGTGCCTGTGGATGACTACAGTCAGGGTGTGCGTATGTTCTGCTGGCAAACGTCTCTCCTGATCAGCCAGAAAGGAGGAACTAGACCTTCAGTGGTGCTCATATTTACGTGACGGCTCCTTGCTTTTACATGGGTGCTGGTAAAAGAGCTGCTCTGTCTGCGCGGTTGTCCTACGTGTACAGTGTATGCCTGTGTGCCTGTTGGGAATACGTACTCAGCCTCACTGCTGGTTGTACCTGGGACACAGTACTGACAGCCTCCCATCGATGGGAGTGGGACAGGGGGATCCCCTGCATCTTTAATTCTGTCAAACTGGGCTCCAGTGGACCAGGAAGGAGCACTCCCCTTGCTCTTGAATTCCACTGGATTCCACAAGCTCTAGCAGATCTCATTTGCAATTGCAGAACTTTAAAAAAACATGGCTCAGTAACAGATGCAAAACAACATCACAAAAATAAATGCTTTCATGTTTTTCCAGTGCTAAGCAACGTAAATTGATGGTTTCCTCTGCACAAACGAGCAACTTGTGTTAATTCTGAAGATAAAATTAAGTTTCACAAAGAAAATGTCTGATGATTCCTAATATCTAAATACAGGAATGTTGGTGTCAAATGATGGAGACTTCTCAAACTTTTCTATTGTAACAGCAACACTTCCAATTGTTATATTTGAACTTTCTTTATTTTTTGAAAGTAATCATTGAAAAAATTACAGTACAGAATTGCTGAGGTTACTTAGCAATGTCCATGCTGAGAACTGCATTTATAGCTGAGGACTGCTTTATTGTTTTCTAAGTACCTGTATATTTTTGAACACACTAATGTAACTTCTGTACCAAAATTCCTTGCAATAATTCTAAATTTCCTTTCTTTGAAAGTTTTTTGATCAGTATCACCCGACTTTGCTAATGTATTTTAGCAGGGAGGAACTAATTGGACTGATTTACTATATTTCTTAAAAAAGCTATTTTTCTGCTTCCATTAAAAAATAAATTATGTTCTCTGGGTAAGTTTATCACTAAGAAAAGTTCTGGAGAATAAAATAAATTTCAGGAAACAATATAACATTCAGCCAGTATGAAACAATATATCATTCAGCCACTGTGATTAAGCAATAAAGAGATTCCATTCTTCCACCTGCTGCTGCTGCTAAAATTATAGATACTGCTGTCTCTGACCTGAAGAAAAATGTGAGCATTGTTAGACTGCAACTTCAAAAATGGAGTTGTAGATAGTTATTTCCACTTGTAAAACAGAAGCCCACCAGAACTCAGTGATGCATTTCTTGACAGGTTGTTGCTATGAGTTCTGGAGGGTAAGGACCTCCTATTGGTACTCCTATTTGGTACATCTGTCATGCCCACCTAGTTTGATAAATAGATGAGAGGTCTCTCTAACAGCAGAGAAAGCAGCTTGCACAGGTTAAGCCAATGAGGTTCCTGAAAGGAAAACTTGTGACAAAACCCTGATTCACACAAAAGATCTTTAAACCATTGAGTCGAAATTCCTTGGAAAACATGAAAGCATACACTGCTGATCTGTATTTCTCTACGTGAGTGTTCAGGTGTGCTGAACTTCATTTCACTTTTGAGCAGTCTAAATCCAGTCCTTATAGCACAAGTGCAGCAGTTCTGTACTGCTGAAAATTATGGGAACTCCTGGAAGAAGGAGTGGTGGGGTGATCATCAAATGCAGACTCTTAATAGCACTGGTAGAACTATGCAGGTTTATTTTGCTGATTCATTAGCTTACATCAAACACCTTTTCTTGTAAATGTTATGTCTCATTTGAAATTTTCTTAAGAAAATGGAGAATTAGATGAAAGAAAGAAAGTAATCATTTCTAGAAAGCATGTGAGAAGGGTAAGATATCAGATCTCAATAGCATTAGCTTCTGTGTTTATTCTAAGCAGAGCTGGCAGAATATGGTTCAGTGTTTACCATTTACCAACTAGAAATAATAGGTATTTGTTGTATGAAAGGTGACTAATGTATTGCCTTTTCATCTGAACATGTTAATTCTGATACGACAGCTCAGCATGGTAGTGAGTAATAACTTATTTTGAATATTCAAGTTATTAAAATGTATCCTGTGTTGTCTTTCCACACACAAAAACCTACTTCAGCATTTAACAAAATGAATGCTGTCTTTCTGAGTGAGATCAAGAACTGGTGCGAGAATTAATTGTGACAGCTATGTTGTAGATGAAAGACAGTGTCATAAGAGCTGTCACACTTCTCCTTCACACGCTAGCAGAGGTTGGAACATCTTGACTGAAGGCCTCTTATTTACAGAAAACCAGTGAATCACATTTTCTATAGTTCTATTATTGTTCGTTTCATTTTGCATTCAAATACGACTTAATATTTTACTAATACTGATGTTATAAAGAATGAAATTAAGAGAAACAGAAAGCCCCCAAAATCAGATTATTTTCATGTTTGTTTTCACTCAGACTTGAAGAAGACACCAAAGTTAAATCCAAAGAACAGGCTGACTGACTGACAACGATTACACTGACCTAAGCTTGGAGAAAGGTGATTTTTGTATAGAGACACAAGCTTATACTTTACATACTTTCTAATGGTCCTATTGTTGATAAAAAGTACTTCTGAGTACTATAACACCAAGCTTTTGAAATCCATGGTGGCACTTGTAAATCTAAGCCAGGTGTTTTGAGTCACACAAAATGCATCTAGGTGAAGAGTCTACTCAACTTAGATTGGTTACAACCGGTTTGACAAAAGCTAGAATCCTGAATAAAGAAATAACAGGAAAAACTAAAGTTGGTATCACATTTTTAATTTCACCACATTTTGCAGTGTTTATTATCCTTCACAAACGGTCACATTAAGATGGCCATATGGTTCACTTCAACGGCTCATTCAAAGGAAAGAACACAGCAGTGAGCCATATAAATATGCCTTCAGGCACACAGGGTTCAGTCCTGGTACCTCCTGTGCTACTTTCCTCATTCAAAAAAATGTACATTTGCTTTTTTACACACTATTTTAAGGTAAGACATCCTCAGTCCATCCCATTGAAGTTTTTATGTTTCACATGAAATATTTAAAGAGCCTCTGGCTTTGAGAAAGTGCAAAGCTGAATGACTTTTTAAAGATAGTGCTCAGGGCATTGAACTAGAAGGAGTTCTGAATGCTACATTCTACCTTCACCAAGTCTTGATCTGCAAGTCAGACGCTACCACCCAAAAACTGCCTCACACAACAGGAGTCCCGACCTGTGGCCATATTGCACTACTTACATATTATGGATACCACCTCTCAGGTAATACATGTAAAAGAACCTTCAAAACAATCTGGTTGCTCTCTGCTTTCATCCTGTAGGGAAAATTGCATACTGGACTGTTGGTATTAGGAAGCACATCTCTTTATCTGGAGGTAACTTACAATCTCATCCTGGGAAAAGATACTAAAAGGCAGAATTACTGGATTTTAAAAAAATTCAAAATAGTCTCACTCATCAAAAAATATTAAAAAAGGAACTTATTGGCACAACAGACATAAGAAACTTGTGGTTCTCACCAGGTAAGGCAACTTCTTCAGTTGGTCACTATCACATAGGATGTCATCATAACCATATAACTCAAGAAGGAGTAAGAAGGATTTTTATTAGTGAAATCAGTGTATTTCTAACAGTTCCTGAAGTTTGAGCATGGTACCTAACTTAGTGATGATGGATTTGCCGCTGCAGTGCCTGTGCTAGAGACTCGTCAGAATGACTTTTAGCTTTAATGAGCCTCTTTCATGGACCCTGCTGTAGGTGGAAAGTGCCTCACTGGGTTCTCCCCGCCTACCCTCATTCTTGTTTTAATCTTAATTTACAAGGAAAGCCTTACTGTTGAAGAAACTGAAGGGCCTCAATCTTTCATTCATATCTGTGTTGAGAGACGCTCACATCAGAAATAAGACTTCAAGTTGAAAATAATTTTGAAGTAGTGCTGGTGCTGATATTCCTGTCCTTGCAGAGCTTTTACGTATCTTAAGTGTACACAGTCTTTCTGACTGTCAAGTACTAATGATAATTTTTTTAGAGTAAAGTACAAATCCCTGCAAACAAAAGTAAAGACTGTATATCACTTTATACAGTGGTGTGGTGTAATGCAACTAATAAATAACATTCTGTCCTCTCGCAGGGACAGGACCGCTCACATACTGGCCGCACTTTGACAGATGCTCCAGTGACCTCAAATCACAGCATCTTTCTCAACTGTGGAGCCAGTTATTTTCTGATATTTGTTTTGTTAGTATCGTGTTCTGCTAATTCCATAGTCCAGTAGGGTATTTAAGAGAGACTATAAATGTGTTCAGATGAGATGACAGGAAAGAAATATTTTTACTTTTGATTTTCCTTGTTAGCTGAAATAGCTAAATAGATTTGCAAGGTACACACATATGCAACAAAACCCCTTAATAATGGAAAATAACTGGCACAAAGAGTATATGGTATCAATTAAATGCACTCATATCACAGGTAACACAAAGAAATTCCTGAGACAGTATTTGAATCGATGCACAAAGAACACCTGCTTGAGACTAATACTTCTTCAGCCAGCTACCTCAGCTACCACAGAGATCTTTCCTTTACCCGCTTACTGTGGTTTTTTTTCCTATTGATTGCATTACATTTTCCAATGTACCGTTTAGGTAACCAGATCTCTGCTTCCCTGCATTCACATCAGGAGGTAAAACACATCTAACAGTTACCAGGTCTGAGGCATTTCACATTCATTCTATGAACTCGTCTATACTTCAAGGAGATAAAAAGACACAGAAAATATATGAGCTAAAGGACAATCACCATCTTCTATCTGCATGTAATTTGGGAAGGAAACTTCCCAAGGAGTATTCAAATAAAATATTCAAAATTAACAAAAAAGAATAGCCTACATTTAAAATATGGTTTTAACACCAAAAAACACTCATACTCTTAAGATTTAACCCTGAATACTGTGATTATCTAAAAAAGTAAAAAAATAAATAAAAAAATAAATAAAAAATGCACAGGCGCAAAGAAGTAATTAGAACATAAAAGATAAAAATCTATCTCATGTTTCAGGACATATGCCAATTTTACCCGGGACTGATGAAGTTTTAATGCCTATGGCAAAGGACTGTTTCTATGAGAACTGTCAGCCCTGCCCGCCCTCAGCCTGGCTGCCCAGGACACACCACAAAGGCAGGCTCCGGGAGTCTGCAACCTCCTCATTTGTGCTACTGCTCTGCCACATCCTTTGACAGAAACATTCCTGCTCTAATTTAATGGCTGATGTTATCACTCCCCAACAGAATGAGTTGGACCGCACTGCAGTGCTGCCGAACAGTCAAATCAACTAATCATAAACTCAAGAGTGAAAGAGTGAGCATAAATCTCTTCTTACAATGTTGTAATTAAATTCCCTAAGAGCTAATAATTTTAGCATTACAGCCTGGATTTTTTTCGTTCTTTTTCATTTATCCAATGAAATGAAAATCATCCGGAGAAACTTGTTCCAAGTTGGTTTTTTGTGTGACTTACTCTGAGGTGGTGACAGCCATTGATAATTAGTGGAGCCTGAGAGGGCAAAGCATCTAAATATTGAGAGAAGCATGTAAACACAGTGACACCCAGGTGTCCCAGCTTGCTGGCACTACAGGTCCCGCTCTATAAATCTCCTAACAATCACGTAAATATTTGAGCACTGATGCAAGTTTATGTACCGGGTGCAGGTGCCTGGGTTGGTGGTGGGGTCTGCATGGCCGGCCCCTGTGGTGAGGGGCCAGGGCTGCCCCCAGCCAGACACAGCGGGTTCCAACTTACTCCAACAGCCCCATCGAAGGGCACAGCTGAGCCCCCCAGCCACGGGGAAAGCCTGTGTCAGACAGGGCAGAAAATTCTGGGGAGAGAGAGGAGGAGGGAACAAAAAGGGTGAGAAACAGCAGAGGGAACACCAAGGTTGGAGAAGGAGGAGGTCCACACTGCATCCCATGGAGGACTCATGCTGGAGCAGGTGGATGTTCCTGAAGGAACGGCAGGGTGTGGAGACCCCACGCCGCTGGAGCAGGGTGAAAGTCTGATGGGAAGGAAAAGCAGAAAGAAACGTTTATGTACTCACCACCCTCCACCCCAACTTGCATTGTGGGAGAGGGAGGTAGAGGAGTCTGGAGGGAAGGAGTGAAGCTGAGTTTGGGAGAGGGGGAGGAACAGTGTGGCTTTAATGTTTTTGTTTCTTACCTGAGAAACAGCAGAGGGAACACCAAGGTTGGAGAAGGAGGAGGTCCACACTGCATCCCATGGAGGACTCATGCTGGAGCAGGTGGATGTTCCTGAAGGAACGGCAGGGTGTGGAGACCCCACGCCGCTGGAGCAGGGTGAAAGTCTGATGGGAAGGAAAAGCAGAAAGAAACGTTTATGTACTCACCACCCTCCACCCCAACTTGCATTGTGGGAGAGGGAGGTAGAGGAGTCTGGAGGGAAGGAGTGAAGCTGAGTTTGGGAGAGGGGGAGGAACAGTGTGGCTTTAATGTTTTTGTTTCTTACCACCCAAACCTATTTTAATTGGCAATAAATTAAATTAATTTTCCCCAAGTTGAATCTGCTTTGTCCGTGACAGTAACTGATAAGGGATCTCCCTGCCTTTATCTCAACCCATGGGCCTTCTCATCCTATTTTCCACCCAGAGGCAGTGCAGCGGGTTAGTTAGCAGCTGGGTGGGTGCCTGGCCAATAGCCAAGGCCAATCCACCACAGTTCATCTGTCAGGGTCAGTCAGGCCTAAAAGATTGACTGGATTTTGGCACATTTTTAGAAGAGAGATATGTGGTGATTTAAAACTCTGTATTACGTACACGTGTGTCTACAGACAAGCAGATCTACAAGGGTATCCAAAATATACCCCCTCTGAGAAAGAGGTGGGAAAAACCAACACTGACAGAAAAAAAATCCAAACCCAATCGGGATTCGGATGATAAAACTTGATTTCTGTCAACACTGACACTATACAGATATTGATATTTGTTCACTTGAGAATGTCAGACTTTTTCTTCTAGAAAGAAAGCTCTTACAGTTATGGGTAGTATACTGCAACGTATACGCTACTGAAGCAGAACAGGGTGTCACCATGGTTAAAGCTGCAAAACAATATGTGGATTTTGACATGAAGGAAGAAATCTTAGCGAAAGGATGGGAAAGATAAACCTACTGCCTCTTTTGTTAGCTGCCTCTCATAAACTATGTCCACGCTTGTGAAGGAAAGACAACGAAGCATCAACAATGGTCATAACTTACTTGCTGAGAGGTTTCTTATCAGCATAGCTTCTGCATTAGAGCAGCTGAACTCATAAAGACAGACATAAATAGCTCCTCTTCAAGCTATTTAGGTTAGAACATGACATCTCACAAGTCAACAGAAATGCAATAATAGGTCTCCACTTCTGGGAAGTATTTACAGGACATAGGAAAAACAGCACTGAAAATAGGTGTTAAATATTACTCAAGCGGCACAACTCCTCAACTCTGGCTTAGGATATTTGCTTATCCATCCCTTTAAATTCAGAAAAATAAGTTTGTATTCCTCATAAGCTACATTATAAATATAAGCCCCAGGAGAGTGTAAGTTCCAGCATTTCTTGATACCATTTTATTGGCACCTCTTCTTCCTACAGGAAAAAAGCTGTTTTTTCCTTGGAGGATGTTTTTTAAAATTTGCTTATTCAACAGCAATACTCCATCATTTTACTCTTATGTCAATAAAAATACAGCAATCAAGCATGACACTACATGAGAACTAATTTTTGCTGGTAAGTAGTAGCAATACCTCTAGGACCTCACTCCAAGGATTTAAGATATTTAAATATAATGTTGCATTATATCTCAGATGAATTCCTGAGCAGTGGCAGCATCCCTACCTTATTGGAAAGACAACTGAAATGTAGATTAATTACATTTTCTTAAAAACATGTCCTGGTTAATTACAAGCCTCACAAGGGAAGAGGAGAAATTATAAAATCCTGCTTCCTCTGTTTCTCGCTTCAACTGCCAGGCCACCTTTCCTTACTGTTTTACTGCATAGTGATATAATTGTCTTTCCCATGTGTATGTTTTGCTTTTTTATAAAAGATCTTTCTCAGCTTTCTCCCTGGGAGCTTGTGGAAAAATGTAAAGATAGAGAAGGCAAAGTGGGAATTAAGAGACAAGTATACAGGTAATTACATGCAAGATTCAATGTGCATCCACTTTCTTACAAATCCTGGAATACCTTGTTCTAGATGGAGCTCCATCTTAGAGCTATTTGAGAATGACTGAAAGGAGGACAATAATACTTGTTAATTGTATTGTGAAATGCTGAAAGGTTTGCCCAAATCTTGAATTAAATGAAATTCTCAAATTCAGCATATTAGTGGATACACTGATAGGCATTACAATAACACCTGGACCACTCAGTGGCAAAATTAGAATTTTACTGTAAAATGTTTATATATCAAATTAAATTGCTTTAGTGGAGTATTCTCTAAACTCAGAAAATGGTCTTATATAATACTTAAAGAAATACACAGTTCCCCAAATTAAAGCACTCATAAAATGTTACCTCCTGTACGCACAACAGTAAAAATTTTGAAAAGACAATCAATGAAACAATAATGCAAACCTCTCAGAGGATCCAGCTTCACATGGAGGAAAGAAAGTATCAGTATAGGTACAGACAGTCACCACACTGGCATTTTCTGTTTTTCAGACAAATTAGAGCATTTTATAGTACGTTAAGATGGACAAAACAATGTCCTCAGAAGCCTGAGTGTGCAAGCCTTTCTTATTTAACTGGTACTCTGCAAAGGCAGAGTGACTTGGCAAAATCAGAACATGTTATTTAAAGGAAACCATTAACTACTGGATTACATTTCCTTGAATACCTACCAAAAGCTGTCCAGCAAAGCAGATAAACAAAATGAAGGAAAGCAGGAGAAACGCAGCCCCAAAGGAAATTCCAAGAATAGATGTTCTACAAGAAATAAGAAAACATGTATTAATTTCTCTGTTACATATTTTTAGCATGACCTTTCTTTATGAACAATACCAATGATACGAAAAAATTCAACTTCCAAACAGCAACACCATGGAAAAACTATTCCACTCCTTACCAGAATGACAGGCCTTTTTCCTCCTATTTTTTCAACTCAGGAATGCTTGAATTGGCTTTACCTCTCAATTTTTGGAACTATTACCATGAGAAGATAACAATTTCTGCATAAATGAGTTAAATGACAGAGTGCATTAACACCAGCAATGTTTGGGATGTTTTTTTTTTTGTAGTTTTTACTTTAGAAAGCCTGTATTAATGAAGATCCTTATTGCTTTATTTTTATGCTGTTGATTATATAATTTAAGAAGCTAGTAGATATAAAAAAGCACCTTTTTGGTAGCGTATGTTCCCACCGCAAGGTAGGAAAAGCAGTAGCATGGGACAGGGCTATCCAGTTTTTAGTGTCTCGCGGCTGGAACCTGTGATACTTGTGATATTGCAGTCTCTCAGCCAGCACAGGCCCTGATCAGAGACTGCTATTTCCTTAACAGAGAGGGGCTCAACACCTCTGAAAACTCCATTTTGTATCAAATTTGACTGGCTGGCCAGTAGATTCTGAAGTATCAGAGGAAAGGATAGGAAAACTAAACACCATGAGGAAAAGAAAAAACACCAACAGACTTTAAGGAAAAAAAAACATTGAGTAATCTGTACTCTTCCTGAAATCATCCTTACCCAGCGTTCTAGCTCATCCTTTTCTTGTATGTTATAAAGTATAGCCAAAATAGCATTGCTGGATGCTCAGTAAACAGAAACAGGGATGCAGAAACAATCTGTGCATGCATTCACTCTGAAAATGTGGAAATCTCTCTATATGAATACCACAGTAGAATGTAATTGCTCCATCAGACACTGTACAAGAGCTACTTAGCATGGCTGCCTAGGGAAAGATGCAGCGGGACCTAATTATGTTTAATGAATGCTAAGAGGAGATCAGAAGCTCTGGACCAACTAAGTTGTTTAAGCAAGGGAACTAGATGCTGTCATGAAGTCCCTCACCTAAGCATCTGCTTTCAGTTTTAACCACATAATTGATATTTTTACAGAATTAAAAAATATCTCTCAAGTCCTTTGAGAACCAGCAAATACCTTGTTTTATTAGACCTTATATGATAGAAATTTTGGCATGTTTTTTTAGAAATGTTTTATATCCCTGCTTTTTCCACAAACACGTTAAGTTAGCTCCTCCATAAATGTATGATTCAAAATTATTAGAGTACATTATTAATAAAAGCATATATCTCTGTTCTTTGGAGGTACCATCTGAATTCAAATATATAGGCATTTTAGAAAAATTTAGGAGTAGAACTCTATGGATCAATTTCCTTAGATTACGTGCAAATATTGGAAAACATTTTGATGTGTTTCAACAACAGTGTTATAGAAGCTATTTTGAGGAACGAATGAAAAAGCATTAACTTCACAAACTAATTTGATGCCATACTGCTGCCATTAAAAGCATTTTGGAAAATAATTTATTAGCTTCCCTGCCAATCATTCAGAGAACCTCTTATAGGCTAACTATTCATCAGAATTTGGGTCGATGTGAACAGCTGATGAAAAACAAACAACTGGCAATTCACAGTGCACATTAATCTTGGAGTAACGTTTCTTTTAGAAGTTATTTGAAAATCATTATTGCTTATGAATACATGTGTTCCAAGAATTTCTCATAGAGACTTAGACAGTAAGTTGTACATCAGCGTACGTAAAACTACAGTCTACTCTTAGGAATTTAAAATTTAGTAAGCAACAGAAGAGATAAAAGAAACGGAATATAATTAACAGGTTTATTTTTTATATATGCATAAGCACTTCGAATCGTGTATGTCCTTGAGTAAGATTCAAAATAAGAGTAAGATTCAAGTAACCATACCTGCATTTCAAACTATTGCTATTCTTTCTCATACTTAATTGCACGGGCAACAGGCAAGAACAAAAGGTCTTTGTAGCTGTTTTACATGATCAATGATGTCTTTGGGGTGGCACAAGAAAGAGTTAAATAGCAAGGAGAACAAGATTCTGATTATCAGGAAAAAGGAAAAAAGGTCTGAGGGTCAGAAAAAGGAAAAGTGCTATCTTAAAATCCAGATTTGAGTGGTGAATACAGAGAAAAAAAGTTGCAAGACTTTTGCTGCCCACACCCCCTTCTTTTCTAGGAACAGCAGGACTTCTGTTTTAGTCAGGCTAAGCCGGAACAGTTTCATGGTGCTCCTTGAAGGAAAGAAGTAGGCTGAAAATGCTATAATGGGAATCAAAATACTAAGAATTAAGTGCCACCATAAACAAGCCTCATTTGAGGCAATGACCATAGGACAGCTGTAACATGCATTTATTTTTTTGTCACTGGAACATTACAAAAAACAGTTCTTTATAGTATACTAATCTCGCCTTTATTGTGTAGAGTCATAAATGTGGAGTCATCAAACACCCTGCACAGGTCACCAAATGCATTGCCTTGACAGGTTTGGGCAAATTGTGTTTTCACAAGAGCACCTGGGATCCCATAAGCCAGCTAACTTTTTATCTGCCTCTTCCTATGCTTCAAAGAAATTCCTTAATTTCTGAAAAGTCTGCTCTCTGCTACAGTGTCCCACCAGGAACCCTGACAGGACAACCTTTGATAATAACCTACAGAGGGACAGAGTTTAAAATTGATGAAACAATATGACAACTTCCCAGGCTGCAGATAGTTCAATTTCTAAGTAATTTATGATCTTGGCTATCCTCACATTTTTCTGGTTTAATCAGTAAATATCTGTTCTGAATAATTCATTTTTATCAGGTGGTAGATACTGAAAAATGGAGAAGATAACGCATTATTTCTATATTTTTGTAACTTTTAGGAAAATATGTGACTTACTGCACACGTCCCTTAATGGGATGTAGAGAATTTCCTTAGCTTGCCAAAAAATTAACATTCATGTTTTCAACTATTCGATTGCAAATTCTCTTGTGGTGATAAAATCATAATGAAGCAATTACAAATGACAATTATACAAGGCAATACTGAATTCAGACCTCTTGGTATCTAATAATAGCTATTTCTTTCTTAATTCGACTGATACTTTCACTAAGCCACTGATGGATTCAATGGCTGTGTAGATTAAATAGTGTTAAGAAAAATAATTTGAGTATTGTAACTTCACTTGAGTTGTTTTTTTTTTAATCAGATACAGCAGAAAAATTGCTAGTAATGGTGGTTTTCTTTCATTTATACTATCTTATATTTTACCACCTGATTTCAGACAAAGTTTTTAAGTACTGCCTTTTCTATAAAGAAACTCAGCTGTGCCTGACTGGAAATCTATGTTAAGACTTCCTAACCACCTTCCACTGATGAGATGATTGGTAGTTTGGCATGACTCAGGACAAAAGGACACAATTTCATGAACACAGCAGCCTCAGAGAGCAAAGACTTGGGAAGAATCTTAAATGTAGCCCCAAAACAAATCCCTTTCTCAACAGCACAAGAAGTAACTCCCAGTCAAAAGGAATACACTTTTCACCAGTTTGCATTTTGGAAAACCACACTACCAAGTCCAGTTGACTGGTTTCCTGAATAAAGAATGTCGGGTTTTAATGAATTATTAGAGATACTTGTGTCACTAGGTAGAGCAAGAATGCTAGAGAGCCACTGAAGGCCTCTTCTGAGGAAATGTAACAATCAAGATTTGCTGTCATTTTCACGTCACAATAAAGACCTTCTCCTCACGATACATTTCACCCCAAGATATTGTTGACTTGATTACATTTATATCTACCACTTTGTGTAATGTTTATCATGTAAACATCACATCAGTTTACTGACCCTGGGAAAATTAAAACATTAATAACTTATTTCAGTGTTGAAATAAATGTCTCGTGATTTTAGAGATATTACTTATTAATTGCAACTTGCTGGATGTTACTCCCCATCAAATATCTTCAAATCTACTTTAAAGCAGCAGGTGGTGTGCCTGCACAGAAATCAATGATATTACACTGCTGCAAAACCAGATTAATTGAATAGTGAATCAATAAAACCCAATGACAGACACAGTTTATCTCCCTGTCTTCATTAGATCACCATTCAAAAATGCTGTGGAATTTTTGGAAGAAAGCAAAAAGTTTAGATAGAATATTAGACTAAGCTATCATTTATTTAGTTTTTATTTATTTATTGCTGGAAGGAAATAACATTTGCAGGATTGGAATATGTTTGATTTAGGCTACATTTATGATCACTACATAAACTGGTGATTTTTCAACTTTTTTTTTAATTTGCAATACTCGCAGTTTTCCAGCAAAGATGCAGATGTTTTGCCTTTCTGTCTTCCACTTTTGCCTCTCTTAAATTAATTCACAGACCCTGTGAAGCTGAATACCATTCATTCTGGCTTTTACAATTTAATGTGCAGCCCTACAAAAGGACCAAAAGATAACTTACGTTTTGGTAATGAAGATGATAAATCATAGGTATCTTTTGCTCTGACGTTAGAAGAAGATTATGTAATGTAAGGATATGCTTTTGCAAATTGGAGACACTTTCCTTAGTTGAATACAGCTCCCTAGAGTCAACTAATTTCAAGTATCTGATATATTTTAATGAGTTACACATGAGTTGGTTTAAGAGACATAATAAGGATATAGCAAAATGAGCATCTTAATACATGTATGACAGGTGATAAATCTACATTCATTTTCATGATTGAAATAAAAACAAAAATATAGATTCGGAAATCATGCTGCAGGAAGGGACTAGTTATATCCAAGTTTGGTTTTTGGTATATCACAAACCACGAATTTTCCTTAATTAATTCCTGTACTAATTAAAACACAGTATGAGCTTGTAAACTATGCTCATTATAATATAATTAGTCACAAGTCTTAATTTCATACTTTGCAATACTAATGCCTAAAGTCAGACTAAACCATATGCAGGATACTGATGAATTCTTGGAAGAGCGTCCCTTTGTGGGTTAAACAGAAGTTAGCTGGGAAATCCTTTGCAAAGAAAATGCTGTAACATCTGAATAGAAGTCCATAAAACTTTATACATGCTATAAAACAAGTCTGAAGTATGGAAAGTCAATTTATAATGACCTAACGGTTCTTTCTGGCCTTGAATTAAAGTGTAAGTACTACAGCACAAGACCAATCAATCAACTGAGGTTATAAATACTGCTCCTGAGAGTGCTGCACAGGAAAAAAGACTGAGCAAAGAAATGCTCTATCACAGGGAATATACAGTGTTGGTTTTGGAAACAATTGCTATAAAACAAATATCAACTTTCTACTATGTAAACAACCAACAGCAAAATTCTGTTTTAGGAAGTCTAATAAAATTTTTTTTACTGGAACTTACTTTCAGTTTTCTCAGCCTTTCTAGAATATGCACAGGTAGAAAGGCAGCTGATTTATATGACAAGTATAAATTAGCTCATAATATATAAATTCTGATAAAAATAATTATTCCAGCAATTGATTATAATATTTTAAAATTAGTTTTAAAGAGACATTTTATGAGTAGTAATGCTCTGTTTGCATGCTGAATAGAGCAATATTATCACAGTAATATATTTAATCAGTCCCAATTCTGCAATCCATTTTTTCCCACTTCAACGTCCAATCGTCACACTTACTTTACATGTAATTTTAGTTGCATAAACTTATAGCTTCTATTACTTTTTTTTAGCACGTATGAATTTCATTCCTGTCATTATCACACATTTTTAAACTCAAAAAGAAAAACTAAAAGGAATGATGAATTGATACGAATGCTTAGCACCATGCTACTGACAGCATTTAAAATTAGAAACAAGCACAACTTTGAAAATGGACTGAAATCCTCAATCTTCTTTGTTCAATTTCATTTCCATGAATTGACCTCTGTAATCTGGCAATTCCAAAAATTTTTGCTTGTACATGTTTATTTTTTATATTAATGAGCAAATACACGAGTACATTAGATACCACTTACTTTGGCAAAACCAGAATCTGCACAACAAAAATGCAGAAGAATATGAGAAAGGCACAAGTCACATAATACTTAAATGCAGGCAAAGTAGTTGCTCGATACTAGAAGATAAAAAAAAACAAATGTTAGAAATACAATTTCCAAAGCAGATAAAGTATCACCCAACGGAAATTCCAATTTATAAGATGCAGATATACATAGGCAGCATTTAGCAACAGTAAATTTCCTGTTGTTCAATTACTTTCACAGCCACTCACACAGGCATAGTACTGAATCCTTTTACTTCTTGAAGAACAGCTTAAATAGCCACGTCAAATGGTGTTGTCTTATTCCTTTGCAGAACAGGACTATCCCAAATTCATCATAAAAAGTTTAATTAAAAAAAAAGTGAAAGCATTAAAAAAAATATTTTTAGGGATGGTCAACCATTCTTATCCAACTCCAGGTTTCTCAGTCATTAATTTCCTAAACTGATTTTCAATATAATAAATACCGAATGGGCCAAACAGTTATAAAAAAACATAACAGTCATTTTGACAGGAAAATTCTGAACATACATAGCAGTAAAGTGTAAACTGTGCTACAAATGTGTATGAATGCTCTATTTCCAACAGCATAGCTAGCAATCATCCTGATATTTACTGGGGCTACATTATTACTCCAATTAAAATATTTTATATCTGTGTTAAAAGGCTTCCTATGTCCACTGATGCTATTAAACACCTGATATTCTTAGGAGAGAGTCAATTTGATCTGTTTGGTCATGAAAAAAATCTATTTATGTATCTCTAATTAGCCTGTCTAGAGACATAAGAATTAAGCAATGAAATATTTATCAGAATTGTTCTGCTATTTGAGATAGATATGTCTAGATTGAAACCAATTAAGTACTCAATGGGAAATGACCTAAGTATTGGACCTATTAAACTTACCCTGTCAAAGTTTTTCCAAAGGGTGAGTTTAAGATTTAATTATTAAAAGAAAATGTACCAAAGATTATTTTCACCAAGTGCTCAAAATGCAAGCCTCATAAAATGGAAAGTGCATGAGCTGTGCTTTTTAACTGCAAGCACACAGCTGTGTCTTTGTGCTTCGTGCCAAGTTCTGTCCTTGAAACTGGTGCACCAACCTTTACATGAACATGTAGAAACTAAGTTTAGTAACCCAACAGCTTTTTTTCACTTTTGAATTGTATGAAAAATGAAAAACAATCCTTATCACATACCTAACTGAATTTCAAGGCACAAATATGACTTTGCTCTATGGGTATATTTGCAGTAAGTTTTGTTCTTCCACCTGTTGAGTATGTTTGTTGTATCTTAATGGTCTTGTCCAACAGTTTTGGATCTTGAGCTGCTGTTAAAATCTCAAAAAATTCCAGCCCAGTTATAAATACATTTAAGTGTTTCACACTTCTCCAGACATTTCCCAATGAAGTCAAGCAACTCAATCCTTAGGTTAAGTAATCATTTTGCTTTGTTAGCTTACTGTACTTTCAGGTCCTACAGGTCCTGAAAAGCCTCTATTTAAATCAAAGGCAGGCTTCTTACTTAATTCTATAAAGTCAAGACTGGACTGATGAGTCATTAAAAGGCCGTGAAGAAAGATATTAAAAAGATGAATCTGAAGATTAGTTCTTACGATCTGAAGATTAGTTAGAACGATTAGTTCTTTTTGATTCCATAGCATTCTGTAGTCTAAAAGAGATTAGATTCCTAAAGGGAGAATCGACGGAGCTGAATAACTTAGCTCCCTGATTTTCTCCCAAGTCCTGATTCCCTCATTGTCCAAAGTGCACATACAATGGTTTACTCTCAAGTTCTCTTTCAGAATGTATCAGTTAGTACCATCCACATTAAAATATGAATGTGCTCCTACACACAACTTCGATCCACTCAGTGTATCCTTTTAAATGCTATGGATGAGACCACACCAGGCCTAGATGCTTCCCTCTTAGGCTATCTCTAAAGAGCCTCAATAAGCCTTGAAACTTTTCTCACCTGAATGCATTGCCAAAGGCATATAATACATGCCTTTGCCAACTGGCTGTAAGAATGCTATTCTGCTGAGCTGTGGAAGAATGTGAAATATATTTCAAATGCTTTGAATTGAAAGACATCTACAAAAATAATTAAATATTTATTTGACCACCACATGGGACCCAGAGTATACTTGCACCTATGCTATACAGTGTGAACACAGTATCTTCTAGCCCATTCTCACCAGATTCACTCATTTATACAGCCAGCTGTGGGCAAACCTACCTCATCCTTCCCTGAAGGACAGCATAACTGTTCATCTATCAGCTGCCCTTTGCTCATGAGAAAGCAAAAAGAGACAACTCTCCAGTCTTCCTGATGAAGCTATGTCAGAAACACACTCAACTTTAGAAGGCCATAAAACTAACAAAAAGGCCTGACTTTCTAGGCTAGTGGTCATCACAGTCACCTAAAAGGGAGGAATCTTTAATTCTGATAATTACTCCAAGGACTACAAACAGTATCATCATGTGTACATAAATCTCAAACATTTTATCACAGGTATTAGTCAGAAGAAATATTTTTGGGTTGCATCCAAGACAGCTAGGCATTTTTTATTAAAAAACATTTATAATATTGTTTCTCCAGAATGACTATGAGCATCAAGTGCATATGGACAAAACCAATGAGCAATTGATATCATTACAAGACTATCATTACTACAGGTGGAACCTTTGAGACATGGTAAAAGAAAAAAAAAATTAAAACCAGTGGATTTTGATAAATGCCCTTTGAGGATGTATGTGATGGAACTTAGAAATTCTTTGCTCCAGTTACACCAAATTTGGATTATCAAATCTCCTCCCACTTCTGCGAGACGATGAAAATTTCAAGGAGTTTGAGTGAACTGCAGAGTGTTACAAACAGGAAAGCAGTCTCAGGTATTATAAAATTTCTTCCATAAATGACCTAAACCTTTATTGTAAGGTTTGAGAACTTCTCCCTGCAGGAGAAGTGGTGTGCCCCTGGCTCTATGTCACAAAAGCAAGGGATACAAGCCTCACTTAGGATGAGGCAAAGAAAGAATCAACCATGAATTTGCAGTGAAAATAACTTACTTCTTTTTCGAGAGTCTTATTATAGAAAAGAAGTGATATTCTTTGAATGTCTTCAGATTTAAGCCACTGCCTAGAAGAGAAAAGAAACATTGTAACTGACACGAAAATAAAGTAGTCATGTCTTTTTATATTACTGAAATGCAATAAAATAAGAAAATCACCTTGAATAAAGCAGGTTCCTGTGTATTGCAATGTATGTGGTGAATTGCACTTACAGTAAAAGTGGAAACTACACATCCCCCTCCCTTTTGACTTCTGTTGCTAACATACATATGAAACAAAAGCTCAGATGAACCATTATTTCTGTGGATCATTTCTAAGGACAATCAAGGGAGAGATTTATATGAAGTAATTCTGACACTGACATTGCACTCATGTCCAAAACGCTGTGGCATATCCAGTGCACAGAAGAGAACCTGAGGTAAAAACAGTCCTTCACAAGGTACCTTTAACAAGTGCACTATGCAAGAGTGGCAGGGAAATTACACTTGCCAAACTCCTATTCTAAATGAAAATGTAAAAAACATTATTAAAAAGGGTGGAGTGATTTTGTCTTTGAGCTGTATTAGTCTCTTGACCACGACCCTGTGCTCTAGAGCTAGATTTTGATCTTTTTACTGATTATAAAAACATCTTCCATGCTTAAAGATGAGAAATACAAAATGGAATAAGTACTTGCATTGAAATAACAAAATTGTTTTAAAATAAGTGAATCTTGACAAAAGCTTGACATAATTTTTACAAAATGAAATGTTCTAATATGAAAGTCTACATTTATTTTAATGGCCACTTGAAAAGAAACAGAATATTTAAATTTTAAGAAGGTTAGGTTGCTTGCACCTCAAGGGGACTAGAAAAATTAGAAAAAAATATTTAAGCAGACTACTCCTGTGAACATGTAATATTTGAGCTTGAACACTAAGAGCAGGGCTTGAGATTGTTTTGCAACCTTTCTAGCTATAACTTTAAATTAGACTCTAAGCTAGTAGTGTATGTAGCTAATGCCTTCTAAAGAAAAGGGGATTTCTGAACTGACAGGCTGCAATGCAAATAAGTAGCAGCAAAGAATCTATCCTAAATTAAAGTACTGAGAGAGCAGGAGTGGACAGAGTGGAGTGTAAGCTATTAGGTTTGATTTGTGAAATCTAAAATATCTGTTTCCTTGCCTAGGAGACTGTCCCTGTTCCTGTGCAATCAGTTTCATTATAAAAAAGGGCTGAAAACACATTCAATTCTAGGGATGCTAGATTATTTTTTTCCCCAGTTTGCTCTGCAATGGCTCACATCTAAGTTTGATCACAGTTAGGATTCTGAGTAGAAACAGATATATTAGGCTGTTGTACATATTGCATGATTTTCTTTGGCACTAGCTGTAATCTACTGGAGAAAACATTCAGTTTGTAGAATACTTCTTGGTAAACTGTGAAAATTAAGTGCAAGTTTTCTTCCATTTAGTTACAATAGTTGAACAAAAAGTAACCCTCTTCTCCAAATTGCTAAATAATTTCCCTTTTTTTCTCATGGTATCTGACAGGCGGATTGATTTAATTACCATTACCACATTGCTAAAAGGTTCTGTCTACAGGTCTATTCCCGAAGGCCTCATTTGGTCTGTACACGCTTGATCGCGTGTGAAGTCAGTAGTGTCATTTAGAGCAAATGCTGCCTCATACTCCACATTACAAGCTCATGTTTTCAGGAGCTTTTAGTTCTACTTTAAAGCTCAGAAAAAACTATAGTGCTTTTAGGTAGCAGGTGCTGAGAGGCCTGGGATGTGGGAAACAGTGCAACACAGACAAATGGAAGTGGAGAATAAGTGCAGGAGAGGGAGCACCAAGTCGTGTACCTTTGGCACAGAGATAAGGGCTGCAAAATTCTGCCTGAAGCCTGACTCCTTGATGAGCCTAAAAGTTACCGAAGTATCTGCAAGTATGTGGGGATATGCCTCCTGGCAAGCTTGGTCCCAAATTTCTGTTTAAATTCTTTTGCAATTCAAGGAGCAACACAGAGAGGCAGCAGAATTCTGCCTGTATCCAGAGAGGCGTGTGGTTTGACAGGGCTTGATTGACAATGTACAGCAAGGAATTATGCACAAGAACATAGCAGCCACCATGACTTAAAGAAAAAAGAGAGGAAAGAATGTGTGTCTCTAACATAGTAACCTACTTATCAAAGAGCAAATAACAAGTTCAGCTCCCTCTGTAGGTGTATATTTAGCTAGCAGATTGCTATCCATCCTATCCATCATGTGATGTCCTGCAGAAGTCCCCTAATCACCAAGGTTCAGGGTGGCATACCTAGGGCTATTCATGCCTATCCTGTGCAGGATGGGCACTTCGCAGCCAGGAATACTTTGTTCAAGGTACGGGGAAAAGAACTGTGGAGAAAGTATGATTAGCCCTAATGGCAAAGGTACTCAGCTGAGATACAGAAGCTTTTTGTTCCTCACTCGCCCCTTTAAATATGAATTTACCTATCTTTCCATGTAGTGCTCCAACAGAATAATAATGAATAAACAGGTCATAACTTTCATGTTACTCACGTATCTTTGCAAGGAGCACTGCCAACTAAATCTGTGACTCTGAATCATGTTATAAGGTCGGTGGGTTGCTTTTTAGGTGGTTTAGATGGTTTCATTCACATTCCAGAAGAGGGAATTGAACCCAGATGTCCCGAGTTACTGGTAGTGTGTGCATGTGGTGCTTGGCAGTTTTGTGGGAAGATGGCTAAGTTAACTTGTGAACCAACAGGAGAGCAGGGAGGGAGGGAGCCCAGAAAAAAAAGCTCCATTGCTTTAACACCCTGAGGTACCATTGCAATAGGCACTGCGCTATTTTACACTGTGTAAAAACAGTGATTCATTTGGACTACAGCTTTGTCTTGGACTAAGAAGAGGAAGACTCTACATTCACATATTTTCCAGTTACTGGCTGTTAGACACCTGGGTATGTAATGTCCAAAGACTCACATATTATGACCATTTGCTTGCAACCAGTTACTTCTTTTCACACTATGACACATGGCAAAGAACCATGATGTGGATGAAAACCTCAGAATTTGCTGACAGCTCCAGGTGGAAAAAACAATGACTGTACAATGTTTACTTTTAAATTATTTTCATGTAATGTTCTCATTAAAAAGGTAATAATGGTAATTTTGATACCATATTTTATATGTAATAATTTTTTTTCATTTTCTTCATACAGTC
This sequence comes from Calidris pugnax, assembly GCF_001431845.1. Taxonomy (NCBI): domain Eukaryota; kingdom Metazoa; phylum Chordata; class Aves; order Charadriiformes; family Scolopacidae; genus Calidris; species Calidris pugnax. Next base: position 1,594,053 of record NW_015090830.1, on the reverse strand, counting down.
ACAGACCTATTTTCTACAGAATCCAAACTTTACATTACACTTAAAAATGTTTACAAATACCAGTTTTCTTATATGTTTTCTTAAAAGTTTGCTTCTTCTTTCACAAAAGCAAAAGATTTAGCTTCACAACCACTCCATTAGATTAGTTGATAGTGTTATTTTCATTTTACAACCAAAAAATTGAGGCACAAAAAATGCACAATTATAAAGAAAACAAAACTGTGATTACTTTTGTGTCCTAAATGTTGGAAATATTCAAACAACGTTACTGAGTGCTTAGTGTTCACACAGTTAAAATACTATTGAAGTAACTTGTCCTTTGGGGAATCAGCACTTTTGACAACTTATTCTCAGGTACCCAACTGAATCATATCATGTAAGTGATTCATTCAGCAAATCAATACAGGGGTAGATAAAAAAAATCTAGTTTTGGAAGATGTCATTCAGCCTTTCTGGTATATGAGATATTTCCTTATCTTTCTGCAATTCGCCATGTAATTTACAAAATGCAGTGAAACTTTTTCAGCAACCTTTTTTATCACACAAACCTCTTTTATCCCCAGGTTTCCCTGAATTAGATAATAAGACAGGGATTCTCTGAGAAAAAGCAACATACAGTATGATCATACCAATACATTATTTTAATGCATTTATGTGGATGCTTTACTTTTCACATCAAACCATCATTTCAGAATCCACTTATCAGAGCAAGTGTACCTGAAGACACATAAAACCTGACAAAATTTGTATAGCTGTTTTAAGCAAGTCTAGTATAATCAAAAGGCTTTGCCTATCACATGATCTGCTCTCTTTCACTTTATTCTTTCTATGACCTGTAACTATCAACACTATTTTCTATATATAATAACTAAACAATATTTTCCTAAAGCCAAGTACCTTTTAATAGTACTACCAGATACAAAAACCCAAATGTGACGTATGAAAATTAAATAATTATATGTAATACTCAGGTAATTAAGATTCTGAGTACCAGAGGTAGGGGGAAAACATGTAATTCATCACAATTACAGTCCATGTTTGTGAAGGGCAATTCCCGTATTTCATCAGACAAATATAAGAAACTTGAACACTTATTTTGGATTGGTATTGATTTTTTATATTGATTTTGATTCTCAGCCTGGAGAAGAGAAGGCTTCTGGAAGACCTTATTGTGGCCTTTCAGTACTTAAACGGTGCTTATAAGAAAGATAAGGACAAACTTTTTATCAGGGCCTGATGCAAGAGGACAAGCGGTAATAGCTTTAAACTAAGAGGGTAGATTTAGACTACATATTAGGAAGAGATTTTTTATGAGGGTGGTGAAAGACTGGAACAGGTCTCTCAGAGAGGTGGTAGTTGCCCCATCCCTGGCAACATTCAAGGTCAAGCTGGACGAGACTCTGAGCAACCTGATCTAGTTGAAGATGTTCCTACTTATTGAAGGGGGGGTTGGACTAGATGATCTTTAAAGGTCTCTTCTAACCCAAACTATTCTATGATTCTACAATTTTTCTCTTGGTCTTATCTATTCACCAGCAAATGGAAAACATACCGCCTCCAGCTCTTCCCAGGACACAGAAATAATACATGCCGTGTTGCCTCCCTCAGAAATTTCAGTATGCTAGCAAGCTTAGCCTTCTCTAAGAAATCAATCAACCAGTTGAAAAAAGATATATTAAACTATGGTTTTAGGGAAATTTTCTAATTCTGAGGAGAAGTTTCTGTGACAATTGTGAGCATCAATTTTCACATCATTCTGATTCCCAAGCCAGTTATTTCTTACATTTTACTTCTCTGCTCTCAGATGAGATAATTCTGTAGAGTTACGGCTTTGAGTTCACAGATACAATCAGTTATAGAGCAAAAATCTCTTTGCCATGAAGATCAAGACAAGCAATAACCTCTGTCACACCATGATTCACAGGTACTGTCTTATCCCATGTGGTAGAAAATGTTACTATACAGCCTATCTTCACGATGTGCAGAGCTTCCTATGCCAATATTAATGACATCTTTACTGTTTTCAGAGTTCTGTGTGCATGTGGGGGTGAGAAATAGTAAACACTACCCTATGTTGTAGATTTATGTCAAAGTTGAAGAAAGGAGACAACAGAGGATAAAAACATACTTTTGAGCATTGATTCCATCAATGGCCTGGATCATCCTCTCATTCAGTTCTTCCTCAAACCTTCTTTTCTGTGATTTTGTTCTGAAATGAAAAATGTGGAAAGATACTTTGGAAAATCATTACATCGTTAATAAACATTAACTTTAAACAATAAGGTGATAGCTGGCCTAAACTTGAGGGGATACTAACATTACTTTAATATTTATACTGCAAATGTAAAATGGATTTTATTCAACATCAAGTTTTTGGGTTATTTGCCCAAAACTGATAACCTGTTTCGGGGTTCAAATTCATGCAGTAGTGTACTTACAGTAACTTTAAACAGCCCAAGTGATTTCATGCTTATTTGATTCTATAGAATTCAGGTAAGAAAGTGTTTACTACTTATTTTTCACATATGAAGCAATCTTCCTTGGAGAAATAACTAAACAGATGAGGAGACATTATCTAATCACAATCCTCTTGTCAGATCCCTAACAACACAGGACTATCACGTAACTAGATAAGAGCTAAGACTGCCACAAACAGAAGCCCACAGTCAGGCTTCAAAACCCACACTTTCACGTCCTAATAAAATACTGATTTTCAAAGCACTTATTATTATTTCAGCTCTCTCCTGTGGGAATGACTAACTAGCTTATCTAGAATCCAGGTTATATGCCTCACTATGTTGAGGATGTTAGACTGCAGTAAGGGTTTCTAGAAACTCCTTCCATAATATGGTATCAAGACACCTGGTAACATTTGTACTTTTTGGATCAATTTTGGAGTGGAATTTAGAAACACAAAAGCAAGAAGATCTCAGAATCTTAAAACATTTCATGATGTGCAGATACCACAGTCCAATGAATACTTTTTTTACCATAAGGCTGATAGAAGCCCTTTTGACATACTGTCCTAGTGTAAATGCTCAGTTCTAAAATCAGAGACTGTTTTTATTAATATAATGCATATTCAAATTGTTCATCTTCTGGAATTTAGTAATTGCATAGCTCTCCAGTGACCTGTGATTTCTTGGGGTGACATTTACCAAGCAGAGAGATGGGGAAGAAACAGGCAGAATGACTTGTTTGCATAACCAAAGACCATAAAAATACAAATTTTTAAAGCGTTCTTTCAAACTATTTCATGGTATTTATGAAGTTACTCAAAATTTTGCAAGAAAGACATTATTTGAAGTGTTATCAGGTTATTAAAATAAAAATTAATCATTCAGGGTTCTGACAGTGCTAAACTTGTTTTTTAAACAGATGTCACTCTTCTTGATTTAGAAATTCTGGGGGTTTTAAAGAAGTGATCGGTTCAATCCTGTTTCCATTTCTCACCATCTTGCCCTAGTGATTGAAGTACCAAGCAGGAGAATGAAAACTTAAAGCTATTGTGATTTTATAAACATTTTGTGTAGCAGGAGCACTTCAGGAAGACCACAAAATATCTTTTGAATATTTACTATTACAAATATACTACAGACTTTGAAATAATAAAACACAATGCAAATACAAAGCAATTAACAAAATAATTAAAGAAAATAATAAATAATAAAAAATAATTAACAAAAATATCTCTTTTAGTACATATTATTAGCTGTTGTAACACAAATTATTAACAGCCTTTCCATCTTCCCTTTTTCACCCCTCTGTGCCTCCTCTCAGTTTTCCTGCATGTAATCTTCTCCCCACTGGTAAAGTAATTAGGTTGTTAGGAGGAACAAATAGTAGCCCATCAACATGCTTATACTAATTCAGAATAATGCTGTTTGTTAACAGGAACTGTATTCACAATTCATAAATAACATGTCTGCCGAATCCATTTCCATCATCCTTCTCTATGTAAGAGGTGTGAGCTGAAAAAATAGTCTGAGTGAGAAATGGCCCTCAATATTTGAAAGCATGCCTTATATATATACGTGCATATACATGTATATATGAATGTGTATGTATTTATATGGACTTTATATGAGTAAGTGATTTTTAAAAATTACTTTACCTCTCTCTGCAACGCTGAAAATGATATTGCCCCATGGGAACATCCTAAAAACCAAAAGAAAATACCTATGAACTATAATAGACTTTGACAACATTAAGTCGCTTTAAAAATAGTGTTGAAAACAGGGCTGAGTAAGGAGAAGAATTTCCAATACAAATACTTTTAGCATTAGATTAAAACTGTCTAAAAAAAAATCTAGCCGAGTGAAGATGGATTGACCTGGAGACAAACTGATCTATCATTATCACACTAAATAATTAATATAATAGTCTGAATCCAAAAATGTTTTGCTTTAGTAGAAAGTCACTGCTTCACAGTCACCACTGTTTTAATGTAGTCCAAAGTCCTGCCAGCTTCAGCAAAAAACAATTTGAAGTGTTTTGAAAGAAACAGACCTGAGTGGCCAAATACAGGCAATAGTCATTATTTTTTGAACACATTTTTATTGATAAGCAACAGCAGCCATCACAACCACATTTATTCTGTGATTAATAGTGATGGCTGGGCACTTTCTGTAATAAAGATGTCACAATCCACATTCTGAAGCACTGTATTTATTGAACAAGATGTGTTAGCTGGCTCATTCCTGCGTTCTCATATGTAACATGAATAAAACTGAATGCCAATGTTGAAAACTATTAGAATGAACCTTTATGTTTGCACAATGCAATGTACAATCTTTGGACTGACAGTGTCTTATGGACAGCAGTAAAATAGTGTTAGCAATGTTAAAAAGAAACCTTTTTTGTGTTCAGTGTAAGAGATGTTACATTGCACCATAGCACTGTCCAACTCAGGCTGTCAGCCACTGCTGATGAATGCTTAGTGCACCTTCAAAAAGTAGATGTTACAGTGAGTACAGATTTAGTTCCCAGAGAACACTTTGAATAAAGTCCACTCCAGGTACCACAGGGAGTTTCTAACTTCACAGCCTTCGTTCCACGTTTGGCCAAAATATCTTTCCAGAAGGTGAACAGAACATTCTAAATGCTGTGACTGGGGCATATGCTTAGAGGGTCAAATGGTGTATTTTAGTAAGTACGTTGGACTCCTTATAATTCAGAGATGCACTTTATAGCAAGACATATCTCCTTAGAGCCTAATTCAAAGCTCACATGCCCGCAGCAACTTCACTGGGCTCACTGCCCTGTACAAACGCATGTATCTTCTTCTATCAGAAATAACCAGGTATTTACCAGTGAACACCTTTTTCCTTTCAAATATTGCTAAATTGTACGAAATGACATAAGTAGGCCCCTACTGTTGTGCTAATCTTGCCGTTTTCAGTGGTCATGCTGTCCCTGTGGTGCAAGTGTGCAAATGGCTTGGCTGCTCCCCAAGATTCCAGGTACCGGGTCATGCGGACAGAAGCTCTCATTTTGGCTCCATCAAGAGTATGTCGAGGCCTAATGTGGTGCTGAGGGCTTCGCTTCTCTCCCTGGTTGACAGAGAATAAAACGTGATATCAGCCTTGGTGTTCATTACCTTTTGAAGCACTAATGCATCATCTGGTGCCACATGCTTAGGAACTTAAAAATGGAGAGATGCTAAGAACCTGAAATTCTTAATGATATTGCTGGGAAATATCAGAGACTTATTTCTGAAGAGCGGGAAAGATTTGCAATGCAAACATTATGTATTTGTAATAGCTCTGATCAATATCTTACGGTAGAGAATTATTCAATAAAGAGGTTAGTGGTCCTGCTCAAAAATAACTATGACTGGCCACAAAATAAAAGTACTACTAACCTTAGGATTGATTACAAAGTAAGTCTTAACATTATGCTCTTTCAGATATGGGTCCCTCACATCTCCATCCCCATCTTCCACTTTGTAAGCTCCATTCAAATGTGCCAAGGTGACTGAGGTGATGTGAACACGGCTGAAATTATATTTTAAAAGAATGACAGAATCACAAATACCGATCAAAAGCATAATTTGAACCTGATCAACCTTTTACTAGCTTTTGGACATCCTTTTTATATGCTGCTCACTTCATTTATGGTCCCTCTAATCTCATCTTCAGAGGTTCTAATGGGCATAAATCTAAAGGTTTCCATCCACAAAAAATGTTTTTTAAATCACAGGAAATACTAAGTGCCTTTTTTTTTTTAAATTTTTTTTTTAAGGACAGCACTAAGAATTAGTTCAGGCTCCTCCATGAAAGCTGATGGCTGAAAACATGGTATCTATGCATTTCTTCATGGTACAAATATCCATGTGTTCAATGGTTAACAGAGAAGCCTCTTACCCTGGGACTCCTCCAGCTTCCATGTGATTTGCCAGAGTAACATCATGTGACCACACATCGTACTGCCACTTCTGTAGCCCAATAACACCACAAAGCACATTCCCAGAGTGCACTCCTACACGCATATTAATATCAACTCCAGTTGCATCTCTCACTTTCCTGTAGTTGAGAAGAAAGTCTGTGTTAATAGACATAATAAGGACTTTGTTTTCTTTTCTATATTATGTTTACTATTATCTATATTTGTAACTATTTGTAGTAAATATTAATTCTGAAGTCCATGTTTGAAGTCCCTTTTATACTCACCTGAAATTATTTGGGAGGGCTGAATTAAGCTGTGGAAATGTTCAGTCTCATGGTAGAACCTAGAGACAGCTTTTGGTGTGGCTTTTAATGCAGCAACAGTCCAACAAAGATATTTTGGAGATCTGGAACTACTGTCATAAACTATTCTAACTGAAGACCCTAATATCTACATTGGACCTTCTTATATCTGTGTTCTGTCAGGTCCTGTAGCTCTTGCATGCCTGCTTGCAAATGGTTCTGCTTGGAGAGGAAGGCTGAAAACCACAGCATCTCATGATATTCTGCAGGCTGGTGCCTCATACACTTTTGGGGGATATGGGCTAAGTGCCATTCGGGTTGTGGAGAACACAGGCTCAACAGTCTTTCACATGCCTGGTGAATGCTGTACCCACTGGATTGTTATACAAAGAATGAGAGGCCACTCTCACTGTCCAGACCACATCTAAATGTCTGACCTTTCCAGTGACTTCAGACAGAGTTGAAGTATTTGTTTACCCCAACCCAAATCTCAGAAGACCCCTACACATAAGATAGGCATTCATCTTCTGAATCACAGGTGTGTGACTAAATTCAAACAACCAGAACAGTTTTATATATATATATATATATATATATTTATCATATGAGTACCTAACTACATATGTAAAGAGTTATAAAATTAATTCAGATGTCTACAGGTTTAGGCAGTTCTAAGAAATTGGAAAGATCATAACTTAACTGGATTTATGTGTTTACGCCCCAACTCATGTGGATCAAATCCTAGCCAGTAATAAGGTTTTGTAAGCCAGTAATAAGTACGTTCAGTTATCTTGGTGGAATTCAGGATGTTGATGGAAGGAACAACTAGAGAAAAAGAAAATCAAATGGCTCCTGCATAGGAGTCAGGTTCATAGTTCTGGCAACATCATCAGTCTCAAGGATGAGAATCATCAGCTCTGTACCTTCTGAATTACAGAATTAAACTGGCCTGCTTCTCTTCTTTTTTTTTGGAAGGCAACACAGAACTTAACTGGATTAATTTGATATGTTAAATCCTACGTGTAAGTGGCAGTTCTCAAGTGTTTTTTTCTGGGAAATGAAAATAACAGGAGCATGACTGAAAGTATTTTGTTAAACTGTGTTTTGCAGTTATTAAAAAGAAGAGAGGAGAAGTTTTTTAATTCCCTCAGTCTCTATCAAGTGTTTATTGACTTCTCTTTTCACTTTGCCATTTTACACTGCTCTTGTGTAGCTGACGCACTTGAAAATGAACTGCTTGTAAATGATCTTTGTAAGCAGTCAGCAAATGACAAACACCACTTTGCTCTTCACAAGGAATGTGACACAAGCTTAACACTTTGGGGGAAAAAAAAAAAAGTGCTTTACAGAACTGGGCAAAGTGGAAGAGGAACATGTATCCTCTAGGAGTGCTTGTCAAAAGGCTGCCCTGCCATATTCTGCAGAGCAAACCATAAAGTCTGCTTTATAATAAGCTCTCAGGAGTTAAGGAGGGGAGCAAGTAGAATATGTTCCAAACTGAATCTTCTCTTCTGCCTCACAAATTAAAGAAACCACAGAAGATTTTAAATTAGAAGTGTTACTCTGGACCAGTCTAGGGTTTATTTCTTCTCTCCTTTATTTCTTGGGCTCCCTGAACAATTGCTATGACGATGCAGGCACTGAATGCATCTAAGAATGTAGCCTATCACATCCCCATAGGACACTTGCCCTACCTATGCGAGTATATTTGAAACTTTCCACTATTGCCCACATGGTCTCTCTGATCTCCCTCAGCACACCACGGTCAGTGTGCCCATTCTGGCTGGGCAGTCAAAAATACTCATCAAGACTGCATTTTTCCTATTGCAGCCTTAAATTTGAGTTTGTAAGGACTCTATATTTTTCACAGGCATCTTGTTCGTAGCAACTTTAATCAACAACAAGCAAGAGTTCAGGTCGTCAGGAAAGCATCTACTCTGTTTATCTGAACTTTATTCATTGGTAATTCTGGACTAATCTATCTAAGACTCACCTATTCCTATTTTATGCACTTGAACACATTCAGTGAGCCTTGAGCACTTTGTTCCCTGCAAATTGCCAGCTTTAAAAGCATGGGTCCCTTTTGTATCAGACCTGCAGGAATGAAATCATATCTAAAAAAATATATTTTATTTTGTATCTAGCTTTCAAATTGATACAACCATGTCATCCAACAGTTTCTTTCACTTTCCTCTGACATGGAACTCATTGCACACTACCAAATCAAAGAGAGCCTTTGACAATCTGTGGCTGAGAAATACGTAAATTAGGAACTCACCAGACAGACAAGGGGGTGGAGTTTGGGCTGAAGGAAAACAGCCCATATATTCTTACACAAATGTATTTTGCCTTAGCGGATAAGCTCTAGCCTTAAAGCACCCAGTTAAGGTGGCCAGACCTAAACATCATAGGCAGCACTGGCATCTGTGGCTTGATGAGGTGAGCACCCCACTACTGGGCAAGCAGGCTGCAGACTACGAGAAACACTGAATTTCTTCCAACATAGAGCAGAGAAGCACAGAAATTAATCAGTGGGACTACTAACATATTTAAATGGAAAAATCTGTAGCGTAGTGAGGCTGAATTGCTCAAAATGCAGCTACACATCATTAGGAAACAAGACTAAGGCTTTATACTACGTACCACCTGGTAATTTGGTAGTATTCCTCCTTTTTGCTTCAAAGACAACTGGAACTAAAACCATACTCAGGTGGTAAAATCTATACAGAACTGTTAATCTAAACGGCAAACCGCTTTAGTTCAGTAACTTAGGCACTGAGGTGTCAGCTTGCACCTCAGTGACTGCATATAACAAAAACTCATATCTGACAAAAAAGATATTTGAGACAGAGCGAGTCAAACATATTGAGTGACACACTTCCAACAGCAAGAGTATTACTACTTCTAGTTTTACAGGCCACAGAAGTATTTCAGGAGATGTTTCCACACAAAGACATAGCAATCACACAACAAAATATGGAATTGATTAATAATCAGTAATTTTTATCCACCTGCAGGCTGCAACACTTGACATAATGCTTTGGAAGCATTTGAAAACAGAGGGTACAGATTTGTCACTTTTTACAGAGATGTAAATAGGCTGTGATAATCAGGCATCTGTCTACTGGAGTGTCGTGGATTCTGACTACAGTAATAAATCCAGATCAGAGCATGCTGTATAACTAAAAGATAATTTTCTAGACTATAAGGCTGCTCTTACCAAGGAGGACCTTATCATCCTGCATTAACAATGAACATACTTGATAGCAGCTTGAGAAGAAAGTTATTTCAAAGAAAATTGGGAAGTTCTGAAGTGTGAGGAACTGACAGATTGCTCTTTGAGCTCAAGTAAAGCTTTGCATTGTGATGTGTAAAATTATACTTTCAGTTCTTTGTGAAGGGTGGCTTGAACTTAGCATTGTTTTTCCACCAGCCTGTCACCTTCTATACTTTTTTCTCTGAAGTGAAAAAGTAACAGGTTGACTGGAAACTCTGTGCAAATGCTTTTAACTCACGTGTATCACAGAGCACACAGATCTTTTGCAATGTAAAACATAAAGGTCTCATTTTCACTAAAAGAATGGGGAAAAAACCCCAATATTTTTAAGCCAACCAAGGCGGGGAGTCAGAACTTAGGGGCAGACACTCCTTTACCTACTGGTCTACTGAAGGGATATTAGCTTTAGTTCCTAATATGCCAGAGAAGCAATTAATGTAATTATAATACAGTTCTAGCATATCTAAATGAAAAAGAGAAAGCATCCAGTGAAAGTAACTGAAATAATCAAATCTGTAGATTTTAATGCTTGGCAAGGAGAAGTACTCCAAGTACCATTCAAAAAAAAAATCGATTTCTTTGGACACAATCTAATGTACATCCACATCCGGATGAAGAAAAAACATCTCAAAACATGCAGCAATCTGATTCCTGTACTGAGGTTAGTTTTGCAAAAGATCCCTAAATCCAGGAGATAAAAATCCCAGGTTCCACAAATACTACACCTTTTCCATGAATACATTAGAAGGAAAAAAACCCAAATTTACATTAATCAATCTACCCATGCAGTAATTACCCTGAATCAACAAGGTGACTGAAAGCTGCTCTTTTGGAAGACTTATTTGAAATCCTGTCATCTTCAGAACTTCTACAGTTGCCTACAATCTGTTCCAAATCTACTCTTCAGTAATAAAGTAGAGGATTCCTCACGTATTTCTTTTCTTGTATCCTTAGATGCCTTACAAATGTTAACCCATCAGATACAACCATAGTTCTTTTTCCTCTTTCACAAACGTATAAAGCCACTTGTTATTACTTGAGTTACTTGAAGTAAGTTACAACTGTTATTTCAAAAGCAATCACATTAGAATTTTCAAATACCTTGTTCTGTTTCAAAGACAGAACAAGCACAAAGATTATGGGAAAGAAATAAGGGACAAATACAGCAACCCACAAATCCGAAATACTGGTGATAAGCACCGAATACTCAACAGTGCCCTAAAGTGGTAACTGACAAAACTTTTTAGAAAACCATCACCTAAAAAATTAATCATAGAAAATTTGAAACTGAACCTAAACCTGGGTTCTAGGAAGACATGCACATTTTGTTGCTTATTTAGCAGCATGGAAAGTAGGCATCCCAACCCAGGAATCTGTAAACCTCTAGAAGTGTCTTTGGTAGACATGCTCAGTATCACTCCACAGGCTCAGGGGTTGAGGTATCTTAATTGTGGGTGGATAATTGCTCCTGACCACCACTGAACTCCAAACTCAGCAGGAGCCAGGAGCTCTTACCTCTCACAGAACCCTTTGACTAACAGGTGGATGGCAGCATTGTGATTCTGCAAAACGCAAAGCTTCCCAAGTCCTAAGTGATGTCTATTGGGATATTCACTATCTCATAATCACAGAATAGTTGAGGTCAGAAGGGACCTCTAGAGAAGGTGTAGCCCAACTGCTGCTCAAACCAGGGCCAGCTAGAGCAGGTTCCTTAAGGCTGTTAACAGTTGGATTTTGAGTATCTCCAAGATTGGAAACTCCACAGCCTCCATGGGCAACTTGTGCCAGTGCTGTCACCCTCACAGTGAAGACAGTGTTTCCTGCTGTTCAGAGGGAACCTCCTGTGTTTCAGTTTGTGTCCATCATCTCTTGTTCTGTCACTAGGCACCACTGAAAACAGCCTGGCTCCATCTTCTTTGCACCCTTCCTTTAGGTACTTAAAGGTATTGCTGTGATCTTCCCCCTCAGCCTTCTCTTCTCTAGCTTGAACAGCTCCAGCTCTCTCAGCCTTTCCTCGTATGATGGTCCAGGTCCTTAATCATCTTTATGGTGCAGTGACAAGATAGTCTGGCACAAGCCAACATTTTAAAAGATTTCTTTGCTGAGACTGAGATCAAGATTACCATGCTGGACCTTGTAGTGAAACACACCAGCTACTGCAGGTCTGAATGTTTCAACCAGCAGCACAGCTACAGACAGAAGAGACAGAATTGTCACTGTTGAATATTTAACAGAGAGTTCAGCACTTACTTAATGGCTTCACACATGTCCAGTCCCATTTTCACACAATTCTTGGCATGATTTTGAAGAGATATAGGCAGTCCAGAAACACAGTAATAGCAGTCACCTAGGATTTTAATTCTCATACATTCATTTTCCTGAAGGAAAAAGCAAGGTCAGATGGTCACTTCCAACTTGAATTACGTACATGAGGGGTTAAAGTTGCAAGGACTGACTTAAATGATATTATCAAAATTATTCTACTTAAGCTTGTTTCAGTAGAGAAGGATTTGGTTTGCTAAAAAAGAAGGGCTGTCAGAGAGTTTTGTATGGATAATTCCTCTGGCTGTCACAGTCCTTAATGGGTTAACCCAGGAAGTCAGATCACTGCAAAACGTATATTAGCAGTGTTGTTCACACCTTAAAGCCAAATTATCTTGTATTCAATCTAAAACAAGTCTTTTTGTTTGAAAAACAAAATCAAAAGACCTATCCTTCTACATTTACATCTTTGAAGATGTACTATGCAATGCTTCCTGAAACAAGTAATCATAATCTTATTTTTATCTTTTATACTCTAAAGCAAGCTAAAGATTTTTTATTTTTTTTTAAGCAATAATGGACGATTGGTTTTCAACAAATAAAAAAACCACAAAAATTTTATCTATTTTAGTGTTTATGATTTCACCTTAACACAAAGAATGAAGTTTGGTGTAATTTTTATAAAAATGACACCTAAATAAACAGAAGAAAATCCTCTGGTTATATTTTAATCTTTTCTTGAGTAATCAGGAGACTGTGGTCAGTAATTAATTCAATTAGTATTGTCTTCCTTGTCTTCCAGTCTCTAAAACGCTTTTTCAGAGATAAGAAAACTGATTCTATCAGTTTTCTATCCGAGTTTCCTATTCCTTGTTATTGTAAAAGATCTATTTAAAGAGCTGTTCACCTTCCATTAAGCTTTATAGGGCTCCATGAACTGTCTCTATTGGTCCTATTAGAGAGAGCTATCTTGGGTTTCACAGATTGTCACACTGGCAGAAATACACGGTTGCACTCTGAGCCAGATTTTTTCTTCACACATTTCAAGTCTAACCTTCCTGCCAAAGCCTCAGAAATGCTGCCTGAATGTAGAGGAGTCTCCAAGAAGAAAAAACATTTTAAAGATGACTTCTTACTTATTTAAACTAACAGTAGCAGCCCGATAGAAACCCACCTTTGCAATCTGATCAAACTTGCCAAACAGCTCATTTAGCATGTGCACCAATTCCCCTGGTGAGCAGTCACTGGCCAGGCGAGTGAATCCCACAATATCAGCATACAAAATGCTACAACAGAAATGAAAAGAAACTTGATCACAGTTTCCTTCCACATTTATAACTCACATTTATAAATCAACAGCAGAACCTGAAAGCGGACATTCCGGACTTCAGAGAGGTATGCCCGTACCCAAAACAGCTAAATGCAGAACAATAAATATAACAATATTTATAGGCAAACCTACATTTACCTTTGTAGGCATTATGTTTATAGGTAATATATACCTGTATTTACCTTTATCAGTATTACCTTCACAGGTATTATCTTTATAGATATACCTATATTTGTAGGTGTTTATAGGCATTCTATACCTATATCTGTTACAGTGTATTAAAAAAATAGAAAGCTTTTTCCTGCTTACAAATTGGCAATATAATAATGGCAATTATTTTAATAAACATTTTTTTAAATCAGAAATTGTTTAATAACTTTTTGTCATTGTAGATATTTTCTGTCTAATTTGACCTGTTAATGGTATGCAGCATGGAAGTCTTTGTTCACTTGTTACTCAGACTATTAAATTCAATCTTGATTGCTAAGATACTCAAGTCATATACTATGTTTCTATTCACCACTTGACCACTTCATAGAATTAGACTAAGGAATAAGTATTTGTGCTCATAAGTGAAAATGAACTTCTTCAAAAGTCCTGCAATACTAAATTTAAAAATGCAATATCCAAGAATGTCATTCTAATTAAGTTGTTCAATCAAAAAAACAGGCAAAATAACTTGTAAAGATGAAAGAATATTTGAAATAAACGGTGAATTATTTTCCTAACTTCTAAAAATTTGTAATTAATAAATGATTAAATTTGTCAGCAGAATATTTTATCTCAGGTACTGTGTAAAATACTTATGTGATACAGCTGCCTCTACATTTTATAATGAAATTGTTCCAGTTAAGAAAATTACAAATTCACAATAATATAACTGATACAAATTACAATTTTGACTAGTATACATCCAAGTAGGATTTGGTACTTCAACCTGAAAAACTAATACATTATGAAGAAAGCCTACTACTGCATGGCTTTTTCTAATCAACTTTTTATACTATCAGTTTTGTTGCTCTTCTGGAACACAGAACTGTTAGCATTTGATCTAATTAAGGAATACTAAATATTAAGTTTTTAAATAACTTACTAAAACAATTATTTTGTTAATTGCTCTCTTAACCCTCCATTTTTGAGATTCTTCTAAATGTTGTTGATATATATTTTATTACCTTACATTGGTGTGCCTTTTGACATACAAATTGTGGAAGTTGTTGGTGTTTTCCAGCTGGCCTGCCTTTGGACCTTGTAACCTCTGAATGATCTCTGCTTTCATTTCCATGGCAATGTGAGCAGGCAGCAGAGAAAGTAGAAGACGCTCCTAAAATTTGAAATGAAATGGCCACAATTTCTTTAAGGAAAACAAAATTAGCATGGAAGCAATACCGTGCAAATCATATACTGTTGTCAATACCCGAGAACATTTGGATGAAGGTTGCACCCAGGCATTTGCCTGGTATGGCTCCCAAAATTAACCTGTTCCTTGAAGAATTTAACAGAGATATACACACATTTCCAAGTAATATCTAACTTCTTCAAGGTTTTCTGTATATTAGAGAAAGCTAAGCTAAATATCTGAAGAAGTTATGTACAGTAATCTATTCAATAGCTGAGTAGGATGCAGGAAATACGGATTAGCAAATAAAACAAGAGCTGCAAGGACTGTTCAGACAGCTTCAGGGAAATTCAGTACAATTCCGGCAAACCTAAGCTAAATATTTTTTTTTTAATGTATTTCAAATATTTAGCCATAGTTTTTGCAGTTGCTAGACTGAAAATGAAAGATAAAGTCAGAACACAGAGCATATTTAAAATGTTGGACTTTTGCAGAATATTTTGATAGTCAAGGAGGTTGAAAGGAGATTGTAGAGGGGTGGGTGTTGGCCTCTTCTCCCAAGGGAATAATGACAGGACCAGAGGAAATGGTCTAAAGTTGCGGCAGGGGAGGTTTAGATTAGATATGAGGAAGAATTACTTTACTGAGAGGGTGGTCGGGCACTGGAACAGCCTGCCCAGGGAGGTGGTGGAGTCACCATCCCTGGAGGTATTTAAGAAACATATAGACATGGCTCTTCAGGGCATGCTCTAGTGCCGGAGATTATCAGTTTGTGGGTGGGTGTGATGTGGTGGGGTGTTGTGTTTTGTGGTTTATTTTATTGTTGTTTGGTTTTTGTTTTTGTTTCTGTTTTTAAGGTTGGACTTGATGATCTCAGAGGTGCCTTCCAACCTCTGTGATTCATACTCTCCCTTTACCTTAATATGGCATTTGACAAACTGAAGTTTTTGAATATATTAATCTAAAAGGAAATTTAATATTCTAAAAAAAAACAACCCTACATATTTTTCTTCATCTTTTGTTATATTATACCCATGGTCTTCTCCTTGTGAAGCTCTCCTATGTTCTAATTTTCTTTACAGTTTAGTTTTGCCCATTTTACCCAACAGCTTTTCATTGACTTCCTATTTCTCTGGAAAACTGAATCAACAAGGAAATAGCTAGAAATCTGCACAAAAAATCCCTTCCAACCTTCCTACTTTGATCATACACCACCTAAAAACTGAACAGGAATGTCTCATTTTCTTGAAGGCAGAAGGAAAAGGCTGATTCTGGCTAAACACAAAAACCAAAAACCTAAACCAGTGAGGAAGGGGAAGGCAGCTGTAAAAGCCCATGATGGAGCCAGAGAGAGAAACAGCTATGCCAGAAAAGGTGATGACCTCAAAATGTGCCCCTTTTGCAGGTGTTACTCACAGTGATGCATTCTCTTTGGTTCACAATGTGCATTTTTACAGAGCTTGCAGTTCTATTAATGAAGGTACCATAAGAAGTGTAACCATTAATTCAATGCTTTGTCTGGGATAATTACTCCTATTCAGGTATAATGACCTTAAGTAGACCATAACAATATCAGGGATACAGGCTCTCTGATATTTGCAGCTGCCTTGGCTATCTATTTCTGTAATGCATAATGAAGACTTCCCATTCCGCACAGCATTGGAGTACCTGTGGCACAGCAATAACTTACATGAGGCCCTATGAAACTGATCCTACACACACTTTGTAAACATGCTATTTCAATGAATCAAGACAGCATCTTGCTTTGTTGCTAAGTAATATTGAACTAATAATATTTTTTTTCTTTAGAATCACTTCAATGAGATCTAAAAATAATTTTGATTCACATATGTATGGACTGCTCTTTATTTTGCAAAATAAGGCATATCACATAAGCGTTAAGACAAGTCATGAAACAAATGTATAAGGTAAAGCATATTCCACATAACAAAAGAGAAGGTGACAACCAGAGGTGGCTTTAAAGAACTGCAATTGCTGAAGCATACTGCAAAATATCCTGCCATGCTCAGCTGCGCCTAAACGCTTCAGTCACTCTCTCCATCACACAGGCTGCAAATGCTCACGTGTCAATCCTGAAGTTACCACTTGTGTGATAACATGTTATCAAGTCACACGTTACATTTCATGCAAGTTGTTGATTTTAGTTTCTTTCACTAAAAGACAACTGTTTAAGAAGCTGAATCTCAACTACTTATGAAGTTCATCGCTGGGCTGGTCAGCTACAAATGCAAAATGGTTACAAACACATTGTTCCCTCTCTTTCTGCTAAGAGCATTTAAGAACACCTCTTCCTTCATGTTTCAGCATCTCTGGTGGCTATAAAGAGTTTTGTGGAAGGATCAAAACCAATTACCAATCAGACTGCAGTGCCTGATGTGTTGCACACTGAAATTGCTGCAGACTGGTTTTTTATTTGATAATACATTCTGTACTATTATCTCAAAAAGACAGAAAATCTACACATCAAAACTTAGGTGAACTGACATACAAGACACTGACTTTGAGACAAAACACTTACCTATTTGTAGTAGACAGAGAAGCCACTCTTAGAGCTAAAGTCTAAGAAAAAAGCCAAAGTAATTCTGAATGCAGGTCAAGATGCAGCATGTAAAAATCTTCAGACTGAAAATAACAGTACCTGCTTCTGGTGAAAGAGAAACCGCTCTGCTATAGGAATAATGAAAATCCCCTCACAAATGTCCTTCCCTGAAATATTACCAACATGACCGTACAGCCAGTACATGCGATTCATGCACACTAACTAGGTCTTGGCTGTTCATGTTGTCTGGGCTATGCTTTCCTCTCACCATTCAAATCACTTGTAGCTGAGATTTTTTAAGTCCTAGAGCTAAAAGACAGCACACAATCCATACTGAATACAACGTCACAGTGTCTTTCAATACTGTAGGGTTAAGTACTTCTTTCTCCTCAGTCCATCTGGATCCCAGTAGATGGCTAGCAAGTAGTCATCCTCCCTTGATTCTCTAATCGAGGACCTTCAGCAGTATCTGTCAAACTGTTACTTGAGTTCCTGCTCGCGCAAACTCTCACATCCAAGTTGATTTCAATGTCAGAATTTCCCCTGTGTTATGCAAGTGACTTTAGCAGTCATTTGTAGTTACTCCCCTGAAGCTTGATAAACTCTAGGTGTTTGTTTATCTAAAGTTAGCATATCTCAGTTAAAGATCATAGCACTACATCAGTTTTTGCAAGGTGGCAATTGCATTTGCAATACCTTGCACAATGGAGGTCATGTTGTTATGCAGTAAGCAAGCAAAATATCATCAAATGTGTGGTACAGTACATTTTCTTAAGTGTGTATTTCACAAATCAAGCTCTGCTTCGCCTGAGGCAATAATGCTTTATTTATTTGCTCATTCCTGTTTTGTTATGTAAAGTACCAATTCTGATTCACTCATTTATACAAGACTACATGACTATCAACTCTTTTCTTTACCAAAGTAAAAATAATTCTAAGAATTTATAGATTTAAAAGCCAAATATTCCTCCATCTAGTCTGATCATTTGAATAATATGGACAACAGAATGTCATTGTGGAGAAACAAAGGTATGCTGCTAGTGCTCACTACGTTAAAATTAGCTTAATGCCTTACTCTCAATGGAGAAAAGCTGTTCTTCGAGGTAATTCACAGAACCTAATACTGAATTCCCATAGGGGGCAAGTGTCTCTCTCCCTCTCTACTACTTCTCCTCTCCCTTCCCACCCCACCCTCCTTGTCTATGGAGAGAATTGCAGGTCCAGATTTTGGTATTACTGGAAGAAATGTGCATCTTCATTGTTGAGCTTCTGATGTTGAAGAAGCCTGCAGAAAAACTACATTTATGTAGATCAATGAAGTGATATAGGGATATTTTTGTTCCTGTAATTCCATATAGGGATACTTTTGTCCCTTATAATGTCATTTAGGGCACTGAATATTGCATTCTAGTTTTCTGTGGCCTGACTTTTGTTTTCAGATTGCTGTGGCATATATCTAATCAACTATTCAGCAAGTTTGACAAACCAGGTCATTAAGTCAGCAGTAAGAGCTCTAGAAGCAATTAGCCTATACACACATCCAGCTTCACAATGAAGTTCATAAATAAACATGGGTAAAATAAAATTTTCACTTGCCCTTGAAATGTATCAAGAAATAACCTACTAGAAAAAAATCTTGTGATTCCTGATCACACAATATTGAACCAGCAATGTGGCTGACAGACACAGTGATCAACAGGGCAAATTATGGTACTGTTTTACACAGATCTCATACACATTCTCTTAAATACATCTACTAGGATAAACAGCTGTAGATTACTTTTTCTTAAAGTTAACTTGGACTCCTAACTGGGAGGGGAGATTAACACTTAGGCTCTATTATCCCCTTAAATTTAGCCTATGTTAGTAAACTCCACCAACCTGATTACTTGTACTGAGACCAATAAATCACATTTTACTCATACACACCAACCTTGATTACACAGACATCAAGAGATGGAGAATTCATCAACTCCTTAGCTGTTTGTTCTAGTGATTAATCAGCTGAACTGTTAAAAACTGTTAAAAATATCTTCTGTATTTCTTACTTTGATGTCTTGGACCTGTTATGTCTTTCAAGATTCATGTCAGCACTCTTTTCCCTGTAAAGTTAAATACTGATCAGATAACTCAATTTTCTTTTCGATGAGGTAAATAGACTTAGCTCCACAATTCTCCTACTGCTAAGTATTTTCTACATCCTCTTCTCTAAACCCTTAACAATCTTCAAACAATTTTTGAAAGTTCATTTGACAGAAATATTGACACTGTGCTGCAGTACGCAAAGGAAAAATATACCCTCCTGCCCTGTCCCCCTCAGTATGTCCATGACTTACACTGCAGAACTTTCTGCTTTAATATCTCTGGAGTTCCCTGTCTGCTATGCCTCAAAAATATTTTTCAAAGTTGCAGCCTTTGAACTTTTCAGCTATGACCCTTACTCTTTGTTTTTAGAATTATGACTTTCCAGACATTATAAATGTGCACCTTGTCCTGATGAATATAATTTATAAAGCATTTTGTATTACTGTATTTACTATCAGACTAATATCTGGCTTTTCTGCAAAAACCATTTTCTGTTATTTTCTTCAGATATCTCTTGAATCATTACTAAAAAACACATAATAGCATAACGGAGGAGAACCCATTCCTGCAGAAAACAATGCACATGCCAATTCATTGAACATCTCCACAGACAATTTCCAGTTAGCCCACTCAAAATCCATTAGATTGTGCTCTTTTGATGGGGAACAGAGTCAATATTTTAATCAGGATTTCCAGTATCACTGCATGAGACATCTCACTGAAATCTAGTGCTTTTGGAAAATTACTTAACCCAAACCTGTTCCCTATTAAAAACTGAAAAACATTTGTAGATTACTTGATTTCTTAAAAAGTTGTTGAGTACATCACTCTATTTCTTTTCAAATACAAAACCATCATAGCAGCATCTTTTATTTCATATGGATTGTTTATACTCTTCCTATCTAGTGGCAGCCCCTTCCTTTGTTAGGATGGCTTTTTTTACCTGGAATACTTCCAAATTGCTGTCATCGGCCTTGACAAAGCCAGGCAAGGATTTTTCCTGACATCTAGAAGTCTCCTACATTTCACAACTTTAGTTATATTGAACCATTTTTTTACACATCTAACTTCTGTTTCTGCTTTCACCCATGCCTTTAAGCTGCAGCTGACATCACTTCTGATGACAGAATTATAAAATCTCGTCTGTTCATTAACAACTTCCTAAAGGGCTCCCCATTGATAACGACATTCATCTATGGTTTGGTGCTGTGGTTTTTTTTCCTGTGGAAAATTAGTTTTTCCAAATCGCCAAGCATGGCACTGTAAGACTTTTTATCTTCATGATGCTGTAGGTGAAATTTCAAGGCTGGCCACACCAGGAGCTGGTATCAAAACCAGAAAATTAAAACACACAAGTGGGAGGAGAGTGACATCCTCTCAATCCTCACTGTTTCACTGGCCCAGGGCCACGAGCTCCCTCACAAAAGTGTTTTGCAGAAGACATGCTATAGGTGCCTGGGAGCAGCGTGAGCTGGCTTCTCCATCGGGAACGGGAGCCATGACTGGGGGCTGCCAGCAGGACAGGGCCCAGACCCACAGCCAGACCAGTGGGTCAGGCCCAGGGGGGCTGCCAAGGGCCCAGGTCACCAGCCCAGCCCCTTGTGATGAGATGCCCACAGGGGAGACATGTTGGGGCCAGGCCCAGGGAGGCCCAGAAAGTCACTCATGGGTCAAGGGCTGTGGCTGGACCAAGGGGCCCTTGGCTAGGCATGGTGGCAGTTTCACAGGGGCTGTAGCTCAGGCCAAAATCAAGCAGCAGAGCTGCAGCTGGAAAGCAACTCCCACCATAGGGTCCAGACAGAGCTCAGTCCCCACTGAGGTCCCCCCATGGTGGCTCTGAGCCACAGTCAAGCCTCCAGGAGGGGGTGAGGTGTCTTAAAAGCCTTTTCTAATGGTAAACTATCTGTGGCATGACTTTCCCACTTAGCATGGATGGTACAACCACCCTGGGCTTTCAATAGAAAGAGACATATTTGCTTTCAGGCTAAATATGCACCATTCTGCACCCTCAGTGTGCCCAGCATATTTTCTGCTGAATAACTCTGCTGACATCCAGCTAGTTGACTTCGTCTCCAAATAACGCTAAAGCTACCTAAAAACATCACTTTGCTGTAATGATTTCAGTGTACGGGTCTGAAATCTTGTTTAAATGCACAGGCTCACCACATATTTGGCAAAGACAAATTCCTTCAAGGAACTTAGAGGATGCTTAATGTTTATGCATAGATTACAGTTTGCATATGCAGGCTGTCTATGACTAATTTTGCAAATGAGGTTCACTGCACCTTCAGAATATGTGCCTATCTTGAGGTGGTTCAAGAGACAAGTCATCAAACAGCAAAAAAATAGAGTAAAAACAGAACACAATGACATACACAGTTAGAGCTGCTTAATTAATTGACACAATTTCAAGGTTTGTTTCAGTTTGATCCTGTTAACTTTTGTTTTAAGTTTTATATCTCAAGACCACTGCCAAACAGACAGAAGCAGCATTTTGCAAAGAATCTGTTTGATGAGATTGACATCATTACTATAATATGAGCCTTTATTAGTGGTGAAGTATCGCAGTGCTGGCATTTGCTCAATACAATTCTTTTAAACAATTGACTCTTTAACCCCAGTATATCTCATTTCATATTTTTATGAGAAGAATTTTACATTATTTTTTCACTAGAAATGAACAAAACTGTACATCCATGTCATCTTCCTCTTCCAAACCATCCATGGGATGTGTCAGGGAAGATATTTGAGAGTACTGCTTGAAAGGTATCTATGCAGCCCTTTCCCCAAAGGCAGAGCTTTCCTGTTCAGGTGCCCAGTTTCAAGTCAAACCTTGTGGTTGAAAGCATCAAATCCAAAGCAAAATCAAAAGCACTTCTACGGCACAGAACTGCATTTAAGTTAGAGGATCATGTCTGAAGCACATTGACAGCATAGCTCCTCCATACTCAAACTAGTTGTTTTTACTTCAGACTTCGTCTGCTGATGTTTTAGCTATCTGCTTACAGAATACCAACTAAGCATGCAAGAATGGATTTCTTTCTATATTTCACTGCTAATTTTCCAATATTTCATCAGATACCATACAGCTACTACATATTTGAGTGATCAAATATTAGTCACCACATAGAAGAAGGATTAAAACCAAGGAACAATCTCCCAACTACGCCCATCAGGAGCTCATAAACACTTCAAAATGGCTCAGATGGAGCAGGCAGAAGGAGGGCCAGACGGCAATAAAAATGAATCAAAATTCTCAATCTCTGCATTAGATTAGTCAAGAGTAGAAGTACCTAATAGTTGGTTTGGCCCATACAACAGCCTATTAAAATGGAGGGAGAAGTTTATTGAAGCAGAAGCTAATTCAATAAATTTATTTAATCCATATGTAAATGAAAAGTGAACCTACAGTAAGGATCTGTCCCACTTCTTGTGAAACAGGGATGATAAATTTTAATGACGCAAGCTGTATATTTTAACACCTTTTTTCTGAGCAGCAGTAAGCATCACCATTCATTCAACAGCTCCCTTCCTAGCCTTGAAGGCAGAGGAAGCTGACTCACCCTGGGTAGAAATCAAAGAACAGGCAGATGTCTGGAGGGTATACACTGTTGCTGCATTCATAAACCAGACTTTTTGTTTCCTTACAATAGTGCACATAAAAGGGAACAAGAATGATTTGCATTATATCTCTAACTCGGGAATGAAAGTTTCTCGTTTGCTTATTCACAGAATATGTATCTAGTAGAAACCTCCCAATTGCTTTTTAATGATTATATCCACCAGCTACTAAATATAGAAAGTTTTCAATGAAAAACTTTGCTCCTACTGGAAAATAAACAAGAAAAACAAAGTTTTGAAAACCAGTTCTCTTAATTTTGAGGAACCTGATTAGGAAAAAAGCCCAATAACTTACTGTATGGCAGATAAATGCTAAACTAATCTTGAACACTTATTACTAGGTCTAACCACAAAACAAAATTTAGCATCAATCATAGCAAGAGTCAAAGCTTTCAGAATTATCTTGGTTTTCTTTTCTAAAACTCCTAAATAACATTTTCCATGTTACAGTGTGTATAATTTCCCAAGTGTTTTCTATGGTAAGTTCCAGAGGTACTTAGGCACACAAGGTTGCAGACAGAAACTCAGGCTTAATTCACAGAAGGACTGGCATGGCAAATACCAGACTTTCAAGTGCCTTGTCAGACAGGGAAAGCAGATCCCAAAAGGACAGGCACTAAGACTGTGTGTGCAATGTACAGAGAAAATCAGAATCCTAAAAATACAACTGAGAAAAATTAGAGCTGAAATGGGAGGCCACCTAAGTAGGAAATGCCCCGAAAAGGGTGTTACTTATTATTCTGTACTGAGCCACCAAGTGCTTAGCTCTGGGCTGCAAGCAGGCACCTTTATTTGCTTGGGACTCTGTGGGCAAAACAGTCTAGAAGCAGGGAATTTTAATTGAATTAATTTATTACAAACAAAAACAAACCTCTCCTTGCTGATTGCAGTTTAAAAAAAAAAAAAAAGAAGAAAATAAACACTCAAGCAAACACTTACATAACCATCTCTCCTCTGCATTTTCCAGCTCCAATCTTCCTTATTTTTGCTGTGGATAATACTCGGTCCAACAAAATTCCTGTGATGAGGTGACAGGTGGTGTTGTGGTGATTGCAAGTTAAAAAAAAAAAAAAAAAGAAGAAAATAAACACTCAAGCAAACACTTACATAACCATCTCTCCTCTGCATTTTCCAGCTCCAATCTTCCTTATTTTTGCTGTGGATAATACTCGGTCCAACAAAATTCCTGTGATGAGGTGACAGGTGGTGTAGGAAGCTGAGGTGGTATCTGTGATGGTTTCTTCCTGTCACTGTGTGTGTAACCACTTCTCCTGCTCTATGCTTAATGATTTCTGTTGCCATTTTCCTCAGTGTCCCTGCTCCATCCTGGGACACTGATGAGCTGCAGTGCCCTCAGGTGTGTCTCTGCTCCAGCATGAGTTGTCCATGGGCCATAGAGCCTCAGGGGTATAGGTACCCTCATTTGATGCAGGGAGTCCTCTACACACAACAGCCTGTCCCCAGCCTCCAGCAGCTGCCTTTTTTTTTCTGAACTGTGTTTGAGCAGGGGCACTGTGGGCCTCTGGTGAGATAACGTTTTCATAGAATCATAGATGGTTTAGGTTGAGAGGAACTATCTAGTTCCAACTCCCCTGCAATGGGCAGGGACACCTCTCACTAAGACCAGGTTGCTCAAAGCCACATCCAACCTGGTCTTGAACACTTCCAGGGAGGGGCATCCACAACTTCTCTGGACAACCTGTTCCAGTCTATCACTACCCTCACAGTAAAGAATTTCTTCCTAATATCTAATCTAAATTTCCCCTCTTTCTTTTTAAAACCGTCACCCCTCGTACTGTCGTTACATTCCCTCATAAAAAGCCCCCCCCCATCTTTCCTGTGACCCCCCTTCAGGTACTGGAAGGCTGCTATAAGGTGTCCCTGGAGCCTTCTCTTCTCCAGGCTGAACAACCCCAACTCTCTCAGCCTGTTCTCATAGGAGAGGTACTCCAGCTCTTTGATCATCTGCATGGCCCTCCTCTTGGCTCATTCAAACAGGTCCATGTCCTTCTTATGTTAGGGGCTCCAGGGCTGGACACAGTACTCCAGGTGGGGTCTCACCAAGGTGGAAGAGAGGGGCAGAATCACCTCCCTCAACCTTCTGACCACACTTTTTTTGATGCAGTTTTGGTGCTTAATGGGTAAGTTTCCGTACAAAAAGCATTTTTTCCCATGGTTGTTTTCATGTATCCCATGGAAGGCTGGAGGCAGCTTTGACTGTCACGTGGTGATTCGTAGCCCCCCTCGCAGCCCACCACCGCAGTCCCCATCAACTTCCAGCCACTAACACAGGCTCAGTATAGAGCCGTAATTACCTACCAGTGCTGCAGATACAGGCTGTCAACACCAGAAGTTTTTGTGTCTTAAGAGGAGACGGGTGAGTGAGCGATGTTCAAAACATGGATCTGCTGAAAGAGACCTCCACTCTCTTCCTATTCCCAAGGAAAAATGCTTATCAGCGAGTATGAGGCTATTTTGGAGGTAGAGCCCTAGCAGCCTTTTCCACTCCAAAATTAAACAGTTTGAAAATCACTGAAGTATACTAGATTTCCTGTCCCTGCAGCACTCTGGGTGAATTCCCTAATTCCTGGGCTCCTGTGCAAGGGCTGCTGTGCATCCTCTTTCTCTCTCATGGGATGTGCAATCCAGTGGAGGCATTTGGTGACTGACCTTCAACACAAGGAAAACTGGGTTCCAGTTTTTCCTCTTATGGGATTAGGTTTAGACTCATGGCTATCTAAAAATCTCAGAGTCTAAAAATCTCACATGTTGAGGGGTTACAAATGGGTTTAATTTGAACAATACCATGTTTTATTTCTACTGGTTTTGCAATCCCCGTTTACATAATGATCCCAGCACATTTGTGCATGAATTAAATATAATGTAAAAACAAATACCAAAGCTGCAGCTGATAGATTTTGGCAGTTATTTCTAATGGCAAATATGCCATAGATGACATAAATCTATTCTATGACCACTGCACTTAAGTAATTTCCAAGCTTTTGAGAAATTTGGAAATGGTTTGTGATTTCTTTACCTAAAATCCTTTTTGATAATTTCCAGCATACATCATCAAGATACTCCATGCCTTTATTTAATATAATGAATTTTGAAATTCCACATTTTAAACATTAAACATGGATTAACACATCTATCCTTCAGAAAAACATGTTGACAATGACAATTGTGGTGCTGTTCAAAGAGATAAAATTAAAGGAAACTAGAAGGTCATTTTGGAGACAAACTCTTCTCTGAGTATATACAATAACTGATAAAATTTTGCCATCTAATTTAAAAGATCATAATTTATTATTTATCACTGAAACTTCAGGATTACATGCACACAAAGCTGACTATTTAGCATACAGGAACCGTAATTCCTGGAAAGGGAAGCAGAACTTAAAATTTACATAGTTAGTGTAACAGGATGCACATTTTCATACTTGGCTCCTGTTCCAGTCCTCTTGGTGATTTTTTTTTTACTGCTTAAAAACTCTTTCTGCATATTAGCAAAGGTCACAGAACGTGTACTCCTTTTCCCACTAGCACGGTTGTTCCCACCATTTACACCATACAATTTTGAAGAAGAGGGGAAAAAAAAGACTTCTGTATGTTTTCAGTCATTTATATTAAGAACGGCTATGAAATAAACTTTTTGATTTTTATTAACACGCTATTGTTATTAATAGGCCAAAGGAAGCCAACTTCATTTTCAATCCTAATTTGCCTCCAAGGCACATCTTAAAATGGTTGTCCTTCCCATGACAGTCTCATAACTGTTTTCAGCAGCTCTTGCAGTGCCCCATCCAGCACAGCTTAACAACATGTTAATTCTAAATCTTGTCAAGAATCCACAGAATGTGCTAAATACACTGCCATGCTCTGATGAATCAGGGCCTTCCTACAGAAAAGTGCCCTATATATTTGGTTTAGGTCACTGCAGAACTTGCTTCTTGTTTGCAGTTTACAATCTCAGTATTAAAATATAACTGTTTTTTTCCAAGGGGTGTGACTGGAAGGGAAGAAAAGAAAACTAAATGTTATTCTCCCAATGCTGCACTCTATGTCAAGTGGATCCATCTAAACAAGAGCCACTGAGAGGTGAGGCTCCATCAGAAGACAGGATGGAGCAAGGAAGGAGAGAGCATGAAGAAGTGGGATAGTACTCCGTTGCAGTGCAACTGACTCCTGCAAAGTAGACTGTCAGCCAAGCATGAAGGTGATAGAAAGATTTCCTAGAGACCCAGATGGTACTTGCTGAGGTTATTTCAATGCTGGAAGCCGTTGGAAGTTGTTGAACTAGAAGAGGTTTCTAGAAGAAGGCTGGAGGGAACTCTGCCCTGCAAGGACTCAATGAGAGATTTCTTTTCAAGTCTTGGTATCTCCTCTTTCATCAACAATTCTGAATTTTCCTTGGTTGAAGAGTTAGCTTATTATAAATAAGATAACTTATTCTATTCTAAATATTTATTCTAAATAAGGCAACTGTGCTGTAAATGAAACCTAATTTTTTTGAGACTGGCAGCTATTCCACCCAAGGACCTATATGAGTCATGCTCCATCATACCAAGTGTGGTTTAAAGTTTGCATAAGCTCTCTCAGTGATCTAGCAAGGTTAAGCCTTTGCAGCTACGCCTACTCCTGTACAGATTTTAGTGCATGCAATGAGCAAATTCTATAAATTATTTGGGGGCAAAAGGTTGTTTCATCTTTGGGAGAATCAAGAGAAACTTTCATTACAAAAGCTCAGCCCTTAGCTCATAACAACTGCTGTTCAAAGAATGACACTGAATATACACAAGGCAATTCTTATTTAACATTTGACAGATAAAGGGCTGCGTCTTACTTGTCTGGTGTGATATCAGTTCCTCTGCCATTCTCCTGTATACTTTTTCTTGTGTAGCCTCCAAAGAAGCCTGACACTTTGGTCTGAGGCTGTATGCTGAAATACTGACAGCTGTTTCAGTGCAACCAGTTCATCTTTCTTTGGCAAATCTACAGCTCTTCCAGCAGGGCAAAATTCATGGGATTCAGGATGGTATTCAAATTCCACCCAGACCAGTCACCTCACATCTTCTAGCACAACATCTTCAAAGTTTGTTTTTCTCTCAACACTAAGGGGAAAATGACGTTTTGAACAATTGCCTCTGATGGTTTCAGCTAACTTTCCTCAACTGTAGGTTCATATTTGTGTTTTTCACATGCTTGTTTCTAGTATCTAATGGCAGCTCATAGAAAGGGTGACTCCCCAGATGTACTTTTTCCATTCAAGTGGTACAGAAATCCAAAATCATATGCGATATGGTATTTTCATGTTTCTGCTTCCAGTGCAGAAGAAGGGAGTAAATAGAAAGGAACAAAATATGGTCCAGAAGAAACTGGAAGACCAGCAATAAATCATGTTTCTTCAGTATGATATAGGAGACAGAAATAAAAAATGGCTGTGCCAGATGGCTGGATTTAAAATACCTTCAGTTACCTGAATCTGATGGTTTTGCTTCTTTTTTTAAAAATGGTCAACAAGAAAGCATGGGGTATGCCAAAAGCTGGGGCCCAACTACACTGCAAGATGGAGCAGTAAACATAGTTGTTATTTTCAAACACTAGGCAGAAATACTTTTGTGAAGAAGCAAGGAAAATGCCTACTGTTAGTCTTACAGTAACAATTTGCGCTACCCTTACTATCCCCATTGTTTCAGGAACAAATATATCTGGCTACAGTAAAGCAAGAAAAATAACAGCAAACCCGCACCTTATGAATTCAAGTAAAATTACTCTTTCAGTATTCTTTCCACCTTCTAGAAATGTACATAAACAACCATCTATATACTTGCATACTAAGGCTTTATTTTGTACATGAATAGAGATCTAAAAATATCTTTCATAACTAATCAAATTTATTTAGAGATTTGCTTTTGGTAATATAAAGCTTACTGTAAAAGCTTACAGATCTCCGCACCATAGTGTACTATGCAACACTAAAATACTTCTGTGAATAATACTCTGCAGACCGATAGAACATGCTCCAACAACAAATTATTGCTTCTGGGACTTGTACGTATTTTGTGGTTGATAAGTGACTTTCACTCAAATTTTTACTTTTTACAGAAAGCTACTTTTAAAATAATCTGAGTACCAAAGAAAATTAAAGGAACTTAAGAGGTTTTTTTTTTTTTTTAATTTCTCAGTGGGGAGAACTAATCAAATTAAAAATATTTGATCATGCAAAGACATTTGTCCTGTCCCATGACTGCTTACTTTTCTTCAAGACCCCTTTTGTGAGGGAACTTGCCTTGCAGAAATCCAGGTAGCTCATATCAAGTGGATCATTCTCACCCCACAGGATCATTGAAACCTTCTAAGACAAGAGAATCTTCTAATTTTAAGAGAATTCATGTTTTTTTTTCTCTATAGAAGCTTTCTTGACTTTTGTTCCATACCTCACTCTCACCCAAATGTGCACTGATCTTACATTCCACTTCCACGAATACACCCAAGACAGACTTTGCGTTTCGAGGTAGGTAATCCTCTGGTTTCCCTCGGAGCTCTGCCAAAATTGGCATTGCAGTTGCCTCCCTCCTGTCTTGCAGTATCAGGACAAGAGATTCCACATAAGAGGTAATAGCAACATTTCAGCTGTTTCATTCCTGAGTTTCCTTAGGTCTCTCAGCTGAATACACAGATAGGAGGACTTATTACCGCTTATTTTGTCTACCTATTCCTTGACCTCTCCTCCTCACACTTCACCTTCAGATAAATGCTGTAATGAGTTTTCCATAAATGTGGGAAACTCCTTTCTCCCACAATGAATGCAGAAACATAACAAAAATTATTTACTAGATTTACTAGTAATCACAAGGCATAGCTCCTGAATATGAACTTACTCTGAAAAAGACAAATTAGTTCATTTCTGTACTGTTCAAAAAACACTTCATGTTTCTTTCTAATAATTTTTAAACTTAGCCACATTTCTCATTTAAATTTTAATTTTTCAAATTTTTCAGTATTCCCTTTCATCTAAGCAAAATTTCAAATACTCTTGCAGTTATTTAAAATTACTCCATTACTAATTTGCATTCATGATAACAAGATATTAAACACTTAGAATGGATTAAATTGAATATCTTTCCTTTCTTTTTCCCTTTTTTTTTTTTTTTTTCTTATGGTTAACAACAACTAGCTGGTCTAGAATCAACTAAATTAATATTTCACTTTCAATGGTGGAGGGAAAGTACACACCACAACCTTGTCCTTTAAAACTTTTACTATTCCTTTTTATATGCACTTACATTCTGTATCAACTGGCTCTTGAATACACCAAACGTGACTTACAAGAGTAGACAACTTGAGTGTGTCTAAAGCATGACTAAAGATACCTTTCTGAACAAGTGCATAACTTTTTTCTATTTGTGATTTATGAAATTAAATATTGTATACCAACTTACAAGTTCAAAGGGCACAGATATGACAAAATGCCTTAAATTTGTATATTTCAAACTTCTTAAAACTGACTAGCATAATGAAATTAAAATTAAATCAGAAGACAAATTAACAAAACCCTACCATGCCATCTTCTTATTCTGCAGTAATTAATTAAAACAACACTTTTTAATATATATGTATCTGTTTAAAAAATCCTTTCATTTCAGTAATACAGTGTATTCAACAATGGATGCTATGTAGCATTCAAACATGTTATCCTATATCATGTCTGGTCCCTTTGAACAAAGCAATTAACCCAACACCACAGCTCTACAGTAGAAAGGTTGAAATCTTCCTTTTCTGAATGCAGAAAATTCATGGGCATATCCTCCTGCAAAGGTATTGCCCTGCATAGAGCTATTAGACACGAGGCAGATGGGAACTTGTGGCAATGGGGACAGAAGGGCACCAGTTATAATTACCACAGAAGGGTGGGTACGGTGGGGCTACAGCAGCCCTTGCAGTTCCGTTTGCTAATTTGCTCAACAGTGCATCTTTCACTGAGGGGTAAACAACCCTGAATCCGTGTTAGCAGAGGCAGTGACTCAGAAGTAGCTGTCACTGCACTCACCCTGCAGCTGATGCCAGAATGTTCCCAATGCCAAATCCACCTCACAAAATAAAAATCTCTTTAGAGAGATTTTTTTTTTTTTTTTTAATATGTGAGTTTTTCAGGCTAAGAAACTGATTCATTCATTAAGGTTAGGCTAAGCACCTGACCAACTTAAGCACACATTTCCATGGAACAAAAAACCTGCATCATATTGTACCAGTAATTTGATTTTCTTTCCTACTTCTTAAAAATGCATCTTATGGCCTATCCATATTAACAGGTTGAAATTCCAGCATCATTTAAGATTAAGCCACTGTACTAGAGAACTGCAAATGAGTTTGTGCATTTCCAAAATAATAAAGTTGACTCGTCAACCAATACTAGATTTTTCAGCTAAATTGCCCACTGGTTCTTTCTCTCAGTGAAAATGTGTCTCATCGCAGGTAAATGACTAGCTGTCATGATATTTTTAGGGGAAAGAGTTTAATTTATGAAAGAAAGTTTTGGAATTATGTCTGGAAAAGGAGGAAGGCAGTGAGTCACTTAAAAGACGACAATGGTACGTAGAGTCTGCTTATGCTTAAGACGAGACAGAAGCGTTTTGGCAATGATTCTCTCTGAATCCAGTAGCAATGCAGCTCTTCTCCAACCGTAAGAAATGTAATATACTAGACAAATGTAGTGACTGACCAACACGCTGATCTTTTTTCAGATTTTTCATGAGCATTAAAGAAACCAAACTTGCTTGAAAATTTCTATTCTGTGGTAAATCTCCTAACGAGTTCAGCTCCCAGGAGGTGGAAGTATGCCTTTTGAAGAGGGGATATGAGGATGAAAAGGCTACATAATCTGACAGGAGGAGAATGCAGAAATGAGTACCAGTAGCTAGTTGGGAGAACTTTCACAGACTAAATGGTTGGCCCTTCCTACACATAGCAAAGGTACACAGGCTACACCATAAAACACTTTCCTGATCTGAAACCACAGCCTGAGGGAGGTGGTTTTGACGTCTGCTGTGTGTGCACATTACACCTTTTTCCACTTTGCCCCTGCACCACAACTGTTATGATTTAAAAGGAGTTTTCTGAATGTCTTATAATAATTTTCAGTGAGGATTGCATATGTTAACATTTTTAAATCTGAGAAGTACCACTGAACTAGATCAATTTAAGATCAACTCAAATCTTATTGAAACAAGGTTTGAGGGATCCCCTATAATGATCTGACAATCAGAGGCATCTTCAGGACATCTGGTGATGTAGAGAATTAAAATCCTTTGGTGTAGCCTCTTAGGACTTTCTTGATTTTAACAGTGAAGTCAGTGAAGACGACCACATTTTAATGTGATTTTGGGGGCTAAAACGGTATTGAATCTCTTTTGAAAACTTTCAGTCTACTTTCAGTAGTAGAACCTACACTCATTGTGGACGCTCCTTCAGCTCCCTCCGTCTCTTACAAGTTCACCCTGTCCCTCATGGCTCTCCATAGTACACAGTTTAATCATCTAGCTGTTTTGCCTCATTGCTTATGTAAGATCCCAAAACGGTGGAAGTCCTTATCCGTTTCCATAGCATTGCAGTTTTTTATCTTGTCAATGAGACTCTGATCACTTAGTTTACTCCTACTAGTATGGAAAACAATAGCATGCTTTTTCTGGAAATCACTGTAAATCACTATGACTAACAGATGCTTATCACACAGCCTCTATACTTTTAGCATAATCTAGAAAAGTGACTGTCTTCCTCAAAATGTATGGTTATTTTCCTACACATATTCTTAACAAACACTTTTTATTTTTACCAAAGTTTCAATAAGCATCAAGCTGATATGATTCTTTTTTTAAAGTATGTTCCTGACACAGTATATCATAAATTTTGTGAATAAGTACATACATTTTAAGGCATCCCAAATGTGGTTCTACTTAGCTGTCATCAGAGTTTCCTGAGATTCAGTTCACCTACTGTTTGCATTTCCATGTTCGCATTCCAGACGTATTGAACTATGGCGCTGCCACTTCCTTTTCTCTTAGTGCATCTTCATTCATACTGTTCACACCTGTCAACCAATTCACCTTCAGCCAGTCATCTCTTTAAAATGCTAATGTATGCAATGCTATGCAACAAGGTACTTATGTCTTTGACAGGCTGGATAATAACTTTAACTGAATGAAAAAATTTAGGAAGAAACTGTGGTGCAGTGATTTATGTGAATAAGTTATAGTACTTCTATTTATAGCACTACACAGACTTTTAATGATACTGCGTTGGCATCCTTGCACAGCACTTGGACAAAAACACTAACAACACTAATAAAATTTTATTGCATTTTATATGCAAAAATTAATGGGACTTCAGCTAACAGTAATATGTTATTCAGATGCTGCTGATTTTAAATTGTGTTATGACATATCGTTTGTTCCTCAAACTCATTGAAGAAGCATGAATTAATGTACGAGAACTCTAGAAAATATATATGGAGAACAATTACCTCTACAATTTACACAAAATGAGGAAAATGGAGAAAAAGTTTATCACAGGACACCCACAAGATAAGCAATCGATCTCATTAGAAAGGCATATATAAATACAGCAACAAAGGTTTATATGTAAAAGAAAGAATTAACATAAAAAAATGGTACAGAAAGAAAAGAAAAGGTTGTGATTTTTAAAAAATTATCTTGTTAGAGCAAAAAAAAAATCCCAGACATCCTTGGAAATATTTGCAGTGTATCTTCATGTCACAATAACAGTCTCAAGCACATTAACACTCCCATCTTCTATTTTCAGAACTATTATATGAATCTGAAAATATTTTTTCCCTATGGTACAAGAAAACAAACACTCATTCTTAATGTATGATGACCATGCAAGGATGTATTTTAAAATAGCCTGGAAGAATATCTTAAAATGAAGGAAGAGCATGGGTGCAATTTTTTTTTTTTTCAAATATGGAGACGATGTGGAGTTCTATTAATTTAAGAGTCCACTCTTCACAGACAGGTTTTGTCAAGCAATCTCTCTACATTGCAATAACAGAGATGAAGAGTTACATATCTGGAGTAAACCTCTTTGCTGTAATTGTGCTTTTAAAGAGTGTTGTCACAGCTGCACATAATCCCAATAAGCATTAGGCCTTTTTAAATTAATTGAAAAAAGAAATGTAGCCCCAGTTGTTGCAGTATATCAGCCCTGGGCTGCCTGAAGGTTCCCTTCAATGCTGTAAAGGGCATTATTAAAGGTATCTGTGACAGCCTGACTCCTGTGCAAAACCAGACGTGACCTATAAAGCAAAGTGAATTTAACAAAGCCAAATTACACCTTTCTTTTCCCTCAGTCTTCTCAGATTTGAAAGATAACAGTAGCCAGTATAGCTTTGAGTTGGGATAGAAGGCAGGTATCAGGATCTGGCTAGAGAATTTCTGAAGGATCACATATGTGACTGGGGAAAGTCAGTCTTTCAAAGCTGACATTCTTTCCAAACATAGGAAATAGAGAAGAGCACAAAATCATTAAAAGGCTTGCAAAAACGTTCTGGAGAAGCAATTTTCTCTGAACAATAGAAACAAAGGATTTTTGTTGTCAGGGAGTTTAACCAGAGTTAGTGGGGCCAAAGGAAAATTAAGATGCACTGCAGAAAGACTGCCAAAAAGCTAGACAACGATGTTCATTCCTACCAACAGGAGAAGACTGGGAAGACGCAAAACTATTCATTCTGGGGTATGAATCAAAGAAATTGGTAAAAATTAATGTCACAGTGGAACAGGTTTTAGAGCAAAGTGACAAAATGAACAGGAGTGATTAGCAGAGCCAATTTTTTTTCTGATGATACAAAGTTATTCATAATAACTAGGAGAAAGATGGACTATGAAAAGCTGTAGAGAGGTCTCAGAAGACCTCGGACATGGTTCCCCAGGACACACAATGCAACGTACTCACCAGCTGTCACTGAGAGCTTCTTTCCAGCCTCTCCCACTACTGTCAGCCATTACGGTCCCTGTGATACCTGTTTGCATTGGGTGTGGGTGGCAGGGTTTTGACAGCAAAGGAGCTGCAGAGGTGGCTTCTATGGGAAGAGGTCAGCAGCTCTGCAACAGACCCACTTCAGAACACAGCTGAGCACATCAACAAAGCTAGTGGTGTCTGGGAAAATACGTGTAAGAAAGAGCGGGAAATGCCCAACAGAGAGAGGAGGAGGGAACAAAAAGAGTGAGAAACAGCAGAAAGAACACCAAGGTCAGAGGAGGAGGAGGTGGAGGAGGCTCCATGCTAGAGCAGATATCTACACTGCAGCCCATGGAGAACAACGCCAGAAGAGATGGGTATGCCTGAAGGAACTGCAGCCTGTGAAGAGTCCATGCTGGAGCAGAGGAAAACCACGGGGAGGAAGGAGCAACAGCAGAGAGGAACTGCTATGTACTCCTCTGTCCTCCCTATGCTGCTGGAAAGGAGTTAAAGGAGTTGGGAGTGAAGTTGAGCCTGGGAATGGTGGAAGGAAAGATGTGGCTGTAATATCTCTTCTTTTTCCTTCTCACTAGCTGAAGCTATGTTATTTGGCATAAGATTATGTTAATCTTCCCAAAGTTGAGTCTGTCTTTCCCACAATGGTAATTGGGAAGTGATTTCCCTGACTTTATCTTGATCTATGAGATTTGTGAGTGAATAGCTGGGTGAGAGTTTGCCTAACCCACTACAATATTACACTGTTTTCGAAATACTACAGGAATCTTCCTATTCAATGCTGCCAGAATGTTTGGGCTTGTCAGCCATCATTAAAGCCTGAAAATTCGTTATCCTGTGTAAAGTCATCGATACAGTAATTTTCCACTATCTGCTAAAAGCAGAAAATTAAAAAAGATTTAGTACTGTCTTACCACTTGAGCAGTCATATTTGATGACCTATAATGAGAAAGCTGATAACTGCTGAATGTGAAAGTCCAATGACAGTAGCAAGGAAGAATTTTAAAAGAGAAACACAGTGATCTGGGCTTTAGATTATTTGAGACTGACTTAAGTGAGTAGCAAATAAAACTATGCAGGCAATGACTAAAGAAAACAAAAGGAAATAATTTTTCACACGATATACAGCTGAGCTGATAAAGTGTGCCACAGGACTTGTGGATGTCTAAAATTTACAGTGTCTCAAAAAAGAGTAGACAAATTCACGGGTGAAAACTTTGTCAAGCACATTTAAATGCAAGAACGTAAATTCTGCTTCACTAAGTAACTGAGCCACAGTTTTCCTTGTGCACAGACAGATTATTGGGGGAGTATCACCATATGCTAGGATTATCTATTCCACTTTTTCATAGGCTAGCTACTTAGCTAGCTAAGCTACTCGCTAACAACAAGATAGTGGACTAGATGGTCATTTCCTTTGTTTCAGAGTGCTTTTTCTTATGCTCTTTGTTCCTAGCAATCTCTTTTAGAATGCTTTTAAACAACTTTTCTCTTTTGGTTTAATTTAGAATATTTTAAATAAATATATTTGTCCTCTGAGCCTCTCATGACTCCTTTCTGCCTTTTCAGATTTGAAGTTCTCTCTTAAATGTTGTTTTCAATCAGTTTCCTTATTTTTGTACAGTTCCCTTTTCTTAAAGCTAGCATTACTTTTGTGTTGGTTTTTCCCCCCTTTAACCATGCAAGTAGGCTCACATACAATGTTTAGTACTAAATCAAGACTTACTTTCCTTATGGGACTTCTCTGAGCAGCTTAAATAAAGAACTGAGAAGGAACTTAGCTTAGTAAACTTATGTCTGCCCACTCATGCTGTATCATAACCCATAACAGACCGTGGCCCATGATATTTACCCAGCCCAAGAGATGAAAAGAGGCATGGAAGAAGACACCAATTTATTGGCAGAGAGAGACATGAAAGAAAGAAAATAGAAATTATATTTAAGAGTATAAAATGAATTTTGAGATCCTTTTAGCAAGAATATCTGACAAAGAGTAAGGACGTCACAAATGCAAGTGACAGAGGAAAAGGAATGTTTCTTGATGAAGTCATTTACAGGATGGTTTTAGGTATTCAAAGTGATGAATCTGGGAAAAGTCAGTTGCAGTTCTTTGCTCCATCAGATTTCTATAGTTCATCAGTAAAAAGGAAATCCAAAGCACTAGATATAAATAACTGTGAGGGAGAAAGGCAATAATTAGTTTATTAAAATACAGAGCAGCCACAAAGGAATGTTCACTGGAAGTAGAAGATTCTCACTCACTCAAAGAATATGACTATGGAAGAGCCTTCAAATACAAGCAGTTGCAACAAAAGCCCTACCTGGTGTTAACAGGGAGGCATCTAAAGTGACAAAAAGGCTGAGACAATATGTGTCTTTGCAATTCTGGGGTACAAGATTTCAGGGATCTTGCAGACTTCCCAGTAATGAACTAAAGAACATCAGCGTTGCATCCATGTTGCTTTTTTTCCTGAGACCGGGGTAGTGTCCTGCACAGACAGCTGAATCGTATTAAAAAGATCTTAAATTACAATCGTCTAAAGTGCCAGGGGAGATTTTCTTTTTTCTCACTTTAGGAGGAAAAAGATAAATATTACATATTTCTATTAGATTTTGGTTACAGCAAATAAGCAAAAATAGCTTGTCCTTGAACTATGATCTTCTGTATTTCAATTAAGTGCATGGTGGTTTACTTAGCTACACTCTGCAAGTAGGAAAACTACTGCACAAAATGGAGTGGTGAGAGATCAATTAAACAGTCGAGAGTTCCAGTCCAGCACTGACCTCTCACTTCTCTTTTTCCTCTTTATTCTTTTTTGAATCTCTGTCATCAAAATACACGTTAAAACTGGAGGAGGCTGAAAAGAATTCATTAGTGGCTCTGGTAAAGATTTAGAAGGAAAGTATCAGGTTTCAGTGAAATAAGGAAAAACAGAGAGAGGAAGTTCAGGGAGGGTGCTTACTTTCACCACTACAGCATTTTGAAAAGGTTAAGCATATTTTTATCAAGATATCAAATTTACTTTCAGCTATGATCACCCACAAAACTTCATTTCAACAAGAGCTACCTCAGGAACTAAAGCAGCTCTAATTTTTGAGTTTGTTTGCTTTAATAAAGCATTCAGACTTTTTTTTCTTTAACGAGAGGACATTTGTTGACAATAAGGACAACTGTTTATGTGACAATTTATATCTATACAAACATATGATTTAATGTTATTCAACATTCTGGTTTAAAAATTAGCGCAGAAGCACAGATTGAATGGCTTACAATCCAACTTCCTGGCAGATTTTAAAATGCAGTTTTCTGAGAAACATGTTTTTATGTTGAGTATTTTGAGTAGGATGCCTAAGGCATCCCAGGTTTCCTTAAAGCTATTTTATAATCTGGAAGAATAAGTGAACGTAATGCTTTTTAATAAAAAACCCACTTGGCTCAATGTCTGTCGTCTTTGAGAGCAGTTGTACATAACCATGCTGTAGGTACACACATGCCCAAGTATCTGAGGTTGGAAATACACTTTTAGCCCTAACAGGAATAGTATCAGCATTCAGATTCAGGAAAATTCAAAATTTTCAGGGTTTGGAGAGAAGAGGAAAGAAAAAAAAAAAAAGAAAGGTAATTGATTGTCGATGTGGAAAGAGTTAGAAGTAATATCTAACTAGGCCACTGACAAGGATATGAACCTCCAGAGAAATGTCTCAATTCAGCCAGATTTTTAAGAAGACCTTAAGACAGTGCGCACATCTCTCCCCTTATAACCTGTGCATTATAGACCGAAGAGGAGGAATACAGTGGCACATGGGGTTAAAATGTCCCCAACTTAAGTTAACACATGTGCACTGCCAGTGTGAATGTTCATATGGGCAAACACCTGAAGAACAAAAATTATTTAGAAGTGACACAAAGAATAACAGGATTATTAAAAATGTTAGAAAAATACAGGACTATTTGTGAGCAGCAATACAAGAATGTATTTAAAATATCCAAAGGAAATTAATTCAGAATCAAAACTCCCAATCATAATATGGAACCCTGTATGTTGGAAAGCAGTAATTCTGGAAAGAATAGAGAGTTCATGGTACTT
Organism: Calidris pugnax; assembly: GCF_001431845.1. Classification (NCBI taxonomy): domain Eukaryota; kingdom Metazoa; phylum Chordata; class Aves; order Charadriiformes; family Scolopacidae; genus Calidris; species Calidris pugnax. Next base: position 1,554,811 of record NW_015090830.1, on the reverse strand, counting down.
AACCTAATGAGCAGAATCTCTCAGCATGATGCTGCTGCTAACAAGGCCAATGTGACCTGTAGACTTGTATAAAGAGTTGTTTATGGATCTTTACCTCTTTATAGAATATTCACTTAGAGCATTATCGACAGCAGTGCTTTCAGATATGCTTGTTATAAAAATTATATAAGAAATCATTAATAAATTCAGTAAAATGGCTAAAGAATGATCAGATGCCTGGAAAAATTTTGTTACAGAACCCTTTAAGGTGTTCAAGCTGGTTTTCAATATTATAAGGATGTTTATGACAACTGAGCAATTCTGTATGTAAAAAAAATAAGATCGGAAGAGGCCTTTGGATTATCAAAGTCTATGTGCATTTTTTGTATGCTCAATAACCTGTAATCCCTACTGTATAGAATACTTTTTAAAGTAGAGAGCTAAAAAAGACATAGCAAGGATAGTAAGGACAAAGGCATCTAGATGGATTTAAATAATTTTGAACTGGAAATAAAATGGCAATTTAAAAATGAGGCAATTAATTATGAGAATAATGAACAATTGAAAACTTTGGAATTGCTGTTGAAACACTTTCGCTTTCTAAAAAGAAGTACATTTTAGCTATTAATTTTAGGTTTGTGATGGTGCTGACAAAATCACAGGTGGCATGACGAAAATTAACATTTGCCTGCCAGCTGTGTATTTCATCAGAATTATCAGGATATCTATGAAACCACGGCAATTAGTATCTGCTTAAACTACACATTTTACTCTTAAAACAAAGCAGCATGACTCATCGGTTTATCAGAGGATGTTAGATGTAATAAATTACTGCAGATCAACACAAAAAGCAGCAGCTGAAATCTCATCTACTTCACTGCAAAATGGTAAATGACCTTTTCGTTCTATGAAGGTAGGAAAAAACATTAAATGCAAGAACTGCAGTGTCTCTATTGACCTGTTCAGTAGATAGTTGCACAAGGTATTTGCTAAACCATTCATTTAGTGGACAGTATGAGTGTCTTTGTATAGATAACTAGACTTCCAATAAATGTATCTCTCCCCCTAACAATGAAATATACATTCACTGGGGTGAAAGGCACAGTTCATAACATTTCAAAACATGACAAGCCTTACTTCTACATAAGGGATCTCTCATAGCTCCTAAAAACAATTTAGCAGAGTGAAAATTGGAAAATAACTTAAGAAAAGTGGTCTTCTGTCAACAGTGTTTCTCCACAAGTTTCAAGGTCATTTCTCAGATCCCCAGAAAAACACTAAAAGGGCAGTATCCCACACTTGATGGACCTCTGGAGTTTTCCAAAGCGGTAAATTGAAAAGCTGCAGATGAAGAGGGCTAATGAACCACCCCTTTTTACAACTCCATCTCCACAGGGCAGAAGCTCCTATGCAACCTCCAAAACAGTGAAGTATTATGAAAGAATAACTCCAGGAGTTTTAACAAGATGCAGGATGCTAATGCAGTACCTGGTCCACTTGCAGGCAAGGAACTGAATATCTTTTTTACTTTACAAAAGCACTAGCCCACAAAACCCTGTACCTCCTATTGCTACCCTTGGTATTGTTTTTTAATCTACAGGTCTTCATCATAACAAAAGCCTGGAGTATCTGCTCTGTCAACATGTGATGGGTAAAGAATGTTCCACATTCACTTTTTGAGGCTCACAAGTCACAGGGAATGGGAGATCATTTTGCCAGATATATTAATTGGTTAGTCTATTGTCCTAGACTTTTTTTTTTAAAAACACAGCAGTGTGTTTAGCACTATGAAAGCATCAATTGAAAGAACAAGCAGCATGAAAAGGAATCAAGAGAGGAAAAAAAAAGGCAATTGCAGCCACCCAAACTGAAAACTGCCTAGTGAATTCATTGAAATGTTTGCAGCACTAAAAAAAGAGGGTCCAAGAGCTATAATCCAATGTGAATGTGGAAAAAGAAGAAAAAAGCAAACATCTGGAAAATATATTTTTATGGTATATCCAAAGGAATCAAAAATAAATCTATCCACTTTATTGCTTTCTAGGGGGCTCTCACTTACAATATCACAATCTTCTTTGCCACAAATGACAGATACTTTTTGGTAATACCACAATGAAATACTTGTTATTACCAAATACAGAATGTATTAAATTTGTGTAGTACCTTCCTCTAAAGGAAAACACTAAAACTGATTTTTTTCTTGTTTTCATAGTGAATAATAAATGCCAGCATGATATAAGCTACACTGATATGCCCACAAATGCGATTGAAGTGAATGAACAGTATAGTCACTATTAAAGCAGAGTAAATGTCAGAGATACATTTACAGCACATGTAATGATGCTATTAAGAGAATTAGTCTATTTAAAGAAGTGGAAAAATCTCTGGGGTAATCCAGTGCAGAGTCACTACGAGTGATGGTTAAAGTTTCAGTTGTTCTACTAATATTGCCAGGAGAGCCCTAATTATTCTCTGTGATTTCTTTACATGCACTTAAATACACCAAATGTTTTTGGCTTTTTTTTCCCTCAGAGATATTCAGAAATTAAATGTATGTTCCAGAAAGTGGAAAGAATACTGTCCCATTGTACCCACTGCTTTAATGACAAGCTAATCCTTAAGAATATGAGGATAACTGAGACTGAAAAACCACAAATGTATCATAAATATTGCATCGTCTATTTTCACCAGCAAATGACTGATGTATGATGTAAAATTATTATGTTAGCTATATGAAATTTAGAAGTGAAGTGTTCTTTCTAAAACATAACATAGTTCAAAAGCTAAATTAAGACAGTTGGACTATCAAACATTAGTGCCCAAAGCAGATTTTTAAATTCACATTTTGGACTCTTGACAAGTGACCTACTTTTTGTCAACAGTCTACACTAAATGTTTCTGTATTCAGAAGATTTTTGTATGATACTGTCAATTTTAAATCTATCAATATGTACCAATTTGCTATTTAAAAATGCCATTTATGTGAAATGACTCAACCATGAAAATAATAGAGCAGCAGTTCTAAAATGTAGAATCAACAGAAGTACTTCTAAGCCTCTAGGTAGGAACCAGGAACCTTTTTAACTGTTACTTGAAATCAAAGATTTAGATTTTTATTGAAATATTGGACCTTGTGAGCAAATCAGCTGCAAACTCTTAAATAGATACCAGAAACTAATCTTCTTATTGTAATGTTATCATGCTTATGGGAGCCATTGCAACTTCTTCGGTGACTGGGCAACCTGAATGTAATGAAGTAATGACGGCTACCTATGTAATTTTAAAATCACTCAGCTTTTGATAACAAACATACACTCCTCTTGCAAATTTACTACTATTCTCATCAATAAATTGGAGGAAAGATGGCTGCATTATTTCTGGTATTACATCAATATTAGAAACTTGGAAGTATTTCAGGACTACCTGATAGGATTTTTTGTTGATATAAAAAACTTTTACTTGCCATTATAGGATATGATTCAAGGGGACACTTACTTTTCATTTCTCTCTATCTGAAATCACAGTATTTCTGTATTTCACAGCACTCTGCTACAGGGAAGGCATTAAAGAAACCTACAGACAGATTCAGGTTGGAAGGGACCTCTGGAGATCTGTAGTCCGATACCTTGTTCCAAATAGTGCTCACTTCAAAACTAGATTAAAGGCCTCTTAGGCCACCTGTGGCCTAGAAAATAGGACTTTTACTGTGACATCACAAGCTCTGCATTCAATGCAGGATCTCCAGACTTCTCTGAGCTTGCCTTGGCCTAGCTTTCAGTCATGGCAGCAATTGTCTGGTGGCCACAACCCTGTGGCCTCTCTGTGCTGACCAGTGGTGAACTCCTTGCCCACCTGGGGTCTTCAGTGCCAAGCCTGTGCTTAATCATCACATCTAATCGTCACATGCCTGTATTCCTCTGCACCGCACACTACATCTCCACTTCTTAGGGCTTCCACTATGACTCCAGGTCTGTATTTTTCCACATTATGTTACAGTGTAAATATGTCATTCTTCACAGAATAGCTGTTCTTTATTATTATCTGGGTCTACCATACCATAAGAAAAGTAAAATTAAGTAGTTATAGCCACCTTGTCATTAGAAAAATTGGTGTTACAGCTAAATTAAGTAAAAAGAAAGCTCCAGGAAGGTGAAAAAAGTTCAGACAGCCTTAACCTCGAGGCCTTGCAAACTCAGTACAAAGCACATGGCAATGGCAGTACTGTATTGTGGAACTACATGGTTACAGAATGCTGGGAATAATACCAGAGGAAAAGAGGATATACTAGATTTTCTGTATAACTATTTTAACTGTATATACACTTTTCTGTGTAATAATAATAATAATAATAACAGACCTTGACTGTTATTGCCACTGAAAGACTAGCAATAATTGTTTGCTGTATTTTCATTAGATTGTTAAACTTTAATTAGACTAACAAAAGATTCTGAGCTCTGTAAAGCGTGTTCCCTTTTGCCCACAAGAAGAGTTGAAGCCTAACCACTTGTAAAGGTGAATCTTGAAAATCTCCCTGAATGCAGATTCTACTACCTCTTTTGGCAGCCTATCGCAGCAGAATTTTATTTTTCCTATTTGCTGAAGCTATGTGGGAAAAAAAAAAAAGGAAAACGAGGAAGCCCTCAGAAAAGCTATTCAACTTCCATGAAAATATTAGTAGGTGACATTGTAAAATGCATTAATTGAACTTACAGGAATCCAAATTTTATATATTATTTCCAAATAATATATTTCAAATGTTTTGATTCTTTAGTAACAGCCTCAAGTCTCAGAAACGTATGAGGTTTCTCTGTTTCAGATTAATTTAAAAACAATTTTGAAATATTTCAGTTCTTGTAATGAATGGTGTTGCTTCGCCATGTGTTGGTGAAAAAATTAAAATCCCACTCAATGATTTGAAACCTCATTCATTTTCATCTGCTACCTGAGTGTTGTTTCTAAAACCATCATTATACTGCCTCCTCTTCAAAGACAGCATTTTAGAGAACCCACTGAACACCAACACCTTACAAATACCTCCCTGCAATGTTGTAAGAATTTCTCAGTCTATATTCTTATGTCTCATGATGCAAAGCACCAGAAGAGAGAGAGAAGAGCAATTATGCTAACTGCTTGTCAGCATTAAGATCTTGCACTCAGCGTTAGTGAGTCATTACCCCTACAAACTGTCAGCCAGGCTGTAGCAGTGAGACAAATAATGTTACGAGAAACTATTTTAAATACGTATCTTGAAATAAGGCTGCAAATTAATAGAGGTCAGAATAGTTTCATGTTTCTCTTTTATATCCACTGAAAAGATAGAAAAACTGTGTGAGAAACGTGGGCATTGAAAATACTGCTGTTTTCCACAGGAGTTTAAAAGTGACTCTTGCAATGAAATACACTAGTGGAAATAAAATCCAGTGTCCAGTGCTATCAAACACAGCCCTACGAAGTTACACTTCAAAAAGGTGTGCTTTATAATACGCATAAACATCTACACATCTACACCTGCAGGCAAACGTGCATTATATAGTGCAACCTCAAGCCAAGCCTAAGACTGACTCCTATGCAATAGATCAAATGAAATTGTAAAGGTCCTGGGGGCACATACTGGCCTTCCTGGCTCTGACAAACCTCACCTGGGCATCCGCCATCAGCCTCTGCCCAGGAGCCCCATTTCAAGTCAGGCCCTGTCTGAGCTGTGCTGTAGGAGCTGGCTGTGGACCCTGCTGATCCTGGCCCCTGGACTGACTTCCCAGCTTCACCTGAACCCTGCCTAGCGTTTGCTGGACCTTGCCTTGAGCTGTGCATTGACCTCCTGACTTGGCCTCAGACCTGCCTTGTCACCATTGTCACCTTGTCGGCTGGTGTTCTGGACCCTTTCTTGACCCTGGCTGACAGCAATGGATTTGCCCAGCTCACCCTTGGCTGGTGAGGTCCCTGCCCTGCTGAGAGATATCATCACCCATGGCTTCCCATCCCTTTGGGAGCAGCCAGCCTTTGCTGTGCCCTAACAGAAATAGACAGTGGTGTGGTACAATATGTCTGACTTGTACCTCAGTATATATATGCACACTCCTATTTCACCGGATACTCATGTAAGCTGTTCTCACTTGAAAACAATGAATTTAGTGTTTCTCTTGAGTTCTTTGGCATAATCGTTGAGTGGTAACTCAATATAGTTATCTATTGCTACAATCAAAATGGTATTCTCAAAAAGGGTATTCAAAGACACACACAAAAAAGCAGAAAAACAACAGTTGGCTACATTTGTATGAGACTACTTTCAAACAAAATAAGTGGAAATCCATGGAACAATTTGGAACATAAATTGTACATCTTTCAAAAACAATTATAAAAGAAATTACATCCATGATGTGGACAAATTTGCAAAGCTGGTGTGGAGCCCTAAGTATTTAAAAACACATCCTATGCTCTGCGCTTGTATAAAAGTAGCTTGTGTTACTTCTCACTGAAGTAAATTAATTTTTTCTTGTTGAAGAGATGTAGAATCAAGGGTCACACTACAACCTTTCACAGGCTAATAAAGTCCTTGATCAAGCTCAACATTTTGCAAAATGCACCTGCTCCTACTCTTTCAATGTATCCCAATCTTCTAAAAATAGCCAGCAATATTATTGACTTGCTCCCTGAATACTAACAGTGTGGATGATATTCTGTACCTTCTTGGCAAAACAAGTAGTATTAAAAGACAGAGTACATCCACTGAGTACTAGTGGATGTACATCCATTTCGAACTAAAGTTTGCAAACAAAGAAGTATGTTAAGTCTAGGGGAAAAAATATCACCTTATCAAATTAATCTGCATTTACCTTTTCACATTTAAATATCTACCAGTCATAAGTGTGATAATAAAGATGTGAATAAGGGCGATCTTGATGCCTGCTATGAATTATGATGTTTGATTATGGTCTGCATACATCCATCTGGCAGCTGAGGCCTAAGCACAGGGAACAATGTTAACCATCTTCTACAATGTCACCAGAAGCCTAGAAGCCATCATTGTCCCACATCACTGGAGACTGGAGTGGCACTGCTCCCACATACCTGGCAATGGTTGCTCTGCACACATAAGGTGTCTCACATCACTGGAGACTGGAGTGGCACTGCTCCCACATACCTGGCAATGGTTGCTCTGCACACACAAGGTGTCTCACTGGAACTAATTTGGAAACACTTTCACCCATATTCTCAACAGACAATAAAATGTGCATTGTGTATTATCAGTTATAAAGCCTACTGTTTCACTGCACACAGCTCATGGTGGCAGAGGTGGAAACTTATAAATGACTGCTCTTACACAACCTCCCCTGCAATAGTACCTTATGCAGATCTTGCATCGAACTGCCAAAGTCTGCCTTTACTGTAAAATGTTCTCCTTAAGACTACCTTAAATGTTTTGCAGCATCTTCAGCCAGTATGCAACCCAAGTACCCAGCAGAATAAGGCTAGCCCTCTGAATACACATAACCTATTAGGGTCCTGCTATGGAGTCTCCATTTGCTTTTTTGAAAAAACAAGTGTCGGTGACAGATCTTGAAAACCTTCATTTAAAATGGCTGCAGATATCTGTGAGACAGACATGACAGTTAAGGTCAGCTAGGACATATGAGGTGTACATCTACACGCACTTTTTGTGACAACAGAAATGTGTCAGTGAAGTCTCTGACCCTTAACAATTCATGGAAGCTTGAGTCTGGTGACCTTCAAAGCAAAATATACCTATCTTCTTTACTACTTGATGAACTAATTTGTATTTCAAATTCTATTAAATGAAGCACCTATCTGTCAGGATGATAGGCACTGTACAGAACTTGCAAAGAGAAAAAGAACTATATAAAGCAATCACAGAAGCCTTTTATTCAGCTGCTACAATAAATGACAGATAGTCTCATTATGCAATTCCCTTAGCTCCTCTTAACATACCTGACCCCTAGAACTATACCCCATGATTCATCAGTATTGTAGTTTCAAATATTTTTGAAAAATAGTGCAGTAATATCTTCTTGCAGTTATTTTGCAGTATTGGTCTTGGGCATAAAGAACTGGTGATTCCCAAACCGGACATGAACATCTTACAGCTCATTCAATGAGGACAAGAGCATGCAAACACAATCTATATAGCATTATCAACTTTCTTTATCATAAAATATTTTCATAGAAAAAATGAAAGAAAACATGTATTTGACAACACAAATAATTGTAATAACTTCTTATATTCAGATGGCAATTGTGCACAAGCCCATTCAAAAGACTTTGCATATTCCACTAGGTAATTTTCAGTAATCCAGTGTTTTTGCATTACCAAAGTGGATTATATAGTGACGAACAGTTAGACAGTGTGAAAACAGCAAAAGAGACCCAGACATGGGTGTGACTTTACCTGTTGTCTCTTCTCAAACTCTAACTTGATACGGGACTTGATGCAGTTGCATGTGTCCTGATATGTCTGCTGCAGTGCAAATTCCATGAGGTGTTTGTGGTATGCTCCTGCCAAGTTTCCGCAGATAAAAATGATTACATTTGCTAGTATCTAGAGAGTAAAAAAAGAATAAAAGAAATGTTGGAGAACTTATTTAAGTAGATTAACAGAACACCTGAAATGCAAGGTTGGCTAAGGTATTTATTTTTCTTGTGTTCCGTTTCTAGCAAAAGTTCATCTTTCTAAAAACCTTAACAATTAGTAGCAAAATCCCAAGCAATAATATCATTTTCATTTAGGATTAAATAAGAATGATAATGAACAACATGTTTACTTATTCAGTGAGGTATACATTTTCTGAAAAATAAATTCAGCTTATATTATACATCTGTTGCTGAGTATTAATTAGATGGGATTATGATCTACTGATGTAAAACAATAGCTAAGGCCCCTAATAACATTAGAAGCCATGTTATTGCCATGCTCTTTTGACAAGACATTTTCTTTTGCAGCACCGTATGATTAAGGGGTTAAATGATTCACCTACATCAACAGCCTGAGCTGCATTTTCTTTCAGCCTGACCCACTAGTATCTGTCAGTCGGCTATAAATATTAACTGCAGTGATAGAAAGCAATATTTAAGTAGTGAGATCTGACATCTGTCTACTAGAATATACTTTTCACTACTACCAAACCACTGCATTTTCCTAAACCACAAAATTTAATCTATAAAATTTAGGGTCAAACTTACAGCACCTGATATTCAGTGCACACAAAAACACATGAACATGAGAAATAAGTTTGCTTAAATAATCCAGAATTATCTATTCATTATCTGGGGCATTTCAGAGGAGAGAGGCACTTTTCTGTGCTTAAACTCTGAGAAGGACAGAATACTATGTGGTGATGCTAGCACTTGCAACATTTCTGCAAAAAGAGACACATTTACCCATCCTAGCTCACTCAGAGCAGAAGAAACACACTAAGGAAACGGATTCTGAATTCCATTAAAAAAAAGATAATATTAAATGGGAACTGAAATTGAGATACAGCTGTAGAGTTGTTCTCCATCCGTTAAGCCCTAGTGTATCACATGGCCTGGATCACAAGTACTAAATGATGTCCTAGTGCTCACAGTCTATAAGGGAAGGAGGAAGAAAGGAGACTAGTATTCCATTAATTCTCTGCAGTTGATCTAATCATGAGGTTTAAGATAGATTTCCCCAGTTCATGGTTGGTTTTGGTGTACCTATATACCAGGCAATCCTTTGTGGACTGCTAGCAGTGGAAGAGTCAGAGATATCAGAAAAAAAGGGCAGACAGTACACTACAGTGGTTCAGAGAAAAGAGAGAAGTTGTCCTATTAATAGAAATCCATCTCTTTGAGGAATACATTTTATTCACCAATAAATACAGGAAGCTTTAATGCTCCATTTATAGATGCCCGCTTTAAAAGGACTGTTTTAAAGAAATGATGTTATTTTCTTCACAGATTATAACATCATTGCAGACAATACCTTTTCCTCCATCTGACATGTCTGACATCTCACTTCTTATGGATCCACAAAGGTAAAAGCAGGAACTATAGACCTTTGCCACAAAAAGGATCGGTGTTCTCAATTTGATAAAACATCTATTTCCCTAAAATTTTAGGATCATTGCTTTATGATGTTTCTAAAAGGAACGTTTGAGTTAATAAAATTTTCTAAAATACATAAATGTAAAAACAATGAGAAAAATCTACTTTTCTCAGTTTCTCCAAAGGATCTCTTTTACAAATTAGAGGGATAAGAAATAGTTTATATGAAACATTTCACAACTGCCAATAATTTAAAGAACCATAGGAGATGATAGTATACAGAAAAATATTTGAACTCCAAATACTTTTATATTTCTTTGTAAATCACAACAGCTCAACTCTGCTTTCATGCCAGCAATGTCACAGTACTCTTAGAAGACATGGATTAGTAAACAAAGATCCTGCATGAGAGATTACAGTTCAGGTGCAGGGTCTTCCAACTGGCAGTCACCACTGCTTTTTGAGAAATGAGAACAAATGCCTGAAAATAAAGATTGCTGGGCATAGAAAATTCTTAGATATGCAGTGGGAAGGTTTAGTAACAAAATGAACACTGATTTGTTCTGAAATCAAGTGTGCTGTCCTAATCTCTATATACAGATCATTGTTGAAAAGCCACACACAGACTTAATAAATGTACTGTCCAGCTACATAAAGTTATAGATTATTTAAAGCAAAACTTCAGGAATATAACCAATCAAAATATAAAAAAAAAAAGTATACTGTGAGAGGTAGATGGAGGAGTAAATTATGAGTATCATCTTCACAGCCATAGAAAAACAGATTACAGTTTTATGACTGAACTAGCTGAAGTGAGAAAATAGATGGAAACAAGTGACTGACAGGCAAGGAAGCTAATTAACCAGGCTTTTCAGATTCTCAATGAGGTAGTTCAGCCTACATGAAGCTCTGTTCTGGCTTCCAGTACCTGAATTAGGCTGTTCAAAGACAACTCAGATATCTCAGCCATTGCCGTACTTAGTGTTGATGAAACACATAAGTGTAGAAGTGAATACGTAGACAGAAACTGTGTTCAAAACATTGCTAATTATTTTGGCTAGCATGGAGTTCATTCAGAAATGTGTCAATGGGGTATTAATTTAAGAAAAAAATTTCCAAGAAATGGATTAATTGCTTTCTAACTCAGACCCACAGATTTTTTTTGGCTTGTATGTGGTTTGGTTTGACTGAATGTTTCTGTGATGTCACTGAATGTCACTGTTTCTGTTTCTGAATGTCACTGAGGAGTTATTGAGTGAAATACATATTTTCAGTAGACTTGTTCAATAGAAAATGCAATTAACAATACTAAACGAAATAAACAAAAAATTTAGTTCTTCCTGAGTATCCAAGTCTTGTATTTTCTTCTGAACTGCAGTCCAGTTTCAACATATGGCCTGGAGATGAGCTCCATCCCAGGCTTGCTCTAAAGTCTCACTGGCATCCTCCTAGAAGGAACAGGTTCTAAGTTTTCCTCAGTCCAAACAAATTAACTGAGCTTCCTACTTCCTAAGCAAGTACTCTAATCAGTGCACAATCGTACAAAAACCTCTGGGAAGTCCCTGTGATGTGAATCCTTCCTGGACTGAAACACTTGGAATGAAATCCTGAGTCAGACCTGTCTTCTACCTTGTCATTTCTCTAGGCTAGGACAGTGCAGCTCTTTGTCTTTTCCTCTTTTTTTTCATCCCCACCCCTGCCTCCCTCCCGGCTAGAGGAATGCTAGATAAAAAGAGAAGATGTGGATCTTCTGGTAAGAAACTCTGCATCTTGTTACAAGAGCTCTGAACAACTGTGCAGATAAAACAGTAGCCGAGAACCTCTATAAAGGAATTATGGGGCACCTGAATAGACTAAAACACATGGTTAGGGCATCTGCCAAGGAGGACAAGCCTGAGCTGTGCAAAAAGGGTGTAACTAACGATGGTAACCCAACCAAGACCAGGGTGACCTCCAAGACAGTGTTGCATCTTGCCCATCTGCACCCTTTAGTTATACCCATCAAGCATAAAATGTGGTGGTTTCTGCTTAATCAATTAATAAATTCAATGTCTACAGAAGGTGAACTAAATATGAGTCAAAATTAATGCAAGGAACATCAAGATGCCATCAGGAAGTATCTCTAGGTACTTCAAGTACCAGCTTGTATCCCTAATCACTTAAATAACATTATCGTGCCTGATCTCTTTTCCATCTCTTTTTGACCTACAGAAAACTGTATGCACTTCCAGGCAATGGGGCATTTTCTAAATTGTATTTTTACATTCAAGCACATGCATTTTTCAGTATCAGTGAATATAAAGTAATCTAATGTCTAGTGCTTAAGTATCAAAATAGATAGCATTTAAAAGTAAATGAAGACAAAGATAAGTAGCTATGACTAATTTCTCAAGAGAGTACTAAAGTTCAGCGAGTTGCTCAAAAAAATATAGTGTATTATAAAGAATACACAGTAATGCTGCATCTTCCTAGTTCAACTGATGAAAGCTGCCTACAAAAGTATATGTATACAAGGAATTACTATGCTAAGGAAAATAAAAGAATTATAATATAGGCTGCTGATTCTGAACTGAAGCATAAGTCATTTGTTAAATATTTTAGTAACTGTTGTTCAGATACAGGATATAAAAATCAGAGTTCTCTACAGAGTTTCCCTCTGTGGAAAGGCTCTTGCTTTTACATATTGTAAAGATTATTCCTGCAATACTTGCATTAACAGAATTTTTACCAACCCTCACCCCAACATTAATAATTTTTTTAAAAAGTTAGATACCACTTTTCTTCTGGATAAGAAATCTAAGGACGTGGAAGCTGAGGGGTGGGCAGAAAGGCTATAATTTATAACGTCTTCATGGAAGTTAATGGGAGAAAAAAGAATTTTTGTGTCACTGCCAAGGTGCAAATTCTTTAGCTCTGCAAAGATGCATAGTCTCTCTCCCTATTTGATCTTTCATTTGATCATGTGTGGTGTGACTAGCCAAGCTAGAGAACAAGTCTGTACTTCTTTGGAACCTGTACAGTTGTAGACTCAGTCAAAATCCAGCTAGAAAGAACAACATTGAGTATAGTGAAAAAAAAAAAATACAAGCAGCATTCCTTTAGAAACGAGATACTTAGCCACCATGTAAATTAGTCATTCGCATTGATCACCATATACTATACCAAATACCGTTATTTTAGTTATGTGTTCAGAAGGTTCTTCAGCTATTCAGAGACCCTTTCTGTATATAATGCAGAATCTCAAACGTTTTTCAGGAAGTTAAGTGGAAAAACAAATTGCAATTTTGCAAGAAATTACCCAATTAAAAAAAAAAAATAAAAAAAGAATAAAAACCCCAACAACCTAAGATTTACCTGAAATAACTGAGACTCAACAAAAAAAAAACAAAAAAAAAAAAAAAGAATTTTAAATTATTCTTTCTAAAGAATAAAAACCCCAACAACCTAAGATTTACCTGAAATAACTGAGACTCAACAAAAAAAAAAACAAAAAAAAAAAAAAGGAGTTTCAATTACTCATTCTTCCAGACATCAGCAAACTGCTCTATATTTTCAGTGCTAAAATAACCTTGGTAAAAATTCCCTTTGTAGAAGGGGAATTGATGTAATTTCATAAGTCAGGAAGTTGTGACACTGTCTTCTAATTTGTATGTGCAATGTTCTTTGTAGCTTTTGCAATCAGAGCATTGTGGATACCAGCAGGATATTCCTTTTGTGTAGTATTTATATTATTTGATGTGATTTTCTTTTTATCATTATTACAGATTGAAGTTTCTCATAGCTCCAGCCTGTTCTGTGGAATGACTGGATTTATTTTGTTCGGCTCTGTGTATACACAGAGCCTATCTATATGCCAGTGTATATGAAAACAGATCATAAACTGTAATCTCTTGAATGAAAACCAGGAAAAATACACTAGAAACAAGAATCAGAGTTATGATCCCTTTAGATCACTTCTGTGTAATACACATAATCAATATCATTGACTCTAATTAATGACTCTTCATATTTTTAATCTAAAATAATTTTTTGCAAGAGGGGAACTCATGCTATCCTTGTTCAGAAGGAACCAGCCAGCCACTCCACTCCCCTTCCTACAGAGGGGTCTTTTTGTGTTCACATGAGCCTCTTGGATCATTTTATTTCATTACTACTAAAACTGTTCAAAGACATTTGTATATAAAATTTAATTGAAACAAACAACCCCCCCCCCCAAAATTCAAACCCATTCAGACATATATTTGGGCAAAACCAGCAGTAACTTTGGCTTTGGCTTGTAATTTGGAAGTAGAATCTGTTAACAGGTGATACTCTCATCTGTCTTTAGAAGACAGAGATTCATTTTTAGGTCTTAGATTTAATATAGGTATGAGTACTAGTATGCTATTAGAAAAGAAAAAAGACATTTAATACCATAAAATTTAAACTGTTTACTTAAAAAATATATATCTATGGGGTAATACATCAGTCTTCCATATATCACAAAAATAGTCCCATGTCTGATTTTTGAGATGCACTCAGTCTTTTCCAAGGAATTACCCAGCTTCACTCTTTACAAATAAGATGAAAATCTGTAATATAAATATATTTACTTACGGGACCAGCAATACAATGCCAAGTTAAATGTGTAACAGCCGATGTCTCCTTCCTTTCCCTCAGCAGGAGTATTACTAGGCTATCTCTCCTGTACTATCTAATACTTTTAATGAATTTTATTTCATATAGTATATACTTCTAAACATCTCTCCTTCTGTCAAGTTTTATAGAAATTAATCAGTAAGTTCAAATGCTACCAGGAGAAGGCACGACAAACAGACAAATGAACTGATAATCGCACACATGCTTTCTATTAATGTACTGACTTCTGGCATGCGTAACTAGAAATGAGATTACCCTCAAAACCGTAATGGTGGTTCCAGATTTCTTCCCCAATCACTGTAGTTTATATTGTGTGTAACTGCACTGCATATTACATATTCTACATACTCTGTTATCAATACATAACAAAATTAAAATAAATGGACAGTTTTCTCTTACATGAATAAATTACAGTAAGAACATATACCCAATATAAATTTACTATTGCATTGCAAACTGTTGGCTATTAATATGTGTTTTAATCTAATTGATAGACAACAGTCATTAGATATTTTGAAATAACATTTTTATGATCCCTAACTAAATGAAATTGCAATTTATATAAGAATGCTTTTCTTAGGTAATTTTTTTCTCTATTGGTATTCATAATGAACTAGATAAACTTTTAGCAGGGAATATTGCGCAAGTATTTGTTCTGCTTCTCTGGTGACTGAAAATTTTTTATCAAGTTCATTTTTTATAATTTGCCAGCCTGTGCTAGGAAACAGTGGTCTTCAATTATGTACTTCAGGAAGAATGATATGGAACAGCAGGGAGAATAATGACAGTGGTGTTTAACCAAGGATAGTGATGATCTACAGAATTGGATTAAGCCTATTCCAGAGTGTCCTCAGAGCCCAAAGTTTTTGTGATGACACTCTTGTATGTGTTTGTAATATTTTGTAAGAACTTGGGCACCATTTTTGAACTATATTGAGGTCTCCAATCAGCATTTGGGTTAATTTTTAATTGGAAGGCACCTAACAGGGAAATTTACTCTTGGAAACCTTACATTTAAATTTTCTGGTGTTGGGCGTGTGCTATCAAGAGTCAGCAAGTCAGCACAAAGAAAGTACTTAATTTGGTTTACATTCAGGAAGGAATGAAGTAAATACTAAAACCTCTTCATGCTGCTGCCACCAACTTATTCCATCTTTACACATAAGAAGCCAATTTCTCTCCTTCATGCCTCAAAACTGCCAAGATGTGATTACTCAGGTCAGGCTTTCTATTCCAAAGCCTTAGTGTGAAGCACATTGGACACCCTGAATGAGTTTTTTCTAAATCATGTGGTTTGTGGGGATACATTCTGACTGACACCTCGAAAGTTAGTACAGTACCTCACATTCATACCTCTATTAGTGACAAACCCTATACAGCAGCATGTGGTTACACATTATAGACAGCTAAAAGACTACACAGCATTGTAAAGAATAGGCTGTTGCTCTAAAACTAGCTGAGAGCTGTGATTAAACAAATGGAAGTACTTGTCCAGGGAAAAGACATTTTCTGTGCTTCCACACTTGGTCTATTCTTGAAGTCTGAATATAAGAACCCACCATTCACTCCTTCCTTCCTTGTCTTTTAAAGAACTATTTATCCATGCATGGATCTTCCCTCCCAGCTACTCAGTTTCCTGGAAAGGCTTGGGCAAAGGACTCTATCAAAGGTATTTTGGAAGTCCAGGTAGAGCTATCAATTACATCAACCTCCTCCATGTGTTTGTTGACAGTTTCAAATAACTTCAAGATATTTTTGAGGAAAGACTTCTTTTTGCTTCTGTCAAAATAGGATGCATTTATCCCATTTTCTGTTCTTACAGCTTCAGTTTTTGCCTTGTGAAGACAGTGAGTTTATAGACCTACAGTTTTTCCAGCTCTTTCTAGAACTTGTTTTTAAAGTTTATTTTTACTTTTGCTACCTGATGGTCTTCAGGAACCAAGGCCTATTTCAGATCAATCTATGTATGCCCTCTTTCCCCCATCCCTCTGAAAAAGATTTTAATGTGGGATTTTCTTCAGTTTTTTCTTCACTGATACAAATAATTGTTTCTCTGTGATGGCCTTGTGTCCTCCCTGAATATTTTTATAAACTGGATGTCAAATAGCCTTACAGACTCTCTGGAAGGCCTTTTGTTACTCAGCTGCTGAGCATGCAAGGAAAAGGAGCTTGGTTTGGTTCACTGCCATGGCTCTAGATGGTATCTAATATAAATTATATGCTTTTGGATATATGTTCTCCAAACTTCTATCTGATCAGTGTAACTGCATACAAAGGCATTTTGCACTTTAAAAACACTTTGAAAAACATTTGCACAGCTGAAATATTTTCACTTTGGC
This sequence comes from Calidris pugnax, assembly GCF_001431845.1. Taxonomy (NCBI): domain Eukaryota; kingdom Metazoa; phylum Chordata; class Aves; order Charadriiformes; family Scolopacidae; genus Calidris; species Calidris pugnax. The sequence goes on along the minus strand of NW_015090830.1, from coordinate 1,537,832 downwards.
TTATTAACTTCAGTGGAGTAAATAGATTCTAAAATTGCTGTTAAAGCATGCCAGATCACTGCTAATTAGCAGAATGACTTTTTCTAGCAGTAAAAATTGCAACTACAACAGACACAAGACATAAGGTGAATTGACATAGCTCCATAAGCTTTTTTGTAGTTAGACTACTGAGACTCTAAGGCAAACGTTATTTTAACTGAATTACAATTTAAAACTGTTTATGATTATGTAATATTAAATTAAAAAAAATTCAGTGCTCTGATTTCTGCTCTGAAAATTGCAGACAATTTTCTGTCTGATTTTGAAATATTTTTATCGCTCATATTTTAATTTAATCTTTCCTGGATTAAAAAATATTCTGTAGAGGTTTTGCTTTAGGGATGAACATACAAATTCTGTGCACCATACAAGAAGCAGGTTTTAGGTTGTGAATGCATGGAAGGGAAACTAAATTCTGGCAGTAAACATGACAAAGTCTTCCCTTTCCAAGGAGTATATTTTAAAAATTACATGGTTTTAATATTGTTAACATGAAGACAAATACAAGTTCACTAAACTGGCAATAATGCCATTTCCATCATAACCTTGTCTATTATTACCTAGAGCTTTACCTTACTAGTAGATTTTGCATTTAACACATTTCTTACAGATTGGTTTACAGTTTCTACACTATAGAAATACTATATTTCCACGTATTTTAGAAAAGACAAGCTGTGAGTCTATTATTGAAATATATCATGATGCTTTGCAAAAACTGACAGGCCTTCCTCCATACAAAAGTAAGTTACCAGTAATATGAAGAAAACAGTATTTCAATTTCCATATGAATGTGGTCATATTGTTATTATATTTATTAATTTCTGACTTCATTCCCAAATTTGACTGAAATAGTATCAGAACCCTATGAATAAAGTAGAAATACTCACATGAAAACACAATATCTTTCTAAGAATTCTGATGTACATGTAGGAACAAAAAAAAATAATTTCCTTTCTCTAATGTTTTTCATCTTCCATCTGTATTCATAAAAAGGTGCCTATTTTGAACCTAGCATGTTATAAGATGAGAGAAAAATTACGTCATAGGTTCTCCTAAGCAGCAATATGAACAATGTAGAAAGTGCATTTGACTTGTGGGTTTTTTTTACTATATAGACTGACTACAGCTTTTATTCTCCACCAGAAAAATAATCGTGTACAAAAAGAAAATTCCTACTTACAATCCACCAGTTTCAGTTGTTAATACAAGTCATCTTTTACAGCAAAGCGAAGTTTCACTGCAACCTACCTTTTAATAGTACTGCATGACGTTAGAAAGATTTGACAATACATAAAGATATAAAGTAATACTACACTAGAAAGCACTTGGAGCAGTATCTCCCACACGCCACCCCTTCTCAATCAGAGAAGGGTACTGGAGAATCCATAGGTTGCGAAGTACTGTACTATCTCAGGGAAGCAGTTCTCAGCACAAAATACAACGGCAGGTTTAGTTTGCTTCTCAGTTGTCTAAGTCAATCTTTTAAACGCCCTTTCCCAACTCTGTAAATCCACATACACATTAAGTTAGTTTTTCCTTCCCTATTTTTCCTCACTTAACATCCATCTTAGATGAATTTAAGTGTACAGATGCTAGCTGTGCTCACCACTGGAGTTGGAGAACAGTCCCTGCTGTGTTTTACTCACCAGTAAAACATGTTTACCTAAGTGTTTCTCAGCTCTCTACAATGGGCACTCATTATCTCTACTTTGAATATGCCAGCCTCATAAGCAAACTCTGCTACCTCATTATTCACCAGATTCAGCAGAAAAAGGTTTTCAAGGTACTCTCCTCTCTGAGGAAGCAACAAAATCACTGCTGGGGACCACCAGTTACCCAATGGCTCTAAAAGAGCACACAAATTGACTCCTTTCCTTCACCACTCCCATTGAATATGCTTGTTAGTAATTTCTACAGGCTGTAGGACGCTGAAGAACAATACAGGCTAACCTAAGTTCTTCCATCTCTCCCAAGCTCACTCCAGGCACAAGTTTATCACTCCGCACAGAACTTCTCTTCAAGAAGCTTTCTGAGACAGTCTGCAAAGAAACATAGCTTAGATATCCATGCACAAAGTTGAAGAGCTTAGTATTTGGGTACTGGAGTCATAGGAGGCTAGTAAAGGGACCAATTTGGTGCATTAAGTGTTGCCAGATCTTAACAAAAACTGACATGCTTTTCCCTTTTTTTTCCTACACATAAATCTGATTAAGATGTTCCAAGACTGTCTTGAGATTCCAAACAACAGGCTTCGTGGCAAGTAGCTATGGACACTGTAACAGCAGAGTTCAAAATGGCCAGGCAGGATTTACTAGGTAAGCTCCAGCCTCTGAATGGCCAGTTAGATGGGCAACAACAATAGGACTGGCTTTTGCAAAAGCACAAAGACAAGGCTGGCCCCTGCCATCAGGACTTCTTGAAGCAAAAACATGAGAAAGAATATGATTAGAAGCTCATAGGAGAGAACTTTTAAAGCTGGCTCCAAGCCAGCATGAGGGAAGCCTCATGTAAGGATCACACAACAGGACAGACAGAAGACATCCCAACAGTTCATTGCTTAAAGTGCCAGAAGAGGGATAAAATGAGTAATGTCTTAAAGGGCCAGAAAAGGATTGCAATGAGTAAGGAACTTTGATTCCTCTGGATAAGGCTTAAAAATTCCTGCTTTGGGTTTTGTTAGTGCTCCTTGATTCAGTCACTTTCTTTAGACTTTTTAGCTGCTCTGGCATTTTGGTTTGGTTTTTTTTTCTGCTGTTGTGTATACATTCCAAATTGTGACGTTCTTTTGTCTTTCTGCAGATTTCTTCATCCTCCTCCATCTCTCGCCAACTTCTGTATTATAAGAAAGGTATCCAAGTTTTCACTGTGCAGGTATTGTAGACGGTGTCCGTGGAAGTAACACAAAAATGGACAGTGAATTATTTCAAAGTGGTCCTTTACAAGGCACTCTTCGGTAAAAGCAAGCAGTAGCAAGAGTAATGGCTATTTGAGGCAGCTAGCTGGGCAGCACTGAGTTTGAGAGGCTGAATCAGTCCTGGAATCCCAAGGACTGATTCCTAAGTTGTGCATGAGGCAATCATCTTTAGCAAGGCAAATGCAGACCCAGATGCAAAGTAAAATACCAATGAATAGAAAATAAATTTATACTTGACAGAAAATAAATATTTGCTACTCTTGTTCTGTTCCAACTCTGACAGAATCTTCATAAGAACTATTTCATGGGCTGACAAAGAAAACAGTTGTATGCTTTTTTTTTTTTTGGCATTTTGTGGAGCCACCAACATAGCCTTTGTGGCTGAGGGCAGGCAGATATATCCCCACTGCAGTTAAAAAAACATACAGAGATGTTTCTATAGTTAGAACTGTGTTGAACATATTTATTGCCTGCCAAATAACGGAAAAATATTTGTAGAAAACACAGTAGGGCAGTGCACACTAGCTATACAAGCACTGTTACTGAGTCCCAGAGATTATTTCCTGGAAAAAATATTTTTTCCTCCAACAAAATCTGAACATTCTTTCTTTCATCCCATTCTAGTTTGGGAAGCTACAGCAGCTCAGATATGAAAATGTCTTTTAGCATCTGACTTTATCCTAAGGAGAGAAAGGAATAAAATTGAAGTGCTCTCTTGTTAGCAAGACTTTACCACAGAGAAGGAATTTCATTATTTCTGAAATTGTAGAAGCATTCTGAGCCAATGCCTTACCTACAATACCACCACAAAAATTAGCAGTGTTGTGTCAGGGTTGAATGTCGTTCTCTCTTGTTAACAAAATAGTGTTTTTTCCAAAAACAATCTTACATTTTCATATCAAAAATTGTCTTTTGGTTTATATTCTCTCCACATTTGCATACCACACAATCTAGATCAACAGGTTTTTCTTTGTCTTTTCTAAATCAGAATGCCTGGAGATGGTCTCAGATGCAAAAGATACAGCACACTATTTTCTCATTAGGTTGTTAGAGAACTCAATACAGCTCCATCTGTAGGTCTAATTCAAGAACACAGTAGGATGCAACCACAAGATCTGAGAGAGCCTGCTGATATCATTACAAGGTCACTCTCAATTAGCTTTGAAAGCTCATGGTGATCAGAGGAGGTTCTTGAGACCTGGAAGAAAACAAATGTCCCTCCTGTCTTCAGGGAAGATAACTTCACCTTCATCCCTGGGAAGGTGATAGTGCAAATCCTCCTAGAAGCTATTTCCAACCCTATGAAGGAGAAGAAGGTGACTGGGATTAGCCAGCATGGAGTTACGAAGGGGAAAATCATGCCTGAACAACCTGACAACCTTACATGATGAAACGACTGGCTTTGCGGATGAGGAGATGATAGTGGATGTGCCAGGGCCTTGAGCACACTCATAAACACTAACAGCCCTTACCAGCCTCAGGTGGGACTTCCACCTACATCCACAGGCTCAGGAGCTCTATTTAAGCATAGCCTAGGGACTTCACCTCCTGCCTGAGCTGTTAGAGGAATGCTGGTCTCCAGTTCAGCTATGCCTGACCACAGACCGCCTTGATCTGGACCTCAACATGTGGACTGACTTGACCTCAGTTCAGCCTTGTCACTGTGGATGCACCCAGGATTTGCAGGATGTGATTCTGACCACAGACCGACTTTCTGGCTTAAACTTGCACCTTTCCTCTTGCCATGATTTTGCCTTATGATCTTCACTCTTGGTTGAACCTTGGTCAGGTGCTGTGGGACTGGGTCTGGGCAGTGAGGACACAGCTGCGCTGCCTTGTCCCTTATCTGCTCCCTTTCAAAGAGCTCAGGTCTTCCTTATCCCTAAGCCGAGCACCACGGATCTTCTGAAGAAAGCCATGAGCCAGCACGACAGGGACAAATGATTGTGACTGTCCCTAAGAATAAAGCTGTATGAACTTGGAATGATGATTTTCAGAGAGTTGCAGCTGCCTCTTGTACCATTTTATCCTAAGACTCAGACACAGTGTTGCTCTGTGAGTGCTGCATAACAACTTCACAGGTTACTCTGAAAAGAAATGCAATTCAATTCACTCCATTTTCGTTAAAATAATATGATTCACTTAAAAAATTCATTTCACTGCCTTCAAGATTTTCAAGCAATTTCATTGGATTTAGTATTGAAAGCGTAATCAGTGCTTCATAAACAAATAATGACAGGGAAGAGGAAATTTGTAAGATGTATTTCTACCTGTTACACATATGAAATAGCATACTAAGTCAGGAACAGGACATAATGTGAACAGTATATATTAACTTTCTGTAGCACAGATATATCAGTAGGAACATTAACACCACAATCGTTCTACACAAGTGTCTTTTACTTACTGAATAAAAGTACATTAAAGCATTAACAGTTTCCAACAACATAATTTCCAGTTACTCTAATCATAAACCAGGAACATTTCACTCGCATTAATGTTTAAGAACTGCCTTTGTATCATCATTTCCAGAATTCACCAATGTCCCCAAAGTTAGGCTTCAGTCATTGCTTTCATACATGCTTAGATGAATAACAAGCTATACCTCTACATCAACTTGTGCAATAAATTATTTCACTGAGCTAAAATGCAAGCATAAATATTAGCTTGAGACACATAAGAAAAAGACAGTTTTCATTTCATACCCATATGTTGGTAAAAATAATTTTATATACTGTCACATGAAATAGTACTAAGTATAAGCTCATCTTCTAAACTGCACAGATGATACAAGATTGGGAACTTCAAACTAGAGTTTTGACTAACATCAGTGCTAACTAATAAGAATGTTGATTTTTGTACCTTCAGACTTACTTCCCTAGGAAGGTCAAATATCTTGAAACGAAGTATTAAAAAGAAAATGACATGAAACAACTCCTACAGTCATCAAATCTTTCACTAGTTTCCATGTAACTGCAGTAACTTATGCTATGTTTGCAAACAATAATGTTACTATATATATAACAATACCTTTAGAAATTATAAATGCCACATACAGTTTGGGAAAACAAAAAATCTATTTAAAACTAGAAAAGATAAAGTTCTAAAAATACCAAAAAATAACTTACACATCAAACCCAAAATATTTTTTCATAATCAAACAGTTAATACCACTGTGAGGAAACCCTAAAATCCTAAGAAGCAAATCACATATAAAGTACTCATTTATGAATAATGATTGTTTCATCTTAATCAAAACACATCCTGCTTAAAAAGCATAATTTTATTAGTTTGGTAAAAGCTTAAACAAAACATCATTTTAGCAAACAATGAGCTGCACTGCTGTATACTGAAAGAAAGAAACTACAAATTAGTTGCACAGCCTGCTACTAATGAGCATGGCTGAGTGCTGAGAGACACTGGTGTGTTATGAATTGTACTACATATCCTTTAAAGGTGGGACTGTATGGCACACAGCGAACCACAAAACTGCAAGACCAAAATCCAAAGTTTAAAGCCTTAGAAAATAGAGGTTTTCAACCAGGGACAAAAAAACTCAACAGTAAAGCAGTGGTCATTTATCATTGCCAGCACACTACAGCATTAAGTGTCCTAGCAACCCTTCCCAAATTATATCACATGCCCCAGTGCAGGTAACTGTCAATCCCATTACCACTGCCCTCCCCTTAATTCTCCTCTCAGGTGTCCCTTGGGATGTTGCAGAGAACATGCTGGGATGCTGTTACCCTCTCTGGGACATAACTATAGCTGTACACCATGGTCAGCCACTTTTGCTTTGAGGTAACATAGTTTGAGGCATATGAAACACTCTTACAGAAGAGTTACAGAATCTCTTACAGAAGATCATGAGTATAGTTCATACTGAGTCCCACTACTGCCATACTGGAAACTAGCTAGGTTTGGAAGTGCTTTATGCAAATCAGCCAAATACGTCACTATGTAAAACATAGCATGACCATACTTCGAGTATGGTCATGCTAGGGAGACACAATAGTGGTCTACCCCTCCCAAACCAGGTGGAACAAGAAGAAAAGGTGTGGAGAAAAGAGCTATGAGAAACACCTTTCAGCTTGGAAAAAGGAAAAATAGTGGGAATATTATGAAGATCGACACATTCCTGGATGAACAGTGCACAGAGTGCACAAGGACTAACTGATCTGGAGGACATCAATGAAACTGGCATATAGGATAGACAAAATGTTTAGTTTCTTGGCATGTAATGCTGAGGAAACTGAAGATTGTATTAATCTTAAGTGGAAAACTTATCAAAGAATAATTGACCAACTTTTATTAAATACAAAGATACTACTTCTCACCTAGGTCTTGCTGGGAGCTGAGGAAGTAGGCTTGGAAACGATTATCATATTCTTACACTGTTTTTTTTTTATATTTATTTTTCCATAGTCATTCTACCACTGTGCTGATGACAGGAGAGCTAGACAGAGCTTTGCTCAGGATTTGTAAGGCTGTTTTTCCTGGTCTTTATCTTCCCCTAACCAGCATGGTTGGCAAGCAGGCTGTTCTTCAGCTAGAGCAAGCTGTTCCACAGCAAGCATGCAGGGTATCTCACCCAGCTATCTATAGGTTGATGGCACCCTGCAAAGAACTCTACATACAACCTCACATGCACATATAAGTGCAGTAAGAGTGAGGATATAACAATGCACCATGCCAGGCTAATGAAAACGTACAGATCCAATGTATCAACCAATTTCTACAAAAGTACCTCTGGGCAGATGGCACTCTTTCAGGTTTGTGCCACACGGTGCTCTCTCATTGCTGGACAGCAAAACTGTGCTAAGCAATGAGAGAAATTAAAAACTGGCCTCTGTATTTTTACTCCTCTTACCCACCAAAAGTAGCAATCTGACAGAATGCGCACAGTGGTTCTGCACCCAGTACATTAGGAGTGTGCCAAACTCAAATGCTGCAAAGCTTAATGCTTTTTCCTTGGAATTTCCTGTATTTAAAGCTCAAAGGGATCTTTTCTAGTGCAATGCAAAATGCTACAGAAGACTACAAAATCACTTTTGTCTTGGTTTCACTGTAATACCTGAAAGCTCATAATTTTTAAAGTGTTTGTTTCCAGAATTATTTAGAAGGTAAAAAAATACAAATTCTTGTCTTCTAAATAGAGGTAGACCTGAGGCAGCAAAACTGCACTTGAAGTACATGTAGACACCATACAGTCATTTTTCCCATGCAGGTCGCTGCAACTTCGTGTTACCTTCCCACCCTACAAAAATAACAGTAAGACTGTGGAAAGTAAGCCTGGAGTAAAATTGTCTTTGTTTACAAAGAGTATCAAAGCTGTACTGCTACTAAATGAAGCACCTTTATGTTTTGCTTTCTTTACAGATAATCCAGGTATTCAATGGGTAAAAGTGAGGTACATCAGGTACTTTTTAAAGGGAGCTACTATACTAGCTGGGTTACAAGAGCAGTTTTATCTGCAGATTACAGGCAGGGAAATTACTCTGTCTGGTGTTTGTGATGAGCACACACCTATAAAAAAAGTCAGAAGAGAGGGTGCAAAATATTGGACTATTCTTATTTTTAAAATCAATAGTCAAACCTAGCTGAAAAAGACACAGTAAGTTCCTCCATGCTTCTAAAATACCGTTTTGCTATCACTTTTTCAACATTTCTTGCTAGCGAACAATTGCTGTATGTGTTCAATAAATGATTAAATGAATGGAGCTTAAAATAAAATATATTTTTAAAAAAATATGCCACAATAATCAAAGAAGAGTCAAACAAAGAGCTTAGTAGGAATTAAACTGGTAAGAAATAAAACCGGAGTTAGAACAGTCCATTAATATATGTAATGACTGTGCATTAAAAGCAAATTAAAATTGATTCTAAAAGCATCTCAAAAAAGATCTAGCTGGGTTTAATGAACTTCTATTCACCAGTCTATTCTTTCAGAAGTTCTTTGTATGCTTGCCTGCTATTTTGTATTGTAGGCAATATTAATCTGATTTCTAAATGATCTTCTACCAGTCTTTCAATATTTATTTAATATTCAATATACATCTCATCACAAACAACATGCTTGAAAATGCTCAATGGATAAATCCAAATAACCACCAATTCAAACAAAAATGAAAAAGAAATCCACCTCACAACCCAACACATTATCATTTCATATGCTTAAAAACACATCTAAAAATAAACAAACTAGAGCAAAGTAGCTGGAAGTCCATTGAAAATTTCTATTAGAGATGAAAGAAAAGATTAATCTCCTACCACAACTAGAGACTAGTATCAGACAGATAATTAAGGACTGAAGTAGACAGGGAGTACAAAGATTAACGCAACTAAATATACAGAACAGAGTGAAAAAAATTGCTAGAATTACTGAGAAATTATCTTACAGTAGAAGAAAATATAAAACATTTTAAAATACAGAAATTATTTACTTCATCATATTAGCTCCTATATTACTTATAATTGGGAGAAATATTGAAAGTAAACCAACTTCCTTAAAGACTCCCATTGAAACATGATGCTGACCGCGATAGTCATAAAAACTCCAAGACTCTCATGGACATATTTAAGAAATTGCCTTACAGTTATAGACATGACTGTAAGATGAATCCTGGACTCTAAACAGCTCCCAAAAGTAATACTTTATTTCACATGAATTATTTTTGTGCTCTCCAGATTTGATATTGTCAGTTTGTTTTAATAGCCTGATACTGGAAATATCAAAAATATTGTACCCCGCCACCATCAAGCAACCTGTTTTCCGCACGAGTCCTTATTTTTCAAAGAAAATTAACGACCTTACATCCACGACGGAAAGAGTAGAATGAAACTGGCAAACTCCAGAGCTGCCAACCTTCTTGCTCTGCACCCTGCGATGGGGCGTAGCAGTATCTGTGGGCTGGCGGGGTAAGGGAGCTGGGGAAGGTGGTGCCTAGGAAGGAGGGTGCCTTTCCTCTGCTGTAACAGCACGGTGACTTCCCCTCTCTCCTCCTGTGAGCCCCAGGCAGAGTGCCCAGATCCCACGCCGGAGTGGGTCCCCAGGCAAGGAAGAAATTACAGGCTGCACAAAATAGCATGTAATACAGGAACTGCAGGGAAAAAAATCAAAACCACAAAAGGGAGAGTAGGTGGTGGCAACAAATGACTAAGTTTCCTGTGCTGCATTTTAGACCAGACGTGCCTGTTATTGCTGTTAAAAAAACACAAACAAACAAATTAAATACTCCAGATTTGTCTCCCATCTAGAGTGTTTATGGTAGTTACAGGAAATTCTATCATATCATGGGAAATGTTTCCATAACTGAGGAAATTTAAATCACATTTGAATAAAGATGTTTTGGAAACAAATTAATTCCATGTCTTTCAGCTTGCCTATGCTGTGCTCAGTTGCTATTTTTTTCAGCAACTACTGCAACAGGTGACTATCAAATAGTGTGTGACGTTACCTGACACGTGGGGGTTGTGATTTGGTCTTTAATTAAGGTCAGCATGACCTAGATCACAGCAAATATCTCCAAGCCTTAATTCTGATGGGAAAATCCATTCACAAGATAGAATCAAATTTCCTCTATGTCAAGAGAAACAAATCAATCTGGATTTTAAAGTGCAGGTATAGCAGCATCAAAGTGGATACAGAAAGGCTCTTTAGAAGCTTCATGACAGACGAGCAAAAACAGATTTTGCGTTTCTTCTTTTTGTCTTCTAAGGTTGTCAAAGGCAATCACCATCAACACTTACTGCATGGCTGGGGGGGAGCCAAAACTTTTATGAGAATTGTCAGGTCAGTAACATAATATTGATCTGAGCAACACTATAGCAGGCAGCTGCCTAAGATTATTTCTTACTCTTTTTTCCCCTGGTTATCAATCATTTCTATCTCAGTCTCTATTCAGAACCCCAACAGCCTCTTCTGTTAGTCTTCAGAACAAAAGGACCAATCAGCACCACAACCTTCTGGTGCGAAGCACTAGCTCCTAAAATTTCACAGTTCATTGGAAGGCAAGCAGGAAATCTGTACCTAACTCACGTGGAAACCAAAGCATTTTATGAAATATTCATAAGTGGCTTTTAGGCACACAAATAATCTTTGAAAATTTGGTCACAGTTCATTTACATTGAAATAGCCTATTTGCACTTCAGTCACGTCTGGCAGTGAGCAGCTCAGGGGACTGTTTTATTCCAACTCATCTCATCTTGTTTCCTTCTGCCAATCACTTCCCCCTCCTTGGGTTTATACACGTCTCATGAAGCAGTCCCAACCATCTGGAGCCCATGTCTTGTCTTTGAGTAACTCAGTAAAGCAACTCCTCCTCTCAAAATTAAGGCCACTGAGATGCTGCTCACATGGCAGAAAAGCCCCAGCCTCTCACAGGTTTTCTCAGATGCACCACTGGTTGGTATGCTTGTCAATCCAGCCCTGGCTCCATGAGTACAAGACTGAATTCCTGGGGTGTTTTGTGTGGGAGCTCCTTGTTTTCACAGCTGTGGCAAGAGGCCTGCTGAACTACTCTCCATTTGTTATGGTCAGAGCTAGTCAATGCAACTAGATTTTACAGTATTTTAAACTAGAAGTTGGATAACAAATATGGATGATGGTCTACAGGAACTATCCTGGGGACAGTAGACCAAGATTCAGAGTCAGGGAACCACTGCTAGAGTGCAAAGGAAAACTGATTCAGTTATTCTATGCTATGGCACCAGATGATCCTTGCAGGTCCTTCTGGATTTGTAATCTACACATTAGCCTTTACTTTTGATTGATCAGCACAATTAAGACCCTAAGGCACCTTCTGGCCTTGGAGAAGTAAGGTTAGAATGATTTCCAGGCTTATACCAATGATACAATACACCTCCTGTTCCAAGTGAAAAATATTTACATTCCCCACAGTGCAGAAGGAGACAGCAAACAAAATTACAGTAAGGAAATCCATTAATTTATATTGATTTTTACAAAACTTTAAGAAAGTAGGATGATTTTTTTATCTACCATATGAAGGATCTTAAAATAATGCACAATAATATTTGCCACTTCTGCTGAGAATAGACAAGAATATGGCTAAATGCAAGGCATTTGTTTCCACTTCCAGATCTGAGCTTTTCCTTTTCAATAATCTTTCTCAAAATATTACAGCATGTTACAAACATTATATAGCATGGTTGAGGTCTAATTGTATGAAGGTACATATAAAAATCAGCCTTTAGCCAAGAAGATGGAAGAAATGAAGGCATATAGCAAAAAGATGGTATTTCAAATGACTTCAAATAAATCAACAGGACTTCAAGAGACAATGCCAGGGATACAGGTCAGGTATTCTGAATCCCAAAGCAATGTACCGTGGCACTTTGGCACTGATGAAATGTTATCACTGCTCTATCTTTAGAAAACACAGAAGTTTAAAATAGTTATGTAACTGAATACAGCTTTGGCTTTATTTCTTTTTATTCATCTCAAAAAGGTTCTTTGAAAGTTGAAGAGAATTAACTTCTATTGAATGTCTTTGAATTTGATTCTCTACAACACTATAAGGAACAGAGGGAAAAAGGCCATCCAAAACAAAAGAACAGGCAAAGCTGGCTGCCACAATAGAATATTAATCCTATTTGCTGTTCTCTTTCCAAAAGCTTACTTATGTAAATGTAGAAGTGCAGGAGACTTACCAAGTATTTAAAAATATCTGGGGTTTTTAAAGAGAAAGAATTATTTTTGCGTATACACTGAGGTTTTGCGCTGTTCTTTCCCTCTGCTACCTCATCCCCCAAAATGCTGTAAATGGCAGTGAAAGAAAATTGAACATCAACTCTCTCAATCTGTGTAGGAGGTATATATGCTACTTGCTCATCTAAGCCTGTCCTGCTCCTCCATATAGTCTGACTCTCAGAGGCAACATTGCATTCATCATATGGTTTGTGTTTTAAGCTATGAGCAATCAAATCTCATAGTCTGTTGCTCACCTCATGGCAGAGCGCATGACGTTGATGAACAAACAATAACGCAAGGCAAAGATTTCTATACTTGGGTTCTGTCCTATGATATGCAGGTGTTCTTAAACCCAGCTGGACTCACTGAACTAAAACGGATGGTACGTACACACAAACGTAACCAAAAAAGCCTTGCTAGCCACAGTTGAAAGACAACAGTATAGTGTGGAAGCATTTTTCTAAAAATATAGTCCAGAGCCTTTGATTTGGTACTAAAATTACACGTGTAGGAAGAGGCGGAAAAAACCATGTATTTATCTACAATATATGCTTTATATATGTAATTTATATATGCTTTATATATGTAATTTTGCATATTATATACATGTACATACACTAATACTGTGAAGAGCTCATATAATGAGAAATATTTCTTCACTGCTAAAATGCTGAATAACACAGAATATATCATTAATTTTACCTGAAAAAGTACTGTAAACCATCCATTATCCATAATATGAACAGATCTGCAAGCCTGAGTTCAAGGCCATACGTACCGCAGCTCTACTTTGATCCATGTCTTGAATGCTTGTTAAGGAAAGACTCTAATATCTGAAATGTAACACCCCTTTGAGATGCTGCTTATTGCTCAGTCTTTTGTGAATTGAATTTGTCAGGATGAGGCACAACATCTATAATGCATTCTGAAAATTCTCTCATCAGCAACTACACAATTATCATTGCCTTCTTTTGGCATCCAGTTAATGAGCCAGTAATTACATTATCACTCAGACATACTGCAATTTTTCTTTTTTTGAATTCATGACCATGTCTTTTTGATAGATACAATTTTTTAAAAGAGGAATACAGTTATCTTAGAAAAATCAGGAATATCAAATTATTCCTAGTCCAGGAAGGATTCTTTGCCTGCTCCAAAGTACATTTTCTTCATTCCTGACATTCCAAGTCATACAGGTGCCAAAGCACAATTGTTTTTTTTAAAGATTCAGCTTCCCAATCCTTACATTGGCATTATTCAAATAATAACAATTCAATAAGAAGAAGAAGAAGAAAAAGAAGAAGAAACAACCAATAACCAACAACCCCATGGAAACAATCCTAACTGCTCAGGTTTTAGCTTAATGCAGTATAATCATATTCCTTCTTCTATCCTTTAGGATTACTTTTAATGAAAACAGACCTTAACATTTTAACTTCTGACAAGAAAACTGAATGTATTTATTTCTTTTACTTCACTCTAATAAATGCATAGCAATTCTTTTGAGCCCCCTTCACAACCCACAGAAGGATGTGCATTTTATTAAGCAAAATATTCTAAGTCTTCACCTCAAAATTGCATGGGTCAGGTCACAAATTTTTCATTTCCTTCACTAGTAATAATTCAGCTAATTCGCTCTTGCCTTGAGGATCAGGCTCATCATTTTTTTCTCTTTATTCAGGGTCATCAGAATTTCAATGACCTACTTCCTTACTAAACAAGCACGCTATGGAGTATTAATGGATTTTCTATCTTATAAGTCTGTTCTTTCCTATTGTGTAAGGGAAAACTCCTTTCAGATCAGAGAAAGGCAAGAAGGAAGATCAAAGGTATAGAATGGCTTCTAAATAGGGAAAGATAAATAATTTCCAATTCTTCATCAGAAAAAGATTACAAATGAGGGTGTGAGGGAAGTAGAAAGAAGAAATAAATAGGGGGAGAAAAAATTCAGCATTTTACAAGGAAAACATCAAATTTGGAAGGCTAAAATAAAAGGTAGACTTTTGCTAGTTTATATGAAACTATATGCTATATGAAACAAAGGGTGCCACTTTCAGAGCCATCAACAGGAAGGCCAACAGTCACAGTTTTTAGGAGGAGGATTTTTTTTTTCTTTCCATAGTGCAAAAGAAGCCAATTTAACCGCATGCACTTTGACTGCGAAAGAACATTGCAGATACAGAGGAGCATCACCCCGAAGCAGTTAAGTGCGAAGGTGAAAACCACGTATTTTCCAACTCTTGCTTTACCTCTTGGCTTCTCAGTTCCCTAAGGTGCTCCATTATGCCTCACATCAAATTGTGCCTAGCATTAATGAGAATCTGGACACTGCTATCTTCCTGGTACTGTTGTCACAGACTATCTAACAGGTAATACCAATGTTCATTGAGGATAGAAGGAACCGTGTCAGTTATTTTAAGGATGGGAAGAGCATTCATTACTGTAGATCCCTTTTCAGAAGCTTTATTAGTCAATCTGCTTCTCAAAAAGTTTGAACATTTCTGGTGTAACTCTGACTGACTGGGCTCACCTCTGCTCTTTATCTTTACATTTCTTTCAGTGCCTGTGAAGAGAAAAAAACCAAACGTGCACCACGACCAGAATGGATGCTCAGTGTCTCTCTGGGGACAGCATTTTCCACTCTGGCAGTTTGCATAAGGAAAACCTTTCCCTCAACATACCCAGTCCCTGCTCTGCACACCCACAGGGACTGCCTGGGGCAGTCTTTTTTTGGCTGGTATCGTATCAGTCCAGTAATTATGGAGCAGAGTTTTCACACTTATTCTCATTCTTTTTAACTCTGGTTGCCTGGAACTCCAACACTGATCAGTAAATGTATAGAGAAAAGTCAATTACCTCTTCATGCAGTAATACATATGCCCACGATTTACCCAACAGGAGACAGGAAAGTTTTAATGTTTCTCACTACGACAATGGCTTATGGATTCAGGGAGTAGCACATCCTGGATGTAAATAGAGACAAAAAAGGGTGTCCAGAGAAGGAACTGCCCCTATGTCATGTGACCATTTGTCACCTCAAGTAGTGACAAAGAGCAGAATCGCTTCTCTGGAGACTTCTGCAGAGGGAAAGATACCACAACAAACTTAAAACCACAATCATGCTAATAAAAGAAAGAATTGCATGCAGTTTCAAGGAGAAGTATATGGCTTTATTTACATAGTATGCATGGCTATTCTGATTTATTTAGGCAGAAAATAATTCTGTGACCTAGTTTTGCTGAGTGACCAAAGAGAGTGCAAGACATTTAAATAATTCATTAGTAAAGAGAAGAAAATTAAATCTTCATCAAGATCACTGAGAAAATCACTTCCTACACAAAAGCCACAATGTTGTTTAAAAATATTTGAAAATATATGGGTGTGATCTATGTCGGAGGTTACTGTACCCAGCAGCCTGACAGAAGCAAAGCTGCTGCAGTAGCACATCCCCACATCCCTCCAGTTGTGAGGTATGTGGGCACACACATATCCCGTACTTGTACACACATGTACATGGCCAGCCATGCAGATCAACACAGACCAAAAACACAGCACTTGGGCAAAAACAAGTTGCATCAACGTCCTGATCCCACACCCCTCTCTGGCTGACCAGGATTTTAAAGGTGATTGAAAGGAGGATTCAGAACATGTTTACAAAGGTTGCTGCTTACTCCCCCGCTGTCCCAGGCAGGCCAGTTCTGCTCGCATACAATCCCAGGATTTGACTCAGGAACATTTTTAGGTAATGCAGCTCAACAGAAGCTGAAATAATGTAGCAGAGAGAAAATAACTAGAGAATGATTTAGAGGACTACGTGTGCAGCATGTACAAAAGACTCTGAAGTGACACGGTCAATACCAATAACAGTAGAAAAGGAGTCATCTCTGCCTTCAGAGGTCATCAGTGCAGCATCAATAAACTAAACTGAGGTGAGAAAGTTAGCCAAAAACCCAAGGAAACATTCACTGTCTAAGCTGCTGGATAGCAAAAAAACCAAAGGTGTCATCTCTGATGACCGAACAGCAAATGAAGCAAAATCTTAGAGCAAACAGAGCATCACTTAGTACTCTGTACTTAGAGTGTTACCAAAGGTGCCTTATTATCTACCTTTTAGTTTTTCATCTTTCTCCTTCTCTTACTTATTAATATTTATGCTTTTGTCACCATTTTTGCATGGCTAATTTCCATCTGTTTCTTCTTTTTCCCCTTATCCTTCTTGGTGCATGTTCTTTTTTTATATCAAAACCATTTCTACTGTTTTAAGAATTCCTAAGTGCTATCCTATGCTTATTTTACCAACCTGAATGGATTTGGCATTACAAAATTAATTAAACATGGTAAGTGAGTGGACCTAAATAGCATGTAGCACAAAAAAACTCAGTCGAAATGCCACAACTTCACAGGCCAGTTAGGCTCAGAGGACACCGTCACCACAGCAACAGCCTCTCCGGGTGTCACACTGGGAGCACACCATCTCCTCTCTCCGTTCCTGCCCGCTGACCCGCACGAGTTGTCTGGAGCAGGCAGACAGCCTGGGAGAATTTATCGTTGTCACTACGGGTCATTCTTTCCAGAGGCCAAATTTTAATGACTCTTTCCACAGGCCAAGCAGCATATAAGTATCCAAAACGCGTCTCTCAGAAAGAGAGAGCGTGTGCATGCAAAGGTCAGCAACAGTCAGCATTCAGAGACCATCAGCAAAACCCCAGCAGACCTCTGGCAGAAGCCAAAACTCCATCTCACCACCTCCACAGTAGAGGAAACAGGATTACTGCACACCTCCTATTTGCATTCAGAGTGTGAAGCTCTCTCACACAAGCTGCTGCAAACCTCCTTGAATAATCTGAACAGTTTCCCTAGAAGTGAGTCAATGCTCATCAGGATACAGTCTCTTCCTGTCTGCAAAAAGTTTGGGCAATATCTCATCTCTACAAGTCTTGGGACAAAGTCTGGCAAATAATGCCAACAAATAGGACAGCCAAATCCTGCTGTGATAGAACCAGTGCTGAACTAAGACCATACAGAGTGAGACAGTATTCAAGACAAAGCAGATTATTCGAAGGTAGCCCTTAGAAATCTTTTAAACAAACACAGCAAATCTCTTCAGGGCAAAACTCGATTTATCTCTTCAGAGCAAAACTCAGTTTTGATTTCTAAAAGACAAGAGTGTGTCTGTGTGGAGGATCCCAAAATCTCATGCTTCAGAGTTTGAGATACTAATTTGCATGGGAACAGGATGAAATAATTTCCCCCAGTTTAAAACTGATCAGATGAACTCTTAAGTTCTTTTCATCCTCTTCTGAAGTAGCAGACACTAGTAACAACTGTAGGAAGGATAAGCACTGGGATCTTGTACAGCTAATCTTTTTCATGCACGGAAGTCTTCGTACTTACAGGATCAGTAGAACCAATTATTCTTGCTTAGGAATCAAGGAGAAAATTTTCTCTGGAACAGATTGATAAGGATGTAGAGGGCACCTGTTTCCTTCTTCAGCTGAGAACAAATATCTGCTGGGATCATTTAGGGTGATTTTGCTCAGGTGTTAGTTTCTTGCTCTGCTTGGGCTTAATTACCTGCCACCTATCAGTCTGCTTCAGTCCTGTGTGTATTTAAGAAGCAGAATCTTCTAGAGACATGAACTGTCTCAACATTGATAATTCTAAATTATTTGTTGAAACAGTGTAGAGGGTTGTGGATTAACTGTGCTATTGTATATCCAAAGACACTGGAGCTGGCCTGGGGTTCAGACACGTTTCTGCAAGCACGGCTCTGTGTTTCCAGAGGAGCATTAAGCACTTTCACACAGCCTGAACTCCTAAAGCTCATGAACCTGAGCTAGCTCAGTGCAGAGCCAGCTTGCTCACTTCAAGCCTGTGTTCTTGTGTCTTCTGAGCTGACAGCCTGCTATACATCTATGAGAAAATACAACCTCAAAGGGACAAAGAAAACTGTAAATAGATTCACAAACGTAAATTTATGTCTGATAAGCCACAGCCCATGCTGTTTTCAGACTGCTGCTATCAAAGTTAAAACATATAGAGCAAACCCAGTAACAGTGGAGGAGCCAAACATCAGCCCTAACTAATATTGTCCCACTTAGAAACTGACAGAGCCAGCAGAATCCATGCAGGTGACCTTTGCGGCAAATATGCAGCATATAGTCTTTAGTATACCCAGAACCTGTCTAAACTGACAGCAGATAAACATGATTTATTATACATAACTAATGAGAGGCATGGGAGAGACGTGATTCCTTCTCGAGCCCACACGGAACAAATACCGATGCCATTCGCTGGGTGTGCAGTAACAGATGGACCTTGAGAAGGGAAAGGAAATGCTGTATAATAACCAAAGGTGCAATCCCTGGGAAGAATTAGAGTTGGCTTGGCTTGGGGAAAATGTATTTAATTGATTACTAGTCAAAATCAGAGTAGGGTAATGAGAAACAAAATCAAATCTTGAAACACCTTCCCCCCAACCTTCCCTTCTTCCCGGGCTCAACTTCACTCCCAATTTCTCTACCTCCTCTCCCCAAGTGGCGCGGGTGGACGGGGAATGGGGGTTGTGGTCAGTTTATCACATATTGTATCTGCTGCTCCTTCCTTCTCAGGGGGAGGACTCCTCACACTCTTCCCCTGTTCCAGTGTGGAATCCTTCCCACGCGACACAGTCCTCCATAAACTTCTCCAGCATAAGCCCTTCCCCTGGCTGCAGTTCTTCACAAATTGCTCCAGCGTGAGGGACCCGCAGGGTCACAAGTCCTGCCAGAAAACCTGCTCCAGCATGGGCTCCTCTCCACAGGTCCTGCCACGACCAGGAATCTCTGCTCTGGTGCCTGGAGCACCTCCTCCCCCTCCTTCTTCACTGACGTTGGGGTCTGCAGAATTGCTGCTCTCACACCTTCTACTCCTCTCTCTGGCTGCTGCTGTTACTTCACAGGTTTTTTTTCCCCTCTTAAATACATTCTCGCAGAGGCACTACCAGTGTCGCTGTTGGGCTCGGCCTTGGCCAGCAGCAGGACTGTCTTGGTACCGGCTGGAATTGGCTCTGTCAGACATTGGGGAAGCTTCTAATAGCTCCTCACAGAAACTTGCACCTCACCCTTGTGCCACCACCCCCTGCAAAAACCTTTCCACGCAAACCCAATACACTTACCAAAGGCTCCTCTACGTAATAAAAGGTGTTTGTGATCCTGATCCCTCTTATTTTATACTGCATTAAAAGTGGTTGACAGGATGGGGAAACGTATCCACAACTTGACAGTGAAAGACATTTTTCTTCTACTGAATTCTTGAAAATAACATGTAGAGACAGATGATAACTCTACAAGTACATAAAATGACAAAGCGTCATGTCTAGAGTGAATATCTCACTCAGAATTTATGCTTCAGGTACAATAAGAAGTAATTCACAATAAATTTGACAAATAATACCAATCCGTAAAGGTACTATGTAACTGAAAAAGCTAGGCAATGCCTGTGAAAATGGAAAGAAAACAGTAAAACTAACAGTAAAACTAGTAAAATTAGTTTACTAATCAGTAAAACTAACTCTATTGGAGAAATTAAAGAATCTTTACCCTAGAAAAATTGCCTGGAAGGACAGTATTACAAACTTTTGAATGCGTAAATTTAGCCTTTCGCTGGTAAGTTATTTACATTAATGTCATACTTAAGAGGATATGGAATACAACTCCCTTGCAAAAGATATTCTCTACGTTGAGAGTTTCATTGCTGCTCCAGCAATGTTACGTGAGAGAGTAAGGTAGAGCCCATACAGCATGCTGCTTTCTGTGGCAGTTTAGAAGTACTGGAATTTCCAGTCTGTTTAACTGTTTTACATTTTTGGAGGTATAGAATCCTTAAGATTGAGCATTTCTAACATAGGCATTTCATAATTTAATATACTAAAGAACTGTCAAATTGTTCCTCAAATAGTTTATTGTGGAAAACTAAAACAGCTAAAAAATGGTCATTTTTAGGATAAGAAATGTAAGCTGAAGTAGTATAAGAGTGATAAATAAATATACAGGTGAAATTAGTTGCTGATAAAAATATTAACTTAAACAGAGTTAACACAAAAGGCAATCTGATCCTCTCAGTAAAGTTTAAGAATCAATGCTAACTGGAGACAGCTCCATGATTTTTTTAAAAATAGGCATTTATTTCTCATCTTCTGTGCATTGATGATTTCCTAAACTTCTCACCAAAACTATTTTCTATGCCTTTCTTTGATGCTGAGTTTGGGCTGCAGGTAAAGCCTGCTTTTTGAAAACCGTTTTGAAAACGCCTGCATACACTACTTCATTTCACCATGGTATTGCAATTCTCAGCCTTTGCTGAATTTTCTATCATATTAAGTATTGCAGGTCTTCTCTTTACAGCCTTAGGGACTTTCTGGAAGATGTTCACATTCTCCATGTTAATACTATGAAATGCAATTATGCATTCTCCTACAGATCTATACTCTTGTAGGCAAGTGGGATCTTCATAAGCATATCCAAACTGTGCAGATTGCCTTAAAGAATTAGTGAAACTCAAAGTATACCTGCAGATTGTAAAAACTAGTTGAAAAAACATAGCAGCCAGAATTTCAATATCTGCCTAGATTTAAGCATAAAATCAAGAGTAAAGAAACATGCAATAATAAAAAATATGCCTACTATATTGCACTATGCAGGACATAAGGTACCTCTCTCAAATTGGTTTGAAGTTGCTGCTCAACGTGGTGAGCCAGACTGCTGCTGGGGTAGGGAGAGCAAAGGGAAAAAGGGGCGAGGGATGGGACAGCAATAGCTGCTGCTACAAGAAATAGAGTCTCCCTCCCTCAATAGCAGTCACTGCCCCTCCACCCCTTCAGCAGGGATAACAGCAACTCATTTTTGTGTAACTGTGCAGGAGAAAGCAGGAGTTGTTTAAGCTGCATTACCTTCATGAATAAACATTCCCCATCTCCTTCAAAAAAAGGTATTCAAGGGAGAAGGATAAATTCAACCCACGGCAACAGCTTTTAGCCATTCAGAGTACTAAAATTCCTATGTGCTTTAAGCTTTCACTGTGTAGCTATAAAGCCTCAGGGGTTATACAATAATGAATGTACTTAAAGACACAGTCTTTTTTCCCAGCCTTTTTTTTAATAAACATGATTTTTTCTTGTACTGCATGATAACAGCATAAACCAACTTCTGTTCTATTTCTGAGCCCTAGAGCTGTACATTTTCTTCTTTTATTAGCTAGTGAATACTGATGCTTTTTATTTTTATTTTGCTGTTATGCCACTTTATTACATAAAACATTTTTTGTAAATATCATCACCTATTAAATATGTTCAGTTAACACATGAGTTTAAATCAGTGGCCGAAATAAAATGTATATGTCTATATGCTGCATGTTGATTAGAACATCAAAATGTATATTACAGATGCCATATCAAAGTTCCCTGTCTTTGAAAGACCTGTCCACCATCTGATACTGTCAATTACATATTTTTCTAGGAGCTGATAAGATATAAAAGCATAAGAAACACTATCAATGCTGAAAAAGCTAACTAGATCTATGGAAATATCAGTAATTTAGATATGGTATGTTCTTTTAGAGATTTTGTTAAGTATGAATTGCAAAACACATGTTAAGCATCATCTCATGAATCTTGATAGACATAAACCTAACAATAATTGCATGATTAAGTGATTAAAAGCTGTGCACACACATGGAGAAGCACAGAGAGGCAATGGTGGCAAAAAGCCTGAATAACACCCAGCTACTCCCAGGGCCATCACAGGAGCCATCAGCCTACCTGCATAGTCCCAGAGGGGTACAGATGCACAAAGGCAGGAACCTCAATTAAGGACCCAGAGGAAGAGACACCCTGTCTAGGTCCCTCTCCTGGCTGTCCTAGGGGAGCCTCAGCCCTAGCACCAGGTGTGACACCCATTCCCGTTGGGTCATCAGGAACAGCTCTCCAGATCACCTCTCAGACTAAGGAAAGTCATTGCCTGGGAGCATGGGACACATGATGGATGCAGAGCTATGCAAGACTTATTATGGGATGTTTAAGGCAGGAACCAAAGGAAGGGAAAGGGAGAAATTGTGTTGGTTTGGTTAGGGACAATAAAACAGAGGGAAAATAGAGATAAGGGGATAAAAGGAGCCAGTCACATGTTAACAGGTTACTTGTTGGTAAGCTGGCCTGGCCATGCCCTGCACCTGAGCACTGCAGTCTATCCTGTTTTCTCATCAAACTCCATTTCTAACTCTTCTCCTTGGTGAGGGACTCTAGTCTGTGTGAACGTGTGTGCATGGGGGTCTGTGTGCAGCCACTGGGGCACCTGTGCCAGCAACTGGAGCAAGTGCGGGTGTGCAGGTGAGTGTGTCAGCACCAGCAATGTTCAAGCTGGACCAGCTGGTGGGTAGGTGATGTGGCCAGGGAGACAGCCGGGGGGATGTCTGTGTGTGTCTGCACGGCTGTGAGCGAGGGGGGCTGTACCAGCAGCTGGAGCAGGGCTGGCACGTCCAGGTGCCAACAGCTGGGCAGACTGGCATCCAGGAGCAGCTACTGGGCAGACTGGCTGCCCAAGCCCAGCTGCTGGAGAGATCCATACAGCACATGTGCACTGATACAAGTTCCACCGACAAACGTGGTGGTTTAGGCACTGCTGGTGGGAGTTTGGGACAATCTTGAAGAATCAGTACAGCAAAGGCAGCCATACCAGAGGGGTTATGTTCATTGGTGGTACCTGCTGAAAATGCTCTGAGGGTTGAAATGCTTAATGATCCAACCACCACAACCCCAATAGCAGGCTTGTGAGTAGCCAAAAAGACGAAGGCCTGGCACATGTTATCAAAATTATATACCTAATTTTTAAGTATCCATAAAATTTAAACTATCAACATTTTCAAAGAATAGGCAGGGGTCCCTTGCAGGCTGCAGAATCAGGCCACTGACCCCTCCATGTAGGAACAAAAAGATTCCAGCAGCAAAAAAGTTAGAGATACAAAAGGGCAGGAAGATTTGCCTGATTGCAAGTTGAGAATCAATGGCTATGGCCTATTCAGGGAAAAACAAACCAACCAACCCACAATGGGTTGAAGAAGACAAGGTGGCTTTACTAAAAAAGAATAAATTACCAATTTCTTAATCACCACCGCTCTTGAAACAAATTATACCAAAAGCTCATGAATCAGAAGTCAAGCTGGAACCACAATCTGGATGTAGACTAATACTAGCTAGTGCATATACATCAGCAGATCACATAAGAATGATATAGCAACTTCATCTTCAACTGCCCATAGCACATTGGATAAAATTTGTATTGCAATAGGAGACCTCAGCCTAGTTGGTGGTAAATGAATAGGATCTCAAGGATGTAGCCTTGGAATTTTCTAATTCAAACGTTCTTGAAAATAACAAAATTTTCATTTAGCATTTGTTTTTGTCTACCAGGACAGAATATTATCTTAGGATTTATCCAGGCTACAAGAAAAGAACTGATCACACAAGCAAAGCCCAAACACCACTACTTACATAAATGCTGTTACAAATTATTATTTTTGTTATATGCATTCTTGAATAGAATTAAAAAAAAAATTCAAAAATGTACACACTCATCCTGCCCAGTTAAAGTTTTGTGCCTCTAAAAAGAACCCCTTTTACAGTGCTGCAAGGAGCTGCCAAAAAAGTCCCAAAAGGCAAAGAACACTAAAGAAAAAAAAACAAACCATGAATGACAGTTTGTAGTGATTTAGCCACAGTTTGGAAAACATTTAGCCACAACTAATGAAAAAAAGGATTACAAGAACAACGAAATTGCTTGTGGAGAGAGTAGAATCACAGAATGGTCTGGGTTGGAAGGGACCTTAAAGATCATCTAGTTCCACCCCACCTGCCATGGGCAGGGACACCTCCCACCAGACCAGGGTGCTCAAAGCCCCATCCAGCCTGGCCTTGAACCCCTCCAGGGATGGGGCATCCACAACGTCTCTGGGCAACCTGTTCCAGTGTCTCACCATCCTCACTGTAAAGAATTTCTTCCTGGTATCTAATCTAAATATCCCCTCTTCTAGTTTAAACCCATTACCCCTTGCCCTGCCACTGTACTTCCTGACATAAAGTCCCTCTCCAGCTCTCCTGTAGGGTCCCTTCAGATATGGAAAGGCCGCTATAAGGTCTCCCCGGAGCGTTCTTCAGGCTGAACAACCCCAGCTCTCTCAGCCTGGCCTCATAGGAGAGGTGCTCCATCCCTCTGATCATCTTTGTGGTGCTCTGCTGGACCTGTAAAGCAACAATACTTTTTGAAAGGACTAAAATAAAAAAATCACACTCATATATAACAAAGAGAAAAAGAAAAATGGAAGCTTATAGGATGTTTAATGATTTTCGTTAGCTCTTTTTCAACAAATTAAGAACAAAATGACCTCTAATGGTTGTATCAACTCATTATGAGATCAGAACGGTTGAGCAGTTGACAATAGAGCAGGAAAACCACAAGTATTTGATTAGAATCTGTTCTGGTTTGGGGAGAAACAGGTTATGTGTTTATAGCAAGGGATGGCAGCAAAATGCTTTCCATTCCAGCAATAACTGAAAGGAATGTTAAGTCACGAAAGTCTTCTGAGCCAAATGGCTTAATGCCATAATTAGAGTCGTGTTCTCTTGCAGAGGTCCTAATAGTTGGACTCCCAGGAGCAGACAGAACAACGTCTTCTGCTTAGCAGTAGGATGCTCACTTGGAAAGCAGGCGCAGAGTCCTGGATTCCAGACCGTGTGCTTTGTAAGGGTTAGGATTAAAATTTTCAATAGAAAAAAAACCCAAACCATACATACACAGTTACTTTTCATAAACTGAGACTGGAACACAGGGCTCTTTTTCTTCCTTCCTGTCACAGATCCCATAGCTGTGCACTAACCTCCCCACAGAACTGCAAGGTATTTTACTGGGTATTTTACTGTAGAGCCTGTGTCTCCCTGCTCAGCACTGCAGCACACTAACCCCTTTGTAGACCTAGCCCCCTATTAGAATTTGGCACTGGTGCGGCTGCTCCTGGCACGTTCCTCTAAGGCTAACATCCACGTTGCAAGAAAGACATTGATGAAGCACATGTAAAGACTCAAAGAACTGAGTGATGAAAGGCTTAGCAAAAGTGGGCGACTTATTTATTTTACTGACAAAAAGGTTATAAGGCAAATTCATGATAGCGGAGAAGTAATCTCATGAGAGAAACAGAAATTGGATACTATTGGGTCTGTCAGTCTAATGGACAAAAAATGAGATCCAGAAGGCGGGTGCCAAGGCTAGACGAATTCCTACTATGAATGAGGAACAAAACTTTGACACTGACAGACAACCACAGAAAAAAATATGAAGGCTTGTGGAAGATCGTCTCCATCATTGCCAATTTTTAAACCAAGACCGATTCCCTCCCCCCAAAAGACCTGCATAAGTCAAACAGAAACTAGTTCATGTAACCAGCAGAGGGTGTGTCGAAAGATTCTTTATCCCAGCAGGAGGCTTTTATCTCAGTACCAACACTCTCTGATGGCAACCAACATAATCAAGGGCATGCTAAGCCTTTCAGCTTTACTGAAGCTAATTTTAGGTGTAAAGCTTTACAGAGGACAACAAAAGGAATGACAAAACCAGTAAGAGAGGCTCTGACAAATCTCAAAATAAACAAATGTTCCTGAACATCAATTTTTCTCCAGTGCTAGACTGAAGGTATGATTAACTTCCAAAATGCCATGGGATGCCAACCAGAGTCAATGGAAGATGCTGAAAAATTGAAGAGGGTTCAGCAGAGGGCTACAAAATGCATTGTAAGGCAGGAGAATTTGACATAAGAAGGAAGACTGAAAGAACGGGGTTTATTCATCCAAGAGAAGAGAAAGCCCAGAGAAGATTTAATCAAAGTGTTCCAATATATAGGAAGTAGTTATAAAGGAGATGCAGATACTCTCTACAGAAAGATACTTGCTATATATACAGGATATATGTGGTAATATCCGATATTTACCTACAGGTAGACTTGTTATACCCCTGTCTTCCTGTTTCTTAAGTGCATACTACTTGTTCCTTCTCTGTCCTCTAAAAAAAAAAAAAAATCCATGCCAGAAGGAAAATACGCTGTTCTTTTCTAACATTGCCATGTATTTCTTTTCTGGTTTGTTGAGACAAATCAACAACCCTGAAAACAAAATAATATAGTTTTGTCAAAGAAATGTAGCTCCATGAGCCAGATTTCCTCTACTTAGCCCTAAACATGCTTTCAAATTTCAGTCTACTGGTAGTTCCTCATCTCTGGGCCTTAGTGACCAAACTCTGCAAAGCAGCTTCACTCCAGGCCTCACCAATATATTATTTTTTTTTCCCCTCAAGAAAACCATTCAACAGCATGGTCCTTTTAAATGGCTATAGCCCAGCTCTTTTTTTTTTGTTGTTGTTGTTAATTACGCACACTTACCCTATACTAACTTGAGGTATATCACTGGCAAATGTTACTTCTCCTTTTAGTGTAATCAGTATCTCTAATCTAATCCTTTATTTGTGGTCTCAACTTTCAAAACCAAAGAACACAAAACAAACATTTTTTTGCTTACACTCCAAAGTATAAACAATACTAATCTAAAAGTGTACAGGGGGCAAATTAACTGTGATAGTGGCATTTAGCCCCTTCCACACATTCATATATAAGAATGCAGTGCACTCAGTACTTTCAGTAACTGCCAATCTATTCAGAATATTTAATACATTTTACAAAGAAAGAATAGAAAATTGATAACATCCTGGAAATGAAATACTCTTAACAAATTTACAAATTGCTCAAAGACTTCCACTTTATCAGAATAAAACAGGAAGTTAGAGGAGACAAAAGACACTAATTGTACATCACAGCCCATGGTTTATTTCTTTTGAGTTTGGAGACATGATATGACTAAAAATATAACATCTTCTGAAAGTACTGTTTTAGATATACCAAATTTTAATGGTCTAGAAAGATAGGCAGGGAAAATAGATAAATTCTGCAAACAGCAGCTTTAACCCAAAATGATTTTAGGGAAGGAGTGGCAAACATTGATACTGTTTTAGCAGCATAATGTATGCCCAGAATAAAAGCCATAGGTTGACATAAACCCAAGAATAACATTGTCCCTGATTTATTCCACTACAATTACCAATAACTGTATTACTGAATTATTAAAATAGTACATTGAGTATGGATGACTACAGTCCTTGGTTAACATATAGCACAACTTGGCAACTACCACAAAAAACATACAACTAACCCAAATCAGCAAGAGAAAAGCAAAACCACTTATGCCACCATTGAAAATTTCTACAGAGTACTACGTCTTAGAACATATTTTGTTTATGGGACTTCAGTTTCAATATTCCATGTAACAGATCTGCAGCCATATCTGGAAATAAAATGTATTTTTCCTGAATAACAACTTACAAGGCACAACTTTTGTAAAATTACTGCAATTGTGAAGTTACCTGTTGAGGCACAATGTTTCTCCAAGTAAGACTCAAGTAATTTAAAACGTAAGTAGAGACTATTTGCTCATTCTTCATGCTAGTCACAATAAATAGCATGATGTCTATCTTTCTTGTTCTACTGGAATGTTTCTAAAATGGTACGTATTTTTAAGCTTCAGTGACATTTTGATGCAAAAATTAAAATAATTCTGTTTCCCTAAAATGATATAACTGTATTTAAAAAACTCCATGTATTTGCTTTTCAAAATGAAATCTAAAGTTTTCCTTAAAAATACAGATTTCTATCAACGTTTTACCATTCACAATATTCTTATCAATCACAGTATTACAACAAAACCTGCAGTATTTCACCATTTAAGAGATATTCTGCAAAACAGTAAAGAAAAACAACTCCAAATATTTGGATTTTTAAGAATTATTGATCTGCGGTATGTCATGTAGTAAAGTATAAGAGCTGAATTACAAGCCAAGACCCAACTGAAAACACAGATGGGTTTCCTGAATGTCATAGAGCCTGGAGCCAGCCAGTGCCCTTCAATCAGGGGGCCAAACCAGGAGGAGGCTGTAAAATACCTATAAATGGCTGAGAATTACAGAAGCAGGACAAGCCCTACAGCTGACTTGGAGAGGGCAATGTCTTCCCAACAGATCCTCAACACTGCAGACCTTGGATTATTCAAAGGAACAATGCTTTTTTGAGTCAAATGATACCTGATACCTGGCAAAAATCCTTAGCCTTGGAAGCTAGGTTTTAATGAGGTGAGGAGAGGAGCAATGTGGTTGACATACCAGCATAGTAATGCATCTACCGCAATACGGCTGCATGACATGAATTTTCAAGAAATGTTAGTTTTCACATCAGTGAGCACTACGTGGCTGTAGATTCTAGCACTTAAGTGTGCAATTCAGTGAGACATAACATTACTGACACTCTCATTATTAGAAAGTAACTACCTTTGAATCAAGTCTGTAGCAACTCAGAAATTAAGAGAGAAATAAGTTTATACTCCCAAGCACCCACTGAGGTACTCCCAGCTCATTTACCAGGCTATTCAGTGCATAATCAATCATTAATTCCACAAAGCACCTACCTGCCAAACCAAGTGTTCCTTTACAACAGCTGTACCTGATAGACAGACGCTCAGCACAATCGTATGAGATGCAGAGGTCAAGACGCTGGCAACTATAGCGTCCCTCATGTTGAAGGGCAGCATGGTATACACCACAAAAATAATGAACAAGAAAAATGATACCTGTGCAAGACAGCAAGACAAAAAAGAAGCATGTCAAATTCACTTTGCAAAAACATTAAAAAAATAGCATTTAATTTTAACTGTCTTCAGCATAAAGTTACACATCAGTTTTTTACAAGAAAGTTACTGCTAACCACTGCAGAAAATACATTTAGGAAGAATTCATTTTAAAAAGCATTGGAAAATTTACATTATATTTGATTTAAGAAGTTCACTTTCAAGATACTACATCATGGTTCAAGAACAACACAA
This sequence comes from Calidris pugnax, assembly GCF_001431845.1. Classification (NCBI taxonomy): domain Eukaryota; kingdom Metazoa; phylum Chordata; class Aves; order Charadriiformes; family Scolopacidae; genus Calidris; species Calidris pugnax. Next base: position 1,508,171 of record NW_015090830.1, on the reverse strand, counting down.
TACTCCAAACTTTTCAAATTTAACTTCAAATTTATCTTTTAAATTTTAATTTTATTAACACTCTGTTTGCAGTTAGAGCGTAGTTCTCCTGAGAGTGGTGGTTTCTGATTGTGAACTGCATTACAAAACAGTTTGCCAAAACCCTCCATGGGGCCTAAATGTCAATGCAGAGGGATTTCATTTGTCTTCATGCACTAAAAATTCACAATTTAATGTAACATCACATTAGGCAAAAAAGCTCAAGTTCGGCCAAGCATTTTGGTGTAATAATATAATACTTCATGTGCATCTGCACAATGTATGTCAAATTCAATTTTAAGATAATATATTTTTTTTTCCATGTCCAAATAAATGATCAGACAATCACAGCCCATAAGCAGAATTTACTGCTAGCTTCTTTTTAAGGGTACTAGCATCCACACTAACTTTATGGAATAAATTCTCTCAACCTTTAACAGCAAAAGGGATTCTTTCACTATACATACAAAAGTTTGTCTATTTGATGGTATGCGTATGTTCTAAACTCCACCACATATTTGAGAAAACATAACTAGATTTGGGACACAGATTTTGCACACGTAACTAAGTAGGCAATTCTGAAAATGTGGCAGCTTGCGTATAATTATATCCCTATGTAAGTGTTTCCATCAGTTTTAGTTGACTTACAAGCCTATTCATCATCCAACAGTTGTATACACAGTATTTAATTCAGAAAGCTCCCAAGCAGGTATGAGAAATAATTTGCTGCTGTCTTCTCCTCTTGTCAGTTTGTTTCTTCACATCTGCATGTGATAGTCAAAACTGAATCATAATGTACGTGTACAAGGCAGTGGAGGCATTCTTCTCCATCATGGAGACAAAAATGGATGGAGAAGGAAGTCCACTCATCTTTTTCCAATTCCTCCACTAAGATTAATCCAGCTGCCCCTGATCACTCATACTCTTTTTGATTCTGCCCAATTCTCCCGTATGCTCAAGAATCAAAAATTTCAATGGCATGAAATGAAACAGAACTGCAAAGGACATGAGGGAAAATAAGAAAAGAAAGTTACAAAAGGGCAAAGGGAAAACTTTTTTCTCTCCTCTTCCAGTCTACCAGCTGACAGCATAGGGAAACAGAAGTGTTTGGTGTCTGTTTAGTTTCAGTCCTCCCTAAAAGTTTTAACTGTGATCAGATGTTAGTGAAAACAACAGCAAAGAAAACGATGTACAAACTTGGTCTAGATAAGAGAAGGGTTATTTAAGTATGATGTTTTCAAGTTGTTCTGGCTGGGTAAAAATCAACTGTGATACTAAGGGAACAAACTGATAAACCTCAAAGCTTGAAAAAGGTGTAGAAAATTCTAGTAGACTAGAAAAGGCAAAACCATCATGTGTCTTTGAAAGGCTGGGAAAAAGGCTTAACTTCAATTCCTGGAGAAGTAACAGACAAGATAATAAAACAATACATAATCAAGAGTTCTGATAGTTAAGAAAAATGTGAACAATGGCCAATGTGATTTTACTGAGAACAAATCATGTTAGAGCAATCTCATGTTCTTCTGTCGTGATAACAGGCATCACGGAAGGGGGAAAACCTGAATAATGAGTTAGGCAGCAACAAGGGATGTGAAAGGTCCTCTAATATAGGCATAAGATGAATGGAAGCCAGAGGCAAAATACCTTACCAGCATGTAAGACCAGCTGCCCGAGACATGTTTCCCATCAAAAAATGGTTTGAAGAAGAACTCTGGACCCTAGTTCTGGAAGGATTTCAAATGCCTCCAATCCCAATGACTTTTAATGAAAACGAGGTTTTATTGTTTCTAAGTTTAGCTTTCTAATTAACTAGGGGGAAGACGGCATTTACATATTTGTAAGAATTTTATGATTAGAAAATAAAAAAATATCCTTCTCTGTCTTCTCTCCAAAAAATAGAACTTGCATATTTTCCACGCTTGAATATGGCTTGACTTTAAAGCCAGACTAAACAATTCACCCCACTTGTGAGGTACATAGAATCATTTAGAGTAATTTAGGATAGAAAAGACCTTTAAGATCATCAAGTCCAACTGTTAACCTAGCACTGCCCAGTCCACCACTAAACTATATCCCTATGCATCACATCTACACATCTTTTAAATCCCTTCAGGGATAGAGACTCGACCACTTCCTTAAAACTCAGTGGATATAAGATACAATATGATGTTGTTATTGTTCAACTGTGACATAAAACATATGCTAAGCACATTAAAAAGATTTTGGTATATTGCAATGCTTCTAGTGGTATAAACTCTATCAGCTCCAAATTTATTTTACTGTTGTATACAAGTATCCTTTCTTTAAGTTACCTCACTACTATCCTTGGTTGAAAACACATGCATAATTTCAACCTTCCACAACTACAAACAGAGAGAGATTTGAGTTTCAACCCCTCTTGACATTACATATTCATACCTCAAATTCTCTGTTACTCAACATCAAACAGGCTGAGTTGGACTAGAACTGTGTTAAAGAACACTTCATAACAAACTGACCTGTCAATTCTTATATTTTCATCTTGCAATTTAGGTCCCAGAATGCTTGCAAAGTGGGAGAGGTAGCAGTCATGCTAAAATAGAAACTCTTATCCAAAGTGCATTTAGGAACAGTTCCTGACAATAATTCTTGATTCTTGGCCAGAGTCTTTTTCCAGTAATGGTCTAATGACCCAAGGAGATGAGAGCTCCATTTATTTCACTATGGCTCAAAAATATTCTCCTCAAGTACCCTGAAATAAGATGCTTCTACCTTTCATCTCGATAGCAGACGTACATAGGTTGTAAGGCTTGGGACCATTCAACATATTTCAAAATGTTGCTGTGTTTAATTTTTATACTGTAGAAGTTGATACTCAAAGCCTCCTGAGTCGAGTGGTTCTTCAGGTAGGAAGATAAGACAGGCTTTCTGGACTCAGTCAGTCAGCAGAAAGGACAGCATCCTTTTATGGGTTTTTTTGGTAAGAATTAGCAGGATATTGCTGATACAAACATTAAAAAGCAGCGATGTCAAGCTGTGAAGGATCCCCACTATCCCATTGCAAGAGTTGCTAATATGAATCACATGCATGTCTGTGTTTGGTGTGTGTACCCCTCAGTAAATACAGTATTAATATACAGTGCACTATTTCTGTCACTTAAAACCAGCCTGTTCCATCAAAGTGTGCCATAACCGCAAAGCCTGTCACTGTTTTGAAACTGTGTTGGAAGCAATCTTTGATATGAGTCATCACTGCTACTGCCTAGTTGAAACATGCTTTTTGTCCTGAACTGAACTTAAATTGCTTAAGGAATTTGATTGTCAGAGATTTTTACGATGCTTTTATGTTATCAATACCTTGGAGATGGGGAGTATTGGGGCACTGATGATATGCATATTGGTATGTATATTGGTTAACACCAGTGTAGCACCTTACAGAGAAGTATGTGGCTTTCCTGCTTTGATTGAGGGGTATCCAGGATTTTTGCCCATCATTCTTGACTGTCAGAGCTTAGCAAACTCTGAGTGTGTTTGCTGCTCTGGGTATCTCTTCTCCCACACTTCAGTAGTGCCACATTCTCATCTACTGTGTAAGCAGTCCTTTTCCACAGCAATTTAAAGGATGATGAGCTGCAATAGCGCAGCTGTCTAGATGGGTATTTAACAGACTATTTTTCTGCACATTTTGTGCAGCTGCTTTCAGAAGGGCAGCAAAAGTTCTCATACAGATTGCTGTAGTGACGCCATTAGAGAGACTTGGACACCAAATGGTATAATGCCAGCATGGCATCAGAACTAACTGATGATCCACGACCATTCGCAAATACACACTCTTCTTACAGAACACAACATAAAACTGTAGATAAGCACCTGCACAGATGTTGAAAAATAGAAAGATTTTGGCTGTACAGGATAGAGAAGTAGTTCCTTCTTTAAATCAAGTCCATTCTGAACATTTTTAATGATGGCATTTTTGTGTCAATATCTCCAGATATATGTTGGCCACTTCAGCCTTTGACCTTTACTAGTGACTGTGATGCCACAAACTGCAGGGGACTTAACCCATGGATCAAACCTGGTTTTGGAGCCCAAGAACCCCACCTGTCCTCAGAAACCTTGTCTCCCTGCTGTCACCAGTTTCTGTTCTGAGTGACATCACCTTAACTCTGAAGGGTATCTGGAGTAGAAAGTTTAACGTATTTTACACTTTAAAATTGTCTTTCCTAACAGAGAGGGTACCACAGGGGATGTTGCTTTTGACACTGAGAACAATTGTACAAAAACATACTAATTGTTCATTTTATACAAATTATGTTCCAACAATGACTCACAATTTCTCAGCTAGACAGCCTTTTTAAGAGTGTGTTAAATGGTTAATCCTACCTGGCCTAACATATGTAAAATTCATTCAATTTAGTGTTACTCTGACCAGAATTTCCCCTTAAGGAGTACGACATCTTGGCATTGAAGCAGGCACAGAAACCAAAATGTACTGTTTCAGTATGAGTCAGGGAAAAGCACTGCTTTGGATGGAGACAGCAGTAATGAGGCTACAGCTAGTAAAATATCTGTAGCTGTTTGGGACAAGACAAACAAGTGTAATGACAGCAAAATGCTTGGAAAAATAGTGCTAGCTCTTCACTGTGTAACTAGAAAAGACCTTGTTCCCATAATTAAACTGTTAGACTACAAATATTCATCCTAGGTGGGCCAGTCCACCACAGGATCCCTTTTCAGACGTTTTTCAAGATCAGCTTCACACTTACTGTGTAAAGGGAGTAAAACTTAATTAAGTAATTAAAGAATTTTCCTTTGGAAAGACACTTAGATTACAGCTACTGATTTCAAATTTTGTCTGCATACATATATCTAAATAAAAAAGAAGGTTTCATAAAATAATTGGAAGGACCTACAAATCTTAAAAATAGTTACAAATATTATATTCATAATTTAATAAAATGTATGTATTAAGGTGTCAGAAAGGTATTTATCAAAGCTATAAACTGTCTGTTAAAACTCTGTGTAGACAGAGTAAAGGTTGAAAATATTTAAAGGTTCTTGCCATTCTACTTCTGAATTCCTGGCCTCAAATCTTCAGACTCAGATTTCTAGAAGCTGGGCAATGTTAAAAGGACAAAACAACCTACCCACATAGAACAAAAAAATTCATTGAGTACTAAAATCGACTTCTGAGACACCTATAAAATGGATTAAACTATGGAATCATTGGATAAGGTGAAGGTGGAACCTTTGGTGTTCACCAAACCCTGCAACACTAGAACAAAAGCACTGAATGAAACTACCAGAAGATTGATTTAAAACAGATTAAAAGATAGTGCATCTTTACCTAGCAGATAGTGACCTTCTTGAACTTGCTGCCACAGGAGTTCATAATGTACCAGCAGGTTCAAAAAGAGATTAAACAAATTCATGAACACCTTGTCCAGAAACCAATAATGAAAAGACAGGGCTGAAATGTACCCTCTGACATCACTAACAGAGCTGCGGAGGCTGGAAAGGTACGAAGGGAAGAGACCACAAAAGGTGATCAAGCTTGAGTGCTGCCTTTTGATAGCAGCTTCTCTTGCCATTCTTGGAAACAGAGTACTGTGCTAAGTGGACCATGGTCTGACCCTGCAGGAAGTTTTCTGAGCTCTTGTGTTAAAAGTCAAATGTAATTCAAAGAAAGAGGAAAATGTGAAGAGAATAAAGACAAAATAAAGAGAGAGAATGGAAGGGGAAAGGGAAGGGGAAGGGAAAAGAGCAGTTATGACACAGTATGTGTATAAATATAAAAAAGGTACATTTTAATTCATATAAAGCTAATGTTTCCGAACTGCCAGGTATATGATAAACCTCAGTAATAAAATAAAAAAGGAAAACTGTGCTTGTGATTTACTCCACAAAATTATGTCCACAAAAAATTATTACTTCATGCATTTTTACCAAATGTAAACTTTTCTTTTCCAATAATTATCATAGAGGTAGTAAACAACCCTGTAAATCATGCCTTGTTCTTGAGCATGGAGAACTCTCAAACTAATAATCCCTTTCTTTTGTGTAGAAGTCTGGGTTTAAATGTTATCAGGAAACAGTCATTACAGCCTCTGCCAAAAAATTAACTACAACCATTAGCAAAATAGGATAGAATAAAAGCAAGTTGACTGCAAGGAAATGGATATTTTAAAATAACTGCAACAAGGCACCTTCTTATGTGCTGCTAAAGTAACTGACTGATATGACAATAAGATGAAAGACCCCAGAAAAGGAAGGAAAATTCACATTTGAACTAATCAAGATATTACCTGATTGCATGCTCTCTACTGTGTGATTGCTTTCTATGTCACAGAATTGTTTTTATTTCATTGAATGGAATCAGTAAGAATGATATGGGATCTGTGACCTAATGATCCATAACAATTTTTCATCCTTCCTGCTACAGAAAGAGAAGACTGATCTACCATCATCTCTAGGAGCTTTGAGATTATTCCTGACCACATTCAGAAAAGAATTTGGTTCACTCCGTGATGCCTGTTAGTAATATCATTTTCTTCCTCACTTCATTCTCCTCTTTCTGCTATATCTCCTCACCCTTGTTTCAACCACAGGATAGCCTAATTAGTCAAGAAGACAGATTTGTTCTATTACAACGCTGATAGGTCCCTGCAGACAGTTAGGCAACTTCATACAGCCCAACAAAAGCATGTGTTTGCAGTGACTTGAGTCTCTGACAATAAGCTATACTTTTTTTTTTCCAGTGATGAGACAAGTGAAAAGCATCAGATATAGAGAATACATTATTCATCCTTGTTGTTCTTCCTTTCTGTGTTTTGCCCATAAATCTTAAGATCAGAAACCTACAACAGCAGTAATAATACCTGATCATCACAGCAAGCATTTTCTCTAAAAGGGACAGCGGATACCATTCTTAAATGCTACCTTAATAATTTTCCTTAATTTATTTTTTCTTTTTAATCTAAGGCCAGTGAGAAAGGGACTAGAGAACATCGTTAAAACCAAAATCTTGTCTTCCCATGCCACCATAAAAGTAATACCGGACATATTTAACTCTGGCTAAGGCCACACTGCATCCTCTTCAGAACAATACCACACAATTCTAAAGTAAACTGCAATTAAATTAACACATTTTAAAAGTGGAAAAATCAAAAGAGATCCAAATGATTGTACAGTATATGTAAACAATCTGAACTCCAAAGCAATATAAAGTAATTTCACTTGGACTATTAAGGAGGTAATTTTACAACACTCAAGCACTTGTGCCTCAAATTTAAAAAGAGTCTAATAAGAACATACATTGAAAACTTTCTGAAAGTTTCCCTAAAAATGAAGAACCATACACAACTGGAAAAGAAGCATAAATTGCATAAAAACCTAACCTGGCTAGAAAGGATCTGAAAATCCATGTTAAAATATGTATGCTTGCACATACACAGAAAACATGAGCAATGACAGCAATTAGTTTAAATCAGAATTCTAATAAGTAAGGGTAGAAGATGAATACACTGCATTCCAGGAGATCTAAGGGTTTTTCTGCATGTTAGGTATGAAAGAAGTCTAACAGTGCACTTGATCAACTATTATAAGAGAATGTAAAACTGTTAATTATATTAAAGGAAAAACAGAACCATCAAATAAAAATGTCTGTTTTCTACTAAGGGAAAACCAAATGATATATTTGCATTATGCTAAAGAATAATTGCGATACAGTTTTCTGTTCCAAAATATTAGCTCGCAAGTATATAAATCCACATACACTAATGTTGAGACATTTTTAAACAGCAGGGCCAATAAACTATGCTCAAGCATCTTATAAGAGTTCTGGACTATATATGTTGATTATCAGTACCTCCTAAACACCAAGACAGTTCCAGAGAATTGCAGGTAAATTTGATTGGTAAAAGGTAGAATTAGGAAATGAAAAAAAGCAAATATATGTTCAGCTTTTATACTGAAGGGACTGTTGGTGGACTCTGAGAATCTATTCAATGGTTTTCTAAATGTTTTGCAAAAAAGAATGGAGTAATGATGTGGCAATGTTTAATGGATTTTTAATATTATTCAGGGTATTCAAAAGTAACAACACATGGGAAAAGTTGCAGAAGTGCATCACACTACTGTGACTGGGCCATAAAATAGCAGACAAAATGCAACATAAGTAGTACAAAATAAGAGTCATGGGAAAAACAACTTTAACTGAACACTTACAAAAGCAGCTTTAACCTTAGTTACTACAACTTCAGAAAAAGATAAAGGAGTTGCTGTGAGCAGCTCTTTGAAAAAACAAATGATAGCAGTGGTTGAAAAGGCAAATAAAAGGGCAGCAATTATTAGGAAAAGAATAGAGAATCAAGCATCATGATGACATTGTATGAATCTATGATATGCATATTTCTTGATTAGTTCATGCATTTTTTTTCTCCCCATCTTAAAATAACATCCAAAGAACAAACCCCCATCTTGATAACATTCCTCCTAAGCCTTCTCTTCTCCAGGCTGAACAGCCTCATCTCTCTCAGCTTTTCTTCAAATTAAAGATGTTCCAGTCCCTCAGTCATCTTTGTGGCTCTCCTCTGGACTCACTCCAGTAAATCCATATTTCTTGTGTACTGGGGAGCCCAGGACTGGACCCAGCACTCCAGATCTGGTGTCACCAGCAGTGGGGAAGGATCACTTCTTGACCTGCTGGCACGGCTCTTCCTAACATAGCCTAAGGCACGAAACCATGACCAGGTCCAGCAAAGTACCACTCAAACCCCTGAGGAAGTCTAAGCCCTGACAGACCTATGCCTCTGACATACTGACCTATGGTAACATTGCAACCATCAGAGTTGCCTCGACAACACATCAAGAAGCCCTGGAAAACTTCTGTTTTCATGGTTATCAGGGAACCCACCAAGAGCAGCGCTTGAAAGCAAAGAAGGGAAAAAGAGGACCATGGTGAAAAGCAAAAATGTAGAGCTGCTAAGCAGAGTAATTGCACCTCTGTGTGCTGAGGAACACCTCTGATGTTCCAGAGAGCAGAACTACCCTTAGAACAGTACCCAGTAACCGAGCAACTTCCCAGGGAAGGAGGGCATACATCTCCCTGACCTTGTCTATTATCAAGCAGGAGTATGCAGATGATAACACTGAGAAGAGTAGTCACTACCCCTGGAGAGCAGAAGGCCTCCTTTCCTTGAGACACGCAAGGGTCAGCAAAGGACAACAGCCCTGGTGAGCTGATATTTGCTGTGGCTGGTGCCAGAATGAGTGAAAAATAACCAGAAGTGTGATAAAGAGTCATGGCTGGAGTATATCTGGTAGAAAAAAAATTAAAATAGTGAAGAGCTTGAACAAAGGAAACTTGGATTTCCTCTGCACAGATCAATAGTCTACAGATCAATAGTGTCATTTAACAGCTCAAGACAGAGTCCGCTGCAAAGGAAATACGGGGAAAATTGAAACGACTGAGCAATATGACTCCACTTACAGAAACCTGATAACCTGAGTGAATGGTTTTTTGCAAATTATGTTTTTTCCTAAGCATCTATTTTTGGGCAAACCAGAGAAGAAATGCACGAAATTGCCAAGGAAAGGAGGCTCTCAATGACTGCCATGAAATACCGTGACTGTGTGCAGAGTGGTAATAGCATAATGTTAATGGAAAGGAAGGAAACAGATTTCTTCTTAAGGAGAGCTGCCAAAATACGACATAACACCTCCTTGGAAAATGTTATTAATCATAGAAACAACATGATTAGACGTGTATGATGTCAGAAGAGTAGACAAAACTGTGTTAAGATAGTCTAAACTTTGAGGGGAAAAAAAAAAGGAAAAAAAACCATAGCATTTAATTGCCACAAGGCTAAGACAGGTTTTGTAGCAATTACGAAAAATCTGTGTTATCCCGCTGTGACACACCTTTCCCAAAGGTATTCAGATCTTCTGTTAATATATTCCCAAAGACTTTAATACAGGGTGAGATTACCACTCTGGTTGTTGCACGGTGCCTTTGGGACCTCAGCCTTTCATCCTGATCAGGGCTTTCTATTTGCAACCCTGGCTGTTATGCCCATGAGTCTGCACGTGCCAAACCAGGGTTGCTTTGGTGGGTTCTCATGGGAAAGGATTGCCACTGGCATGGGTCTCACCTCTTTTTTCCCCTTTTCCCTCTCTTCAGTTGCGGTTTTTGGTTTACATTAGGGGACCCAATAATGAGCATGCAGAGAGCTTAACAAACGAGTAGCATCCAGCACCTGCCCCTCACAAAAGCATGTTCTAGTCAGCACTAACAGCATCATGTGCGTGAACAACCATCCAGGAGTCTGAGCAGGCCCTGAAGAATACCGTGTAGTCACTATGGGAAAAGCACTACAGGGAGAACCAACCCCTGCACTAGAGAGGGACATACAAGGAAGGATGCTCATCTGGAGTCTCCCTGATACTTGTCCTCCTAACTGGCCAGGGGGGAGAGTTTGTCCTTTCCCTTTTCTGCCTCTCTCCAATTTTGTTTGTGTTTCTTCACCACTAGAGTCAAGGCATGCCATCAGCTACAAATCCTGCCAATAAATCTTTGTGCATGGGAACTTGCCCCAACATTCTTTTCACAACATTGTCCTACACCTCAACTTTTGAAAACCACAAAGTGATTTCCAGCTTCAGAAAGTGGTCAGGTTTTGGGAGCCACTAAGGCTACAACCTTGACATGGACCCCGGGGAGCAACACTGCTAGCAACCTGGATGCTGCTTCCATAAGAAGAAAGTACTGTTGTTGTGAAAACAGCAGCCCAAGTTTCCTTTCCCCTTTCACTCCAAACAAACCTTCTGGCAGGGCAAAAGGCAGAGGTGTGAGATGGAAACGTTGAACATTAATGGACATGTGTACCAAATCAAGTAGTAGCAGTAATCATCATCATCTCTTTTGCAGTTTTGACATCTAAAAATTGTATGTATTTTTACTCATACCACTCCCCTGAACAAAATAGAGAGACGGAGAGGGTACTCACACTTTTTTTTCCCCACTGCCCCATTTTTAAAGCAGCCTTTTCCAGAAAAGCTAATCACTACTAGATTCAAGGACACGGATCAAAGCTGTTTATTCTCTAATACGGATTTCATTTCAGTTGCAATTCAAGAAAAAAGATGTGGGTAAAATAATTTCATAGTAATTAATAGAAATTTAACCTGTTTTGATAACACAGATAGGCCTCCACTTGAGAAGGTCTGTCAGAGGTTTGGCCTTTTTTACCTGAAGACTGAAAGAAGAAGACTAAACAGGAGAGAAACTACACAGAAATTATATTAAGGCTTGAATTTAACCTGACAGCCAAGCAGATTCACCATTAGAAAAGTCATCCCAAACTTCTCTCTCTGCCTGCACACTGTTCAAGGTCAAATGCTTTCCTCAGCTCAGGTTTTCACAATGAGCTGCTTTTCCTTCTAAATCCAAACCTTGTTGTCATAATGCAGCTGGGATTTCTTCTCCAGAGATTTTTGTGGATTTCTTTTGGAACAGTGAATATAACAACGTGGAAATCAATCAAAAATGGCAATGCAGATGATATCTTTGTTGCTGAGAAATTCTCAGATGAATTTCACACACACGTTTTGTCATGAAAATGAAAAATATAATCCTGGTCATTTGAGTATATAAGTAAATAATTATAAGCTGATATTACTTTAATGTAACATCTGTACTTAAATTAATATTATGTAAAATTTAAAGCAATTTTGCAGCGGTGGAGCATATCCTTAGGCTGAGTGATTTTAATAATCTTAATAATCCTGATTTTAAATACAGAATTCTTCACATTCAAAATATTGTAATTATTTTTATAAAGTGTTTATTGATTTAATGAATAATGTAGCCCCAGATACTCACGGACTAGTGATCATGTGCAATTCTTAATTGCAGCTATCTTTTAATTACAAAGAGATTCATTATGTAGCTATAGGATTAGTTAAATGTGGTAGACTAAATTAATCCCAGCAGGATAAATACAGAGAAAAAGTTAATCTAGTCTGTTTTATCAAGCATGGGTTTTCATGTATTACTGCACTGCAAATATTAAAATTAGTCAACAATTAATTCACACCTTATTTTGCAGAAGGTTCCAGCCATTGCTTGCTGAATAGATTGTGTTATTTTGTTTCACACCTTCCTTTTCACACCTTTGACACCACAAAGCTTTTTTCTCCTCAAAAGTTCTTGTGGAACAATTTGTATGGAAGTTTGGGTCCCCAAAGGAAATACTCAACATCCCAGAAAACTTGTCAGAAGTTTCCAGGAATAAGAATAGCACCTTTTTACAGTGAAACATGTCTAGGCAGTGTATACCACACACATAGGAAATTTATCTGAAGAACTAAATGTTTGGCATGTTTCTCTACTTGATAGAATCACAGAGTAACCTAGGTTGGAAGGGACCTCTGGAGGTCATACAGTCCAAACTCCTGGCTGGTTACAAAGACAGATAAAGTTCAGATTGCTCTCTTTTTTGACATATCCAATCCCAAACCACTATTGTGCCCAGACCTCCAAATCCAGTCAAGGTCCTGATCTTAGTAGATATGACTGGAAGAAAACAACTGCCAATATTAGAAGAGTCATATGGTGTTAAAAAACTAACGGTCACATTCTGCTTAAATTATACCACAGTCTCACTCAACAGAACTGCACGACTCTGTCCATGAAAAAATAGCTGGAAAATAAAGGCAAGAATTTACAGATGTTGCTGGGAGTGCAATGATGAAAGAGACCCTCCAACAGAAGCGTGAAACACAAACACGCTCTTCGCAATTATTACGACAATATAGTAGTGACCTTCTCTCTTTTTTTTTTTTCTCTATCTGATTGTTCACACAAACAGAAATAGATGGAAACACACAGACATTCACATTAACAGACATGGCTAAATTCTATCTCCTAAGAAATGTTTGTGGATCATAATATAAAAATCAATGGAAACAATGCATGGCTTGTAAAAGAAGAATACGGTCATAAGACAACATTCTCACTGTATTTCCAAGGAGACTCGCCAATTACAATGAGTGCTCAACACCAATCCGAAGTCACTACTGACCTGATTTAGTGCTAACAAAATAAATAAAAAAATATGCCATGTATTTCAGAAGCAGCTGGACTTCACAACACTCCATGACAGTAGTAAGTGAAAAAAAAATAATCTATTCTTGCAGTCAATTCAAATGCCCAAGCATTTAAATAACTCAGAGAAATAAACTGAAGTTTAACTAAACACAGGTCTCGGATCTCACATTTCTTTCCCAGGCAACCTATCCAGATGACTAACACATCCCCACCGCCAACAAATCTATGCCGGCATATATTCTTACACAAACTCAGCTGCCTCATTCCTTCTCCCTGAATGGATCCAGCTGCCTGATTAGTGGTACAGAGGAATCCTACAACACCAAGCACGAAGAAAGCTTCATTCGTGTCAGGAGCAGAAGTTTCCTCTATTTTGCTTTGTCCTCTCCCAGATCAAAAAAAAAAAAAAAAAAAAAAAAAAAAAAAAAAAAGGAACTACTTGGGAGCAATGGGATATATTTTTGCTTCTACCCGTTAGCGTGACAACTGTCTCCTACTATTGCAGAGGAAGGTTAAAAGTCAGCCATAGCAAAGTGACTGATTACCAGTGTGTCTAATCTAAACCAGTAAACCACAGGTATTAATTCCACTTAAATGACTGGATAAAGCAAGATGGACAAGCTACAGCTGTAACATACAATGTAAGATTCAATGACTGAAAAGACTATATACAGAGCGCAAACACTGCCTTGACCCGTGAAGGCAGGTGTTTCACCTCATGTTAGGCTGGCAATTTGTAGGTTAATAATTTAACACAGCACCAAGTCTTTCAACAGTCCAGTGAGAGGAGACTTGATAATTATCTTTGCCATCAGGTAGGAGCAGCTTTTCTCTAGGCGAGAAAGGAGAAAAGGATGATGATGTGAATCTGAACAGAACCACAGGCCAGACTGGGGGGAAAGGAAACATACAAGTCCAGATCAAATTTCTGTTCCATGAATAAAAATGTAGAGTGTGCGTAAGAACAGGTTTCCTGTGCATAAGAACATGATGCCCAGCCACATGATTAGATGGATGCTGCAAACAACTGGACAGACTGACGCCCTGGAGTTGATCTAAGGATAACTAAACCTAAGTATGATCTTCCTTTATTTGTTGTATTCCATCTCAAAAACATTTGCAACTGTGTAGCTTTCTGTTTTCCTGTTCTGCAAACAAATTGCTTATTTTACAATAATTTTAACCCGGTCTGTGTTATGACTGATTGGTAGGTAACTGACAAATGCTATCCCTGTCAAAGTGGTAATCGTTAAAAATGAGATACTGAATCACGCTCTCATAGCACTCAGTGCAACTCCAGATAATGTAAAAATAAGTGTTGAGCAAGATAAAATGCTTGGAAACAGGGTCAGTGGGAGTTTTTACAGAAGAGATGTCTTCTGATGATAAGCGCAGACCAACGCCTTCAGAAACACATGAGCAAGGGCTGTACCTCCAAGAGTCTCCCAGCAAGTTTGGACCACCTATGAAGATAATTCAGTTTATTTAATCTATTCCCTTGCATCAGGAATCATAATTCATATCTGTTTGGCTTTTTTTTCACAGTTCATGTTAAGGACGTCAATGAAAGCAAGGTAGCTGCACCAAAATGCCAAGTGGGTGACACAGAACAACTAATTCTAATATACTGGATGCTAATACACAGGTGCTACTATTTTAAGGTGCAACACAATTATGTCAGAAACATGATATAGCAATCAGTAATCTCCGAGGAGTAACAGGCAGGTTAGGTAAATAACATTATCCTTGGTGCTGGAAATAAACCAGTGTACACCCTAACAGCATCTGAAAGATATGTCAGGACTTACCAAGAAGGGGAAACGTATAGAAAATCACATAACACAAGATTTCAGTGTTCCCATACTCCTAAAATTTCATAAAAGTACTTCTGAACTCCCATTACAACATCTAATTATACACATCTTACAGACACTGTACTTATTTCGCCAATATGACAGGAGAAATCTGAAACAGAACTCCACAGCTCCGAGATGCAATTTTCTACACTTTGAGGTACTAATGGACAAATCTCAGAGTTATTCTGCATCCAGTCCACCTCTGCAAGTAGCCTTTTCCTACAGGAATAGTTTCGTGAAAGCTTTAGCTACAAATGGAAAGAAGCATGAATTAAAGATGACAGGATTAAAACTTAAAAACAGGCCACTATTAAAAGTGGGGCTTTCAGTGGCACCTTTTACAATCAATGCTCCTCAGAAAAACAGCTCTTATGAGAGACAGCTAACTACATGTGCAAGGCTGGCAATATTTGTCACCGCTGTACTAAAGTTGAGTAAAAAGATAATTAATGTCTACCCTCATCTATTTCTAGGTGAAATTATCATTATTCCAATTATAATTTTATTTTTACCACAGACACCATAATTTTTATTCCTGAGACATTTTTAGTGTATATAAAAGCCATGAAAATGTTTCTTCTCCAGATCAAGGCATTTTCATTTAGATCTTGATATAAGAGTATATGTTCTCTACTATACATCATAGAAATTCTTAGACTAAGGAAAACCCTCCCAACCACTGGCACCAAAGCCTAACAGTAAAACGTCCAGTGATATTACTACAGATATGTACAAGGATTTTACCTCAGATTGTATCCTGGAGATTCATGGCCTAAAGAATTAAATTTGCCCATTCCTTTCACTGGAATACATCAGTTTTCCCTGGTTGTGATGCAAAGTTACAGAAACTATGTACTTCTTTCTCAGTAGTTTCTTTCCTCTTTTTAAGTCTTACCAACGTAAGAGATTGGATTGTTTTTTTTCTGTAAACATGCAGAAACTATGCTCTCTGGAGTCAGTGTAGCTTTATCAAATATAAAAAAAAAAAAAGGGTATAGTAACTTGACTTTCATCACAGCACACATCCTACAGAAAGGGAAAAAAGAAGGCACTGTTCTTCTGTTGCTGCCACATTCTATGTAGTATGGAAACATCTGTCAATGGGGAAAAAAGGGTACAATTTAGTGCAGATGGGATTGAATGGGACTTGGAAATTTTGAGAACGCAAGAGTTCAAAGTCTTCTTCCATCCTCACGTATGAAAAGCCAAATCACTCATACCCTTCGAAACTTTAGTCAAGGTGGTTTACAAGGTTGACTTCAAAATAATAGACATCTTCAGTACTATACTTGTCACTGTTCATGAAATAACAATGCTTTTTATCCCATGATTTTCTTTTACACAAACAGCAGAACAGAAAATGTTGTTGGGGAAGGAAAAAGTACAGGCTTAATTCTGTTCTCACCTGGTTATTCTAAGTTGGTAGCAGGGGAGTTATTTTTGATACATAATAGCATGAGACCAGACTCAAGTTTGACAAGTTAGGAACAGATTTGGATTCAGGCAGTCAACCCAAAATTTCTTTTATTTCTTTATTTTTATATTTTATTTTTATATTTTATTGACTTTACATACTTTAGTACGCTCATTTAACTCATTGAAGTAGCTGGGCAATAGCTAAAAAAAAAATCTTGGAGAAATGATCAATAAGGTGAAATTGAAGCTAGGAGTAGCACAACCCCCCAAAACTTCAGAATGCAAATAAGTAAAAGTGAAAAATATTTAAATTAAAATGTTATCAGATTGGATAAAATTATTTTACCTGTCTAAAATGAATGAGAAATCACAGTGCCCAGTAGCTAGAGTGTGGTTTTATCAACAACACTTTTCTTTTGCAATACAATGAAGGTTTTTTTCTTAAATCCACTTATTTTGTCCCATCCTTTTTTTTCAGGCCCACAGACTTATTCACATACTTAGGCACTGGAATAAATTAAACAGTGCAACAGTTTTTGCAAAACTGGGCATTTTCAGTATGCTTTATCTTCTCTCCCTTCCCCCTTCACACTTCTTCCCTTACAGTTTGGAAATACTTACTGAACCAAACATTCGAGTTTTGCCTAAAAGAATCACCGATGAACTGCCAAGAAATCAAGGAGCATGTTCTAATGTGGAGCCTGAGAGGCAGCCCACAGAGCCACAAATGATTCCAGAGCTCCACCTTGATAGAAGCAACCTCTGCATTGCTCAGGAAAGTAATAATTTTAAATAATTTCATCTGTCTTGCAGTATTTCACAGAAATATGCAGAAAAATATCTTAAAGATATTTGACAGAGCTCTACACATGCTACCATAGGTGGAAGTTTGAAATGGAGAATAAAAGATTGGTTTTATAGCTCTTACACAGCTACCTAAAATGGGTTATCAACATCTAAGATCACAAAGGTTCAATACATTTGATCATGCTAGGGATAGAAAGAGGCTCTGAGCAATGGTCAAAACCCAGGAATCTCCCTTTTCAAAAGGTACTAAATAACTATTGTTAGCCTGGCTATGTTATTCTATGTATAAAGAAAATGTCTATGCATTTTCAGTGTAAGAATATGAAGGAATATGATGTCCACTGTAAAAACACTCTTCTCTATTCCCAAATTCACTATCCTCTATTCCCAAATGCCTGTTAATGTCATAAAACATAATTACATCATCTTCATGATGACATCAAGTCTTTGCCTCTTCCAGTCACTGCATGGTTTAGGGTTGGGGGGTGGGGGGGGGAGTTGGGGGTTTTGATTGACTGTCAGCAGCACAAAGCTGATACTAGAAAACATTAACTCTGCCTTAAAAACAAAGGGAAAACCCACAGACCCAAGCCAAGAAGGCGAAATAATTTGCAGAAAAGGGAAGGAGGAAGCAGCATGCTAGACCTGAACTAGCTAGCTCTTCTTTTTAACTTTTTGTTGCAAGCAAAATGGTGTCAACTTGTGAGATTTTTACTTAATGAGTTGACAAAATCAATTTCTGATCACTGCTTTGGTTACTGGAGAAAAAAAAAAAAGAACATGAACAACTAAGCCAGTGGTTCTCTGGTGTGGGCCACCCGCAGCCACTGTCCCTCAGGGCTGTCCCTGCCCCAGCGTGGGTTACTCACGGCCACAGTCTCTTCAGAAGGGTGCCCATTTGGGATGGAGCACCTTATTCCAGGAGGACACCTCCAGCCACGCATCTCATCGGCAGCCTCTCCCTCCCCGTGTCTCCCCCAGAGCATCTCCCTGCCTGCCTTCCCTCCTCCCCCCGGCTCCATCTGCCGCTCCAGGGGCACTGCATGCTGCTGCGGCTGGCATGAGATGGGGGCTAACACCAGTTCCAGAGCTGTCTGGACCTCTCTGTAACTAGAATAGGACACCCCACTGTCAACCCCTGCCACGTTTGCCCCACACAACTCCCCAAGTCGCTCAGTTACATGGTGTATCTTCTGAGTTTTGGTTATTGTTAGCTTGCTGCTTGTGAAAAAAACAGAAGAGTCTTCTGTCATCATTTATATATAATTGTTCTCATCTATAAATAATTAAAAGCACAAATGCATATTTACAAGAATCTATAGCTCGGCTAATGTTTTAATTTCTAAGTAAGCCAAATAAAAGTTCTCAAGGTCTTTCCCACACAAACCTATCAGACTCATCCAGCTGCCAGCACCAGGCAGAATTGTTTATCACAGAGAAAATGCTTACTCTTTTAAATACGCTGCAACACACATGCCTCTGCACGCACTAGCAGAGTGGAAAAGAAATCTAAACAGGACACAAAGACTTCCATTAATGCAAGAAATGGAAAACAAAGAGTGACAATTACTTAGTTATGAGGCTAGAAAAGGTAATAAATACCACTACTTATTCATAGTACTACTTAATTAAATAAAAATTATCATACCCCAGTATTTTGGAACATTCCACTTCAACACTTTTTAGTTATTTGTGTTGCAGAAAAGCTTAAAAATTAACAAGCACAGGGCAGGCAGAAGTCTGCATCCAAACTCAGCTCCACTGAGGTTCCTGGGCTCCAGATTTATTTGTTTCTCATTCATAACAAAAAGCTCCTCCTGCTGGATTGTGTGAGCTAGTGTCCCACCCAGATGAGTAATTCCATATCAAAAACCCCATACCATAGATTGGCAGAGCAGAAATATATACGACTAGGGCATCAGTGTTAAGAAAAGACTAAGTAAAGCTAAGCTAAACTAAGCTTTGCTAAGCTAAGCAAAGCATAGGTTACTATATATGCCACAGTGGCAAAGCCATAGGTCTCATTTCTGTCAGTAATTAATTATGACCAGTGCCCTCAAAAGCTGTAGAAATTTGTTTGACTTTTCAAGCTGAAATACTCTACCAAGGTGCCCTTGTTTGTCCAGAAACTCTGAAATGAGCCATTAAAACAAGGAACAGTAAAACTGACTTTCAAATTTTCCTTTTGATTTTAGTAAATAAGGAAATGAAATTCTAAATAAAAATTCAATTGTTTACAAAACTAAGTTTGATTACATCAATAATAACCTAAGAAAATAATTTAAAACTTTGTTGTTGTTTTTTTAATGGCATTCTTCCTTTAAAGGCTTCCCTTGGAGAAACTAAAATCTGCTGCTTTAAGCACTTCTCTTAGACAAATAAGTAGGTCCACTGACCTTAGAAATAAAACACTTCACACCTCCTGATGTGTCATTAATTCCATCCTCTGGGGAGGTTATGGAAAAATAATAATTAATGTACTGCCAGAAAATGGTCTCAGATTTAAGGCTGTTTCCTTAGCTACCAATTGATGTGTTAGTTATTTTCCTTTTATTAAATGTGTAAATCAATGGTCACTATTTTTTAATGGGGATAGTAAATAGCTTTTTGATTTAAACTGCCAGCTTTAAATCTGGACCCACATCTCCACTCAATAATAATATTCTCTTGAAGTGTTAGCCTGTACGTCAAACAAAAGCTTCAAGTATAGATTCTGCTTTTAATAAAAGGATTCTTTTAATTTTCCTCTATGAATTCTAGCTTTTTCACAAGAACTTTCGAACCACATAAGATATGCACTTTAATCTGTGATTTTTTACTTGAAACTCCAACCCTTGAAATCTTGAGGAGAAATTTACACTAATTCTTCAGAGAAGAAAGCGAGACACTAATGTTGAAAAGGTAGCTAAAATTCCCTAGCATGAGTAATACAGCATCCTCTCCCTTACATCTTTCTTATTGCTTTTCTCATTTTTTTTTCCTTTATTTTTAGATTTGCAAAGCAAGGATAAAGATACTGCTTTCAGAATGCTCTCAGGTTATTTGGCACAATTAAAAGTACTTCCAGAGAAATGTCACATCACAGTAAGATTAGTTACCAGCAGCATTTAACATGGTTTCTTTCCTGTTCTCATTTAAATTCTTTCATGGTAATTTACTTCTTCAAAGGCTTATTTAAGACAGGTGTCACTGTGTCCTAGTGGTCAAAAATTTTGCCTTGAATTTTCTATATTTACTGCTTAACAAAATCCAAACAACTTTTTCTCTTTCTTGTCTTCCTCTAGGACTCCATTTACCAGTTGTTCCCAGACAAAAATGAGAACAGCGACAAGACACTGCTACAGCATTTCTAGCCTATTTTGTCTTCTCTCTGACATACTTCCCTCTTCAAAAAGCTAGCAAGCCTACATAATACAGAAGCACTGTTAAAACCTGTGGTTTTACAGAAAAAAGACCCCCTCCATACAAACTGTAAAACTAGATGCCTGGAGACAAAAGAGCCTTGAAGAGTGAATAGAGAAGGAGCCAGGAGGAGGGGAGCAAAGGGTCTTGAGGGTCACCACTCCACCTTCTTCAATGTGATCATCTTCATCCCTCAGGGGAAATCAGAGCAGCAGCTTTCCAAATGCTGCCAATTCAGTGATGTATTTACATTTTGCCAGCAGCGGTATAAAACTCACCTCCCTGAGCCTTCAGTCCTCTTTCATAGCATGTCCCCATGCTAACGTATGAAAGGGAAGCTAGTGGACAATCTCCCATAACTGGCTTTTTCAGGGAAATCCTCTTGTGAGGGCAGTACAAATATTACAGTGCCTCTGTATTGCTGAAAGAAGACACAGTGCTCCCTGGAGTGAAAAGGATCCTCTGGATGATCTGATTCTTTTCCTTATTTACACTAACTCAGTGAATGCTTGCATTGTTGAAGCTAAAGCAGCTGCTTGCTACCACCAATGTGCAAGAAGAACCAAGTTGTGCAAGACTGGTGAAATGCTTTCTCAACCAGAATATCAAGGTTTTGCAGTAGCCCTGTACTAAAATGTTTCCATTTACTATTCCAGTGCAAATGCTCTTCTGTAACAGCAACTGTAACTCATGATGCACGTGTTAATGAAATGTTACTGTCATTTTCATCAAAACAGAGTGTTAATATGATGCAAAATTCTATTGATGTTTCATTTTTAGATTGCTGACTTTCATAAATATCTTCTGAGAATAAGGAACTAAGATGCAGCATCCAGAGTTACTCATTCTGCCAGCAAGCTCCCCAGTCATCTCTGCCAAGAACAAATTTGTTCTGATGCAAACATTCCTCTTACTTCCACTCCTGAGACAATGTGTTACCTACAGTTTACGGCAATCAAGAAAAAAATGTGTGTTGATTTACTTCCGAAGTAAATACAAATCACTAATCACTGTGGAGTTTGGTTAAACATGCTTCATGCCACCATGTTCTCTTTTTTGACACAATACTTTATGTTTTGTACTGTCTTATGAAAAGTGGGAAAAGGATGAACAATGCAATGGCATAGTATGGTTGCTCATTCACAGGGTAGGGAATTAAATAGGGCCTTTCATCCATCCAACAAATAATTTTCCTGGTGTGGCAGCACTGTTGCACTAGTATGTTTAGGAAGCCCAATCCTCTGAAAAAACACCTCTGAAGAGGATGAAACTTAATCTGGAAGGGAAAATGGTCCCAGTTGTTGGGGGGTTTTGGTGGGTATTTTCCTTATCAAAAGACCAGGCTCTTTCTGCACATACTGATTACTTCCCAAATTGTCCTTTCCCAAGCACATTCTTGCAGTGTCCTTGCAAGGGACAGCAGGCTCCTCAGGCTCAGCACTGTTCAGACAAATCTTTCTGCCGCTAAACCAAACAATCTTTATCTCTTATTGCTTGTACTGCCTCCCAAGCTGTCCAAAAAAACCCCACCAAAAAACCAAAAACACCAACAAAACAAACCAAACACCAACAAAACCCCAGAAAGCAAATAATAATAACAAAAAAGACTAAACAAACAAAATTGTCAGATCGGCTTTGCTTCAGACTGAAAAAGACTACTTTCCCCCTGATTTCAGGTTTATTCAGAAGCAGAATATACTCTGTTTTATATACTCTATAGCTCTTCTGTTTGCCTTCCTCAAGACCAGAAATTCTTCTTAGGTGAAAACCAGGATTGTCTGATGCTCGAGTCTGTAGCTGTTTTACTGAGAATCATAAGACACAAAAATTAAAAATACTTACATTTTCTCCTCTTTCTAAATTTGACTTTTACTTCCTTTATTTATTTACTTTAAAAAAAAACACACACAATTTTTTCCACTTGTCTTTCACAGAATCATACAATGGTAAGAGTTGGAAAGGACCTTAAAGACCATCTACTTCCAACCCTCCTGCCATGAGCAGGGACACCTCCCACTAGATCATGTTGCTCAAAGCCCCATCCAGCCCAGCCTTGAATAATTCCAGGGATGGGGTTTCTACCCAACACTGTGAATGTTTCAAAACATGAGGTTTCTTTCCCCTTCCCATGCTCTCTTCTACTGAAGGAAAGCAGTATTTCCTGGCTTCTCAGTTTATAGTACCAGCTCTGAAGACAGAGCCCAAGCAGCATGTCTGGAAAAACAGTTACTGGGCAAGCACAATATACACCAGTGTGAAAACCACCATGCTGGGTGAAAGAGATGTGTACCCAGAGCCCTCACACCCTGCATAGGAAGATAAACCCATTGCTCCTGGTACGATCAAACACGTAACACACCTGCAGCCAGCCATACTGCATCAGCTAGCCAAGAACAACTTCAAACCATCAGCTTACAGAGGTGTACAAAACCGGGAACAAACCTTCTAAACCACCACCAAACAGTGAAACATACCAGCTTCAGAAACAGGAAGTTCCACCCATTCAAGACCCAAAATTTCAAAAAGCACTAATATGTACTGAATATTTAAGCAATGGAGATTTTTCACTGAGTAATTAGAGTTATAAAAACCAGGGAGCATTATGCGGCACATTATTTTTAAGTACCCTGCAGACCATACAGAAAATGTCACATCAACTTGCCTAGGTTTAATCATACGAAACCTCCTACTAAAGTTCTCATCAGCAGTAAAAGCACCAGTTATAAACCCATCCTTCCCTCACATACGAAAGACAGCTATCCATTGAGACTACCAATTTATTCCACCCAAATCTGGAAAAAAATTGACTCCACATCCACCGAAAATATTAAAAACTCTTCTTTCAACACAATTCAAGCAATGATAACCATAAGATAAATACAGTACTGACATATGCTATGCTTCTGCTCCCCTTTCATTACTAATGCAAGTTGAGATCACACCATTCCGCAGTAGGACGGATGCCATGAAGCTCTTATTTTTCAACATTGACAAAAAATAGGTAACAAAAATCTGTACCACATAGATCAGTTTTCTTCTAAGTAAAAGAAAAGCAAAGCTCAGTTCTTTGCCTGATTCACATCTACGTAATCAGACAAAAAAGGATTGTTTTCTGTTAAGTAATCCATATGATGATATGAGCAAATCAAGATGATTTGCTCAACAGAAAGGAAAACCAGGTTCTCTCTTATCCCTTATGCTAGCCTGCAAATGTATCAATAAACTATTAATTTATATATAAAACTTCATGAAGATATTCCCTTTTAAGCCATATTTTGCAAAATAATAATTGTTTTGAAATGAGAAACCTC
The DNA here is from genome assembly GCF_001431845.1 of Calidris pugnax. NCBI lineage: Eukaryota > Metazoa > Chordata > Aves > Charadriiformes > Scolopacidae > Calidris > Calidris pugnax. The sequence goes on along the minus strand of NW_015090830.1, from coordinate 1,484,274 downwards.
TTTTACAGGCTTTCCAAGGAGAACAGGAAGATATAGTGCTTTGCAGAAGGCTCCCAGACATCTTTACAGTACAGGCAACATATATAATGGTATCTCACGAAACCATTACTCACTTATTGGCAATTGCAGAGACCAAATTCATTCCCAACTGTGAAACATCCCTTAGCAACTTCAGGAGGTACTTACATATGGGAAAATACCATTGAGATCATATTTAAAAATTTTAAACTCTGTTCAACCCATCTTTGGTTTTTTAAAGGATGTATTCCCAAGTTATCTTCTACTCTTTATACAGGGAATACAAGCCATGCTCGTTGCCCATAAAGTTGAACAAGCTGAGAAATGGTAATATTTGGGCAGAAGAAGAGCATATGCAAAACATGTTTGCCTATTGATAATATGAGAGTTTTGGGGAAAGATTAACAATTATCAATCACTCAGGTAGAAATAAAATTATGTTACTGATTTATTCATAATGAGTTCTAAAATAGTTTTCTCATCAGTCCTGGTTGGTTTTTTCCTCCCTCAGTGTCCTCTAGATTGGAATCAATATATGCTAGCAAGAGAGTCAGTCTCACCCAGGAACATACCAAGTACTAACACAGTTCTGTTTATTTTGCTGTCTGGACTGCAGCTGCCTAAGGTGAATGAAAAGATGCCTGTCTCTCATAAATGTTTGCTGTTGGTGTAACTTCTTTCGCTGACCCTGTTTCCAAGACTAATGACTTCCATTATTGACCCTGTTTCCAAGACTAATGACTTCCATTTCTGGTACAGCATCTTTCATTATGGTATTCACTCAACAAAGCTACAGCAGTGTATCATCAGTCTAAACACACTTGGTGTCTGGCCTCCAGTGCTCATGAAACATGAATTTAAATGCAAGGTAAAAGGTTTCAAATCAGTCATATTTTACACTGGTCTTCTGTTACAGAGGAATTCGGTCCTTAGTGGTTTGGGGTTTGGAGAGGTGGAGGCTACCGTCTTAGGAGAGGTTAGTCTCTCAGTTTTACGAGAGTACATAAATTCAGACAAAGCAACGACCCATACGATTTCTCTAAACAATTCAAGTTTCTGAATGCACAAATCCTTGTGGAACTGCCTGGGAACAACCCTGTTTTAAAGCTGGCATTCTAAAATCGGCTTCAAAAGATATCTGCAGTCCTGTTTTGCTCTAAAAGCTGACGTTTAAAATCAGTCAGAAATTTCAGACAGAATAATTTTTTAACCTTCACACTTCTTGGCAGTTTTCGCTTGTTTTTTCTGTGCACTTTTTAAGATAAAATGTGGTTCTTGAAGAAATCATTCCTTGGCAGTCCTGTTTTTCATTACTGAAAGTTATCTGCAAGAAATGTCTCCTGCCCTGCTAGAGCAGGAATCTCAAATACATCACATAATATGAAGAATTTTTTTGATTGGTTGGATTTAGTATTTTTTATCAACATGTAAAATAATTAAATGCATGCACAGATAAAAGTTATTGTACGTAAAACGTGTTACCTTATAATAATGTGTATGTGCTGCTCACACAGCACATAACTCACACAAACATAACTGGGCTACAGAAGGGGGCAGCTACACAGGACATACCCAGAAATCGTAAAAGAAGAAACCAACCATACCTAGTCCTCACCCAATGTCATATTTTCTGTTTAATGGGTTTTTGTTCCTGAAATAAATACATATTTGTGTTGATTTGCTAGCTGTTGAATGGCTCATTTGTGATAACCTATAGGACCTACATATGACTTAGGAATTCTGATCAATTCTATTTCAGCATGCAGCTTTTACTTAAAAACTGTAAACCAAAAATGTCTCTGTCATGACAGGCTTCCAATAACATCCAATAGATAAACAGCAGTTGCAAAGCCTCAATTGCTTCAAGCAACAGTGGTTGTGATAAGAGGAACCAGGACTTTTTTCCTACCTCCTCTGAAGAGAATGAAGAATGGAATTTCCCACCAAGGCAGAGAAAGAAGCCTGGAAATTTTAAAGATCCCTAGCACTATAGAAAGAATGTCTTTGACTCTTTTGACAATTCTTCAGATTCAGATATCAAGAAACTATCTAGACATTATATATCTAGATAGATAGATATTTTGAATTTGAAAATATGTACTTGCACCTGACAGAGGCTGTAAGGAATTGGAACAAGAAGGAATCGGAACAACCCTCCCACAAGGGAAGACATGATGCTAACCCATCATGCTTATAGGGGCAGAAGGAGCAGCAATTACAACTGGGAAACATGGAAAAAACAATATCCCACACTTTAAATGACACAGGACTTACAAGCACACAGTGAAAAATTCTGTGTAACACAGAACACAGCTACCTAGTGTTTCAGGTAGTTAGTTATTTTAAAACTACTGAAAGCTCTAATAGGTTTCTTTTTCCTGATACTATTTTTAAACATTTAAAAAAAAAATATGCCATAAACTTTTTTTAAGAAGCACATAACAAAGGCCAGGTGTATTTCCCTAATGAGAATGTGACTATGAAATGAAACTGTGAATGTTCAATCTTAATTTTTCATCTGCTGAACTCCTGACAAATCCAGAACAAGTGCTCCTAAACAGCAGATGGCTCATAAATACTCTCAGGTTCCTTGAGCTGCTGCTGTTGCCAGATGAAGCATTCAAGCAGGAATGCTTTACAAGCAGTGATCTAGAGCTTTAGCAACATTGTTCTATAAACTATAAATATACATTCAAATTGACATCTGGAACATCAGCTGCTTTCCTCCTGCATCATCCACCATCCCTTCTGTAGCAACTCAGCCAGTGTTACCTGAAGCAGAGCAAACAGCAAGACTTTCTGCTAAGCATTAGTTCCTTCACATGGGTAAATCAACCAACCAAACATAACTAAAAGACATGCAAAATATTATTCTTGTCTCCATTACATTGATGTCACAGCAGCATAACTATTAGGAAGTTTCCACATTGAATTCTGATGTGGTATTTTGCTGATAGTTACTGGATTGGATTTAGAACTGTTCAGTGATGAAAATGAGAATTCAGAAGTACTCGAACATTTAGAAACACTAAAGCGGGGGATGGTGGGTGGAGGAAAATCTGAATACATGCTTGCTTCATTCCATTTATCCTGCAGTGCTGGTGTATCTCTTTGAAGTGGAGGTATGGGGGAAGAAACTGCATTACCCAAATACCATTTACATAATCAGTTTTTTCACATTTAAAGACGACGTTTCTCTCTGCTGTTACTTTAATTTTTTCCTTGTAATCATACACCTGTGACAATGAACATAAAATATATGTTAATCTCCTCCATCCTTTCCACTTCAAAAGAAGAGGTCCCCTCTAGCAAAGCAAGTATTATCTTTATGGCACTGACAGGAAACCAGTACACCAACTGGCAATTCATTTTTTTTGTCTGAATCCTTTCCCTATCCTTGAGATGAAAGAAATCTCTAGCTACTATTTACAGTTCTGAAGCTCCAATCAAGTACGGATAGCTAGATACATATAAATCACATATCTGTGTCCAGGTTCTGGGGACCGCATAAATAGCACAAAATAATGTGCACATAATAACGTGCACATTCATTTAAACTTTTTTTTTTGCAGCTGAAAACAGAAAGTGTGCCTACATGGAGATTATATTCACAAAGTATGTCTGAAGTTAAGGCTTTGATGCATCTGACAGGAGCTGTGGGTCCGGATTGTGCTGCAAATCTGTATGTATTATTCCATGCATGTGTTTGTCATCATCACTGTCCAGTTTCAAATGAAGGCAGATAAAAAAAAAGTTCAGTGTTTCTATACTGTGGAATGTTTGGATGTTATCCTTACAATTACCAAGACTATACCAGAAGTATTAATTTGTGTCATATTTTCAGGTGCCAATGTCATAGCCTGGATCCCCTGAGGGAGACCTTCAATTCAGCCAAAACTAAGTAGAATTGCCTTCTATGGGTTGCTACACACATTAGCATCACCGTTCAGAGCATTTCACCAACCCTCCATAGCCCAGTGCCCTCTCCACTCTCCTCAGCAGCAAGAACTGATCAGTGCTGGTAACAAAAGAGAGGCAGAGAAAACAGCTCCACAAACATGTGTGCTCTTCTCCCACAGTAATACCTTGAGACCGAGTGCCTGCTGCTGTAAATCCTACTTAAGATCTCCTCTGCTAGGAAATAGAAACACCAGGCTCCCCATCACCCTCAGCCGTTCCCCACTGTGTGCCCAGCTCACCATGCCCCCAGCACTCACTCCTGCCACCCAACACTGAGCAAACCAGTAGCACACAAGGTTCCTCTGTGCTAGCCAGTGATGATGTAGCACACCGCCTGCCTGCTGCACAGGGGGCATGGAAGAGGACAATGGGTCTGTCTGCAGTGATTGCAGCCTGACTCCATATGTACACGTCCTGACGCAGCATAAAGGCACCCCATTTCTTGGTCCAGGTAACAATTCAAGTATCACTAAAGATAAAACATGATCTTCCTTTTCTCAATGTACTGATGGCACAGAAGCCTGTTATCATCCTCCTTTGACCTAAAACATGCTACCTTCTCCATACCCACTTTCTTTCACATCCATATGGATTGAGCATTGGAACAGGCTGCTCAGGGAAGGGGTTGAGTCACCATCTCTGGAGGTATTTAAAAGAAGCGTAGACGTGGCACTTAGGGACATGGTTTAATGGTGGACTTGGCAGCGTTAGGGTAATGGTTGGACTCAATGATCTTAAGGGTCTTTTCCAACCTAAAGGATCCTATAATTATAGCTGTCCTCCAAATAACCAGCTGCACAGGCATGCATCAGACCAGCCACTCTGCTCCCCAGTTTGTCAGTTTACATGTCTTGCTACTGGCAAAACTATGCAGCAGGTGAGCAATCACACCTTTGATAACCTCAACCAAACCGATTTCTTTCTTAGCTGTTTTCCTATGCTCTTTCATTTTTTCAGCCAACACCACGAACACATCTGTGATGCAGCCACAAAGGCCTCTCCAGCTGGAAGAGCTGCCGGAGCCAGCTCCTGATCAACAGCTGGCAGGCAAAAAATGGTGGTGGTGGCAGCAGCAGCCCCGGCCACAAGACATCACTGCCAGTTTGCCAGCCCTTCCTGAGCTCAGGCAGCACTGGGAAATCCTTCCCCAGCCTGCCCTGAACAGGCTTTGCATGCTCTTTGCCACTTCTGTGTTTATCTAAGGCTTGCCAGCTTGTACCACACCAGGGCTGGGCAGGAATTCTCTCTTAAGCATTACCTTGATCCATCTCAAAGCAGTCCCTGGAGGTTTTATGCCGCTAATCAACTGCAGTAAAGTAGGATACCGCCGAAATGCCGCTGTGACAAGAGATCGATTCCGCTTTGCCAGGGCTCCCTGAAAAATCTGAGCGGTAAATGTTCGTGACGGCCACTATTCCACAAATAGGATCCGATGAGGAATTTCCAGTACTTCCACCAAAATTATAGCAGTTGTTACAAGTACTTGAATTTATTCTCCTACAGGAAATACCTTCACTTTTGACTATCAATATAGACAAAACAGTAGTTTTCAGCCATAAAAACTGTTTCTTTTACAGTAACATACAGAAAGATACCAGATGAAGTAATTCACTATTCCATGTTACCTCAAAAAAGTACGCTCTTCCAGGGGAGAAGGAATATATTTTATTAAGCTTCATATTCTGCAAGTGATAAAGTGATTCTTTCTCACATCAAAGCAGCTCAAGTGGGAAGCCGAGACACTAAGTAGAGAATTCAACAGTTCTTGACTTCTGAGACCAAGGCTTTTGTGTGTCCCTTACTGTTTTTAAAGGACTGAAATAAAAATAAAGAATTTTTCTTAAAATAATTGCAATACGGCATGCAATTTGGCTAAATATGCTATCTCTTATAGATTCAGTGTAATCAAAGCTGAATAAACATTACTCCTGATATATTTAATAACCTGTCATTTTTTTATTCATCTGAAAGCAAGCTATTGAAGGCTTCAACTCAAATCTGAACAAAGTTGGTAACAGACGGTATCTGTATCTCATCTGAAATGTAAATGAGTCATTCTTGTCTTTTGGGGGACTAGGATAGAGGAGACTGCTCTTCAGTCTTATGGTTAAAAATAACTTTCCACTCGTCACACACAATATCCCCTTTAATGATCCCTGCTTAGTATTACTTTCATGATGACCTATTAAACAAATGGGGACATGACGCATTCTCCAAAATTCAAGGAAAGTCGGACATTTAAAATAAAAATAAGCACTTGTAACGCAAGACCGGCTATTGCATTACATCTAAAAATAGCATACTAGTATTTAGGTAATGAAAAAAGGACAAAATAGATGTGTGAGATGCTGCACAGAAGGGCTTTGAACCATTGTCATTCCTGGACGCTGCTCCAGGGGAAATCTCCTACTCAGCTTCAGACCCTGCCGAACATTGGAATTGTTCCAGCTGGTTCCTCAGCTGTTCTCCTTTCCCTCAGAGTAAGCTGAAAAGCCATTACCCCCTGAGTGCGAGGAGGCTAGATCATATGTCACCTTTGCCTGTATTCATGCAAATGTCTTCTGATAATCATGATAAAATGCTTGCCCAAGCACAATGGATTAATGATTGCGACATATTCACTCTCAACTGAGCTTTTCAAGGGCAGTTTGTCAACATTAAAACTATGTAAATGTCAAAGTGGACAATGGCAATGCATCATCTGGGAATTTCTAATAGTAGTAATCTAATTACGATCTTTATAACATTGTTTTCTCACTGCAAGAGATTTAAACTGTAATGAAGAACTCGAGAACAATCTTACAGGAGGCTTCTCCGGAGCTTTTAAGCCAGTTTTACTGGACTGGAGATGGAACAAAGCCTTTCGTTAGGAGGACAGATGGACGGATTGGATGAGAGATACTATTCTGGGAAAGATTCCACTCTGGATATGTCGATGGAAAGAATCACTGTCCTGCATCCCGCTTGCCCAATTTTGGGGGTCCTTCACACACCAAGAGGCATGTGGAAACAGACAGTTGATTCAGCTATATCTGAATTAACTCAAGGACCAGAGGCTGCGTCAGTGTGCTAACTACAATATTGTAAAGGGGTTAATTTAGTGTGTTGAAAAGGTCCGCTGTCAGTGATTCCCAAACCTTTGGGATCAGATAGGACTGCCCACCTTAAAATTACTAGACAGAGAGGTGGGAAAGAAGGTCTTAAAAATCTGGGGTGATTATCTCTTAATACCCCATAAACGATTTCTGATCTGCTTTACTTCAGATGATTTCATGCATTCACAGAAATTATCTACTTCAATCATTACCGTTTTTTTCAATTTGCCACATTTTTTTTAATATTATTTTCTCTCCAGTGGTAGAAAGATTTTCTCTAAAAAAAAAAAAAAGACAAACTGGCATATTCTGTAAATTGCCTAAGTATTTCAGGTATGTACTATCCTACAAGTTTAAATGAAAATTAGTGAGATAGTAATTTGAAAATCAGAATAAATTATGTGAAATGTTTCAGAAATTATAAACAAGTTTAACTGTACCATAAACAGACCTGCTGTCCTGCTTTTCCAGCTCTCAAGAGTCTTGTCCAAAATGATTTGATAAATAACACCCATCTGAATATTTAAACTATACCAGAACAGAAGCTGTGGATATGCTTCTTTAAAAATAGCTGGGTCTGCTTTATCAGGTGCATCTTCAAAGACCCATGACAGACTGCTAATCTGCTGGCAAGCAGTGGAATACTATACCACAGAGGAGTAAGAAACTACCGTAGTGTTGATGTTTGAGCAGAAAAAACTGCAGCAAAAAAGGTACAGAGACATGCCCAGAAATGGGAGCAGGGAACCTTGGCCATGTGGTTTCTGGCTAGGAGGACTTAAAAAGCAAGAATGAAAGGAATGGGAAGAATTACTGAGACAGAAGTTTGGGAATAATTTAGGAGATCATTCGGAACAGAAGGGGTTGGGTATGGGAGTTGGATCAAGTTAGAGGAGTGAAAGATTTGAGTTTTCAAGGAAAAGGGGTTGGAGTCTAGAAGCAGAAGACATTTCGGGATAACAAGGACCTGGGTTTCCATTAGACCACTTGGCAGCTCTGCCTGCTTAAGCACTGGTACTACTGTGGTTTCTCACCCCACCAGCTGCTTAGCACTGCCTCTTCCCTAACTCATAGCTTTAGCTGTGAAAAACATATAACCCTAAGTATTAAAGTTCCATAAAATTAATTCAACACTAAAAATATTCCCAATATCTCTAGTCAGAAAAACAATGACACTAAGAAAGTGTCACTAGTTTGAGAACTGAAAAATGAGATCTTCAAGTAGTAATTTACTTAATAGTAAGAAGAAACCTAAGTAGAGCAGTGTTTCAATTGCACAGACACAGCTATGAGTCTTTTAATGTCCAGCTAGTTTAGCTGATGGCTTCTTTTGGAGGATCTCAAGGTTAAGATGGCTCAGGATGAAGGAGGGTTAGAGCAACAGAGTTTTAAACAAGTGTTGGGAGATCTTTTACCTACTCTACAATTCAATACTGATGATGATACTTTGCCATTTAAGGGATACCGAAAAGATCACTTAAAAACATTACATTGGGTTTGTAAACTTTCTTTTTTTTTAAATTCCAATTATAACAAAGCATGGAAAAGTCAACAAGGTGTAAAGCAAAAACTTCACTTTTATTACCAGTAAGTCACTGAAACCATCACATTTTCAGTTATATTTCATAAGAAGAACATTTTTAGACTATTTTTTTCCCAGAAATTTCTTTGCTTTAAAAAATATTCTAAAATTGTGACAAGGTTTATGTATTATTTCACAGAACTTGCTTAAAAAGACTGAATTCCTTACACGTATTCTGCATTAAAGTTATCTATTCAAAACACACACCCCCTCTTGCTAGTGTTATTTTTTTTTTTTCGAACACCTGGAGAGTTAAATTAGTATTAGAATGCCAAGTGTTAAATTGTATTTAAAAGTACATGAGATAAATTTCAGTATGTAAAGTACTTGATGATGTGAGGCATTAAAGCAGCAATTTCATTAACAGCAAGAAACCTTACTATAGCCGCATGACAATAAGACACAGCAGCCTGAAATACACAATATTGTTGACCTTCCATACCTCAAAATTGTTTTTATAGCTCCTATAATAGTTTTGCAGATTGTTGTTTGCCATCCCATTTCTGTCCATTGCCACTAAGTACACAAATAACAAGAGTTGAAAGTCTATTTTCTGTACACACAAAATGCGCGCTGCTCCTTGCCTACTTCAACTGGGGATTTTGTTTTCCCTCCAGGTTACACTAACTTATCCCTAATTAAAAATTATATTTCTTTTACAGTTTTAGCCCGACTCTTCTTACTTCTTCACCTTTCCCTTCAGTCATTCTCTCTCCATGCTGTTGCCCAGGAGCCATCTATTGTCGAGGACTGTGTGACCAACTTTCCCAGTTCCCAGAAAGAAGGAAAACACAAGAGTAGTGGGGAAGGCTGTCTGCTAAAGCATCAATAGGCACCACTTCCACACAAGTCATTACTTCACCTGCATGTCCGGGTCTCCCTGCGGCCGGAGTGCATGTGCACATTTCTAGGTGGCTTCTTCCAAATACTGAAACCCCAGGACCTGGGATCAAGCCCCAGGAGTTGTGGCCAGTCTAACTTGTGTCCTCCATCCTCCCTGACAACCTCACCCAGCAACTCCAACATTTCTCCAGCATCTGGTGCTCAGCATGTGCACACTAAATGGCAGCCACCTGCTACTGGGGACAGGTCTTATCTCATGGAAGGAAGGGGAAGCAGAAGCCAGACACAGAGGTCAGTGGTGGGGTTTCCTCCTGACTTCAGTCCTCCCCCAATATCACCAAGACTGCAGCCATCCCAAGAAAGGGCTACATCTGGCCTGGCAATCTCACTCTGTTTTGATAAAGCTGGTGAAAAAAACCCTCTCCTGTAGAGTGGTAACACCATTGCAAAAGTACTGAAAACTGAAACCTGACATTTTATTAAATAAATCCCATTTTATTTATAAATTCCAATGATAGGCAGTTGCTCAGCGTGGTAAAAAAAGAATACAAATGCTGCAACAACACAAGAGATAAGGTTGTTTTGTTCTGCATTTCTACATTATGTGAAATCACTAATCTGTGATCTCTATCGTTAGCTAAATAATGAATCACAGAAACAATACAAATTCTATGGATCCAGAAAGATTTTCCATTTGTAGCTGACTTCTGCAAATGAGCCTGCAATACTGTAAAACACCCTTTGCAGAAATGTTCACACAGCTTGAGAAAAGTAGTACTTGCTGAAATGTGGTTGAAAATAAATAAGAAGATGCAAGAAGAAAAGAAATTAAGAGCTATTAAAGTATAGATTCTTTTGCTAGCCCCTTTAGAGAAATATATCCTGTAACCACCTGCCTACATCACCAATGAGTATCAAACTCCTGTGCTCAAATTATATGGTAGCATAGAAATAAATGTGATTCACACATGATAACGTGCATTTATTGCACTTTTCTGCATTTAGGGCTTTCTTATCAATCAGGATTTCACTTTCCAGTCTGAATCTGACCAAGGAAACATGATCTTTCCGATTTTTTCTTGTGTACCATCTGACCTTTTAATAGAATTTAATATACAAATTAATGCCATGCAGATGACGAACTTTCCTTCCCTTGTCAATATTCGGGGTCATCAGGTAGACCTGGCAGTTTATCCACATTGGACCTGACAAAGACCCAAAATCATATGTGATACTCTTAAATAAGTTTCTAAATGCTAGGTAAATTCAGGTTATTGCAAGAAGAAAATAAAGAGCATCCATGTGTATCTAAGATCACAATCTCATCTGTGTAAAAGTCATTTAAAACACCAAATTATATTTGTTTATGTATGTGTGTAAGTAATATGTACACACTGACAGGAACTGTCATCAGATAACATATGTAGTCATAATGGATAATCAGAGCATGACATAAGAAAAAGACTTACTCAAATCTCTACCTCATTTAATTGTGGTAAGATTATTTTTTTTTTTTAGTTCTTTATGGAAAGCAGAAGCTTTCAGGCACATGTATGTTTCATATGATTTATTTAGATATTCACCCTTTTTATGCCAGAGATTATTTGAGCCATTTCCTTCATAGCTGTAAATTATTTGGAAAAAAAATGCAATGATCAAGACTAATAATTATACAATAATAAAGAAAAATGTATACAATACTGTCAAATTAGAAGTGCAATCCTATTTACTTAGGATCAGTTCTAACACAAAAATTTAACACAAAAAAAAACGCCAGCCAGAATCTGGAAGACAAAGCCATAATCTTTTCCTTGCTTATATTACCAACAAAGAGAAAAAAAAACACAACCTTGCCACACAGCTTTTTTCTTTTCTTTTGTTCAGGGGAGCAGAATTGCAAGTGTGGTCAAAGGCAACATGACAGAACTCTAATTGAGCCCTCGTATTTGAACTTGCAATGCTATGACTGTCACTAATGACACCTAAAAATTGTTACTTATGTAAACTCATCTGTATTGAAAGAGGCAAAAAATATTGTTATGAAGATTACAGCTGACTGCAAGACAAAAAATACAGGTTGATGAAAAAATAACTGTATTAAATTGAAGAAAGTCTGTCTTCATTAATAAGGGGGAAGAGGAGACAACTGCCGCAGCAAACAGGAGAAGGTGATGCAAACTTAGGAGGAAACATATGAAAGGAAGAGCTGAAAAAGGAATACAAAGGAACTATGAAATAATGAAAACAAGCAGAAAATAGTCAAAGGACATTCATACTCCAAATGTGCAAAGTGATAAATTACAGAAGGAAGAAATCTAGAAAGCACTAATGTGGAAAGGCTGCAGATTACAAAAAGCAAATTATTTTGCAATACCAGATGAAAACATGAAACAGGAAGACTGTAGTTACTGTCTAAGTCATCACTCCACCTGCCATCTTGAATATGTTTCTGGCCAAACAAAGTTATTAGCAAATCAGGCAAATGGTACAGAAATCAGAACATTTCGGAAGAGATTCAGGTTGGCCAATTTAAGCAAAGATAATGCCCTGAAAAGTAAGCCACAGAATTTTTATACATATGTATCTTAGCTAAAATGAAGAAAAATGCAATTCAACACGTAGTCAAATTTTAAACTGTTCAAACTAACTCTGCCAGAACAATATAATTCAGGAACTTAAAATATTACATAACTGACACTACTGATAAATGTGCTATTTTACAGGAAGTTTATTTCAAGGTATAAAAATCAATATGAAGCTTCATTGTAGTAACAGAAAGAAAACTGGCACAACAGCTCATGCTTCATTGCATGAAAACGTGATTTATTTCTTTTAAGCCTTGTGAATGCATATATGTGGAGGGACAGTGGGTGATTTTTTTTTCCCTTATAGACTGAAAAGGTTTTTTCTCTCACTGTCACAGATGCTGGGCTCTGTGCAATTCTCTTGGCTTTTCAGCCGCTCTGAATTAAATCTCTAGCATTTCAGTTTGTTGTTTTGGGGATTTTTTTTTTTTTTGTGGGTTTGTTGGTGGTTTTTTTTAAAACATATTTCTATCCCAGATTCCCCAAACCAATGAAGCCCAGCCTGGGCTTCACTTACACTACTTAATGTTGGCTGTTCTCACCTACAAGTTCAGATGAACTGGGGCAACTGTGCTTCTTCCTTGTGCAAAGATGAGAAGTAACTACTGTGGCCAGAATAAGACAGTCTGATCAATGTTTCTTCTCAGCACTCACACACTTTTTATTTTTTGCAAAAAAAAAGCAAAGCTCTTAGAAGACAAACACAGTTCTAACTGGTACTTAAGTTCCTGTGATGGTGACCCAGGAGGCTAAGCTTTTCCACAGTAATGAAGCTGGGAGATATGTTCTTCTCCCCAGTCTAGATCTCCCAAGTAGTTACCGGCTGACTTTTGAAAGACTGCATGTTTTGAAACCTACCAAAGTCCCCTTGCCTTTCCTGTTCTCAGCCCTTCTCATATAAACATGTAAATCATCTCATACACTACCTAGGGCAGCAAAATCAGAAAAAAAAAAATGTGTTCTGGGATTGTCCCTCTGCAACACTGAAATGTTTTCTGAGAATTTACTATTATCTTGGTCCTTTATTTTTCTCCTTTCTATTTTTCTAGACAGCCTATTACTGAATTAAGCCAATATAAACATAAAAGCTATGTCCTAATAAACAAGAAACACACAGTTCTTTGTATAGAAAAAAGTATTTTGACATACAATAAAAGAAAAAATCACAAAATGAACATGAATACACATCTAGTTTCTAGCTCTCAATATATCTACATTTTACAATTTATCTATTATTTATATAACTTACATTTTAATTCTATATTTTTTAAAACCTTAACTTAAATGCATTTAAAATCATACAGTAACACAATTCTATAACAATTATATTGGTGCATTTAAGATATATAAAAAAATTTATTCATAGAAATTTTTCAAATTATATTTCTTCATATGATTATATAAAACTTAAATATACTTCTACCACTCCTACTGAGTGAGCCTTACTACACCAAATGTATCTCCATCTCTTTATCTCTTACTTTTGTAAAACTTCTGTAAGCCGTTAAGAGGATTTAACCACATTAACAAATCAGTTGTAAATGCTACCAAAAATCCTAAGATGTGTTTCATGCTACAAAACCTCTTTCTTACATCTATCAAAACTAAGACATGCTGAAGCCACAAAACTGGTTTAAATTCAGATCTAAGATCACACTTTTAATTCTAGTAACAAGAAATAGAATACCACAAATTTTTTGGTACAAATATTTGTGACTAATTCACAGAGATATCTTTCTCTCGTGTATTTTATATCCACTTCACTACTGAACCAGCCCATCCTTATTCATGGAGTTACCAGGATGAAAAATATGCTCAGCCTGTCAACAAATTTGTAACTGGCAGAACTTACCACTTTCTTTCAAATATTAGTTAACTTAATGTAAACAATGTTTCCTAATATCTGCATAGCATTATAGATTTTTATACTTATAGATTTATGCATTTTTATGATTTATATATTTATTTATAAAATATTATATATATTTATGTTTTAATATAATCATAGATTTGAAAGGTATTTCAGAACCAGCCTATCACAAACTGCAAGCACATGGGGGGAAATTGTTTCCTCTTCGTAGTCTAAACTAGAAGTGACACTGACAATCCAGATATTAAGAGTTATTTATTTAGCACCACAGTTGTGCCAAAAACTTCATAAAACCTACAAAACCAGGGAACACTCTCAAACAAGTAAACTGAAGTCTTCCTATGCAGCTTTTATGAAACTTTTTCACCATCTTTTTTTCTTTTAATTTGTATAACACTTCACTAGCTAAATTATTACAGCACTAGAAACCTGCAAACAGAAACAGATTTGAGACAGATTATGAAAAATTATGAAAGGTCAGGATCTATGATGATACACCCCTTCGTTACCTAATTCATAAAAATAATAACAGAGTTTGGCCATGTATAGGTACAAGCTTTTCCACCGCAGGTGGGTAAGCAAAGTCAAAGAGTTCAAACCAAGAGACTCAAGAAATGTCATGCCAAAACATTCCATCCTGAAAGTCAGGTTAACTGTCACATTTCTGAGTGGAAAACAATTCCAATGAAAGGTAAAGGCTTGCATGGCTACTTTAAATTACGCTAACAAGAATTCTAGAGAGCTTCTTTAATGGTTCTCTGGTAGCTCACATCATACAAGTAATTGTTAACTAATATGTACTATGAAATTATTAAAATGTTTATTTCCTACTGTCAAATCAATTATTAAGAACATAAGAAGCTTCATGAATGGCTTAAATTATTAATTTCCATTTGTCATCTAGTCTCTTGACTTCAGCAACATCTGAACAATACGATATTTGAAATTACTATTACTTAGTTTTAGTACTCTCAGAAACATTAGTATACTTATTGGTAAGTGTTATTTCCCATCAGAGAGAAAAATCTTTCCATATTCAGTTTTGCATATTTATCTGAGACTCACATTTTTATTGTACTTCGATGGAGTTACCTTAATGCTTCACTTAGCAAGACTCATTCACATGACTTGCACAGCAAATATCACACCGCACACAAACTATGCAATAATCTTGATGAAATCTACAATCAGCTCAGCCTTTGTACTTAATTGTATGCTCTGAGATGGAAAAATCACTACAGGAAATGGAGTAAAGTAAAACAAACTAGCAGGGAAACCAGGGTTTCATCAGGTTCTTCTGACGAAGGTGCAGGACACATTCTACTTTGTATTACATTAAACCTTTCTCATAAACCTTTCAATGAATGCCTGAAAAAATCAGAAATATAGCGAGATTATTATCCTCTGATGTTATAATCTTTGAGACTACTGCTCCAGAAGAACACTGGAAAGATAAAAGACAATTAAATAGCAAAAAGCTGTGAACTTTTATAGCTCAGAAAATCCATCTCTTCGGTTTTTAGATGAACTTCAGGCACAGGTCAAAGTAAATCGTCACTCACATTAGTTTAGTAGACCCCAGATGTACGCAGTACAAAGGAATAAAGAGCTAAAAGGATATTCCTGAATCACTGAAGTCCACGGTCCCTGCTATGGAAGACACTGTTTGACTCAGCTAAAGTCAGCATTCCATTGTAAAACCAATTCATTATTTTAATCCTTATTATCTGGAGAATATTGGCCACTCCACAAACCCAGTGCCCTAATTGCTAAGGGATTTATTCTAATTTCCAGTTTAAATTTCATTAATGGCTGGCTGATTTTCTTGGGCGGTGTGTATATGTCAATAATCCTTTATCTTCTGCAGCTTCTCCTCAAATCTAATGTTTGCAACCACAGATTATCTGTAGATGGCAGTCACACCACTCTCAGCATTCTTCTCTTCTGTTGATCTGTACCAAAGTCAAGCTCTTCGCATCTTCTCTCACAAAACTCTTTCTCCTGGCTATCTCTCTTGGCAGTCTCTGCATTTGTTCCAGTTTCAGTTTACCTTTTTGAATGCAGGTGACCAGAAATGTATATAGTGATCCAGGTGAGGTTTCATCCTTAGCTGGATCCTTTGCTGTCATAACTGAGTCTTTTCTGGATGCATATCCTAATAACCCAGTGACCAACTAATGCTTCTGCTCTTCATTCTGTTTGTCCCTGCTCATTTTTTACTGATGAATTCTCAGCCTATAGCTGAAATTTCTGCTGTTAGTTCCCAAATGCAGGCATCTTACATTTCTTATTATTAAATTTCATCTAGTTGCTATTACTGCATTCCTCAAGGTCATGATTTTCTTCCCCATAACATTTTGATCTCTTGCTGTATTAGAAATCTTTTAACTGGGTCACCAACAAATTCATTATAGCGGTGACATTCTGTCACCCCAACACTAGTAAAAAGCACTAATAAAGGCAAACATTCCCCAGAGAGCTCCAGCAACCTTCCTACTGCCTGATGCTCTCTGAAGTCACAACAGCTGCCATCTCCCCTCGTCTTTATGCACATTTATTTTAATAATGCTCATCTACTCTAGCACTGTTTCTAGTCTTCCTTTTGGGAATAAACCAATTTTTTTATTATTTTTTTAACAAAAATCCTTTTCCTATTTAAAAAATAAATTAATTCCCTTTCCGTAAGCAGCTATGCCATGACATAGCAAAGGTTAACAATGACACATTACCATTAACAAGGTGTTCCAAGGGCTCCACACACTACTTTACCATATTAATCTACTATATTACTGATTTTAATGACTAGCTGGCAGGTCTCTAATAGCTCAGCTTTTTCCTGTCTTCTCTACAGATTTAGCCTTACCAGACTTGGTAAACACATCTAAATGTCTTGCTATTAAGCCTGTGACTTCATACGTCTATAAAAATATTAATATTAAGATAAAAATCATCTGTTCTTCTCCTTCCTCAAGTATAACTGCAAATATGTCCTATACTTGTGGACTGCGGGTTTCTTCCTTTTCCACCACACCTACTCCTAAAGCACAGTATCATCTGCTGGAAAGTATCTTCATCTAAGCCTCCTGGTTTTCCTTATGTCCTTTCTCAGGCGACTATTCACCGACAAGGTACTGAGAAATGCTCCTACAGGATTTAGTTCCTTACTTGGGATACTTATTCCTGCTAGTCTGATTAATGTGGAACTTGAAAAAATGTCAAGTCTCCCCCACACTCCAGATCCTGAGCTGGCAGTACAGCTGGGAGCAACTCATCATCGCTTTCCTGACTTTACTGACACCTGCCCTACTCTTGTTCTCAAACATTTAACTTTTTTTTTTTGCATGCTTAAACACACATGTTATTTACAATTTACAGCAGGTCTGACTTTAGATAAGGCGGGTCCCAAGCAAGGTGCGGAAATGGGACCCAATGTAATTCTTGTACAAAGAAAGTCCTTCCCTTTCCACAGACCCATCCAGCTCACCTGCTACCCAATAAAGGAGTCAATTACCATGGCTGTATGCAGGCCTCAGCACATGATAGACTACCAAGAAAGTATCAAAAAAAATTACAATTACTAATACAGAAAATTTTGTCCACACTTCATAAACCAGGGCTGCTCCAAGGCCTGAATTGAACCATTCCATACCAACACATTAAAAGAAAACAAACAAAAATGCTTTAGATTCAGCTCAAAAAGTAGCATTGAGGCTAAAAAAGCCAAACGCAAATTCTAAACACAGCACTCTGTGGATAAATTTTTTGGAAACCAGAAGTGTTAAATCCTGCTTGAAGTAGTTTTTGTGCTGAAACTGAATATAGACAAGGAGGAACACATCTGGTGCCTGGGCTTTGCAAACGTATTTATAATTAAGTAGAATTGAATACCAAAATCTGGCAATGATAGAATTCATTAGACTAGTATAATGCTGTATAATTACTCTTTTTTTATATCATCCACTGTATGCTTTAAGAGCTCTTTCTACCCATTGATATCAATGTGCTATGACATATTTACACACACCCTGTACAAAAGGCTGAGGAAGTATTAGACATGTCAGAGGATGACATGGAAAGGCGACTGTGGTACAATAGCTACACTGTCAGTGACACGAGAGGAGACTAATTCATTCCCTGGCGTGTAATGTTACAGATAGGTACCAGATTTACATTTTGTAAGGGAAGGTGCTCCTTCCTATAGCAGGGAGAAGCGCCAATGTGACAAAATCAATATATTGCCTTTTCCCACCAGCACTATGTCCCTCAGCTTGCCTGCCTTGCATTACTGGCCCTCCACCAAACACACCATCCACTGATTCCCACACACACCTTTCTAAGCATCTTCCTTGGGTCTTTCCTCACTGAAACCACCTCCATACATTATTGCTTACACCTTAAATTTGGAAAGAACTACCAGTAGAGCAATTGCTCTGAGTCCCTGTATGACTTCCTTTGCTCTATTTCTTTCCTACCAACTTTGGCCAGGTGTCCCACAACTCCCACCAGGCAAGCCCAACCTCCTTCTGGGCTGTGACACAATGTAGTGCATGTAGGTCCTATCAGAGCATCTAAGTTGCCTGGACCACAAACCAGGGGCTCCACTGCCAAGCTTGACACTGACAGAAGCTTGGGCTGACACCAAGAGAGGGTTGCCACGCAAACACTTGCTAACACTGTCCTAAGTTTTTTCATGTAAAACACCCACTGCCTCACTAAGGCACCCACCATCTCCTTCTCAATGTACTTGCTTCCCTTCATCGTCCATGTAGAGGAGTAAGGGAGCATGAACTAACTGAAGAGGTAAGTTGGTTGGTATGGTTGATAGTACAAATATTCTGGCTCCTCTTGTAGATGGGTTTGTGATTATGCCCATGCAGCCTAGTCACAATTACAGCCTTTGGATCAGGCTCAGCAGGCAATTACCAAGCCAGCATGGGGCTTGTGGACCAGCCCAATGGATGGAGAAACCATCTACAGCTGTACTGCCTTTCCCCTACAAACAGCGGCCAGATACCTACCTGATAACAGCATTCTCTCCAGAGCTGTAGCTGCAGCCAAACAAGAGACAAGGAAATGCAGACAGATAAAAGCAGTCTGCAGGGACAGCAAAAAAGATAGCTGAAACCAATTATGTTTTGCACTTATTTCATATCAGCCCACAGGTTTCTAACAAAAACAACAAAAAAAAAACAATGGCCCTGACCAGCCACTTCATTTCCAGCCCTCTACTGTTCATCAAATTTATTTGAGCTATGTGCCTGCAGGGTCTGGAGGAACTGCTCCACATTAAATATATATTGAGTTCATAACCAAAATAGTCTCTCTGAAGTGGTATTTTTATTGTAAACAAAAGCTGCAAAAATTCACACCTAAGGTTCCTTCAGACAACAGAGGAAATACTGCATTTAGCTGTTGCAAACAGCCAAAAAGAACATTAAAATCATTAAGCCAAAATTGAAAGGATGCAGGGTTGTCTTTTAAAAGGAGAAGGCTCGTGCACAAATGAGAGAATAACATGTTCTTTCTATAAACTATGGTATGCAGAAAATTTGTCTTTCTGTAGTTACTAGAACACAAGAAACGCGATACTTTTAAGAAGCTCAGGATTCAGAAGACATTAAAAATAGGAGTATTTTTAAACTCTGCTGGACTAGAACACAAGTTAGACCATAATTTGAAGAAAATGAAAATAAAGCACTTGTTTAGTAAATAAGTGTGCATGAACTGCCTCTTTATTTTAATAACTTTATAATTAGCTATGTTGACAAAGACATATTTGAAACAGAGCTAATTTAAAATTTACATTATATTTCTTTTCTTTCATAGAAAGGATAAAGGAACAACAAAAACACCCTAATAAGCCAAGCAAAATGTTTTTAAAATTCACAAAAAGTAAAACTTCAACAAAGAAACTGTCAGTTATCACTGGGGAAGGATTTTTCAGATTTGCTTTCACGTATAATTATAGGAGTGAACACTGATTATTGACCTACGTATTCTTGATGCAGAGCAATCAAAACACCAGCATCACAGGAACACACGGCAGTATTTTACTGCTCGCTGCTTTTTTTACCAATGTTCAAAAACATCAAACCTGTGATGAGTCTATTGTGTAAGGTGTCAAGTTCCCAGAAAGATTCCTGTATTTCTTTAGCTCACTCTTAACACAGACACTAGGCAAAAGTATACCTACAGATGTGATCAACACAACAGTGCTGCAATTCAAAGAGGAGAAAAAAAATACATGCGTTTGGGGAAGCAAAGGGTCTCACTGCAGGGAGCCGGATGACCTCTGACTCCCAGGTGCCAAAGGCTTGATGCTAAGCCACACATCTGCAGCCAGGTCCAGGCCTTCTGGAAAAGCCCTGCCTGCTCCGGGCTGGAGCCTGCGTGGCACTGGGCACGGCCGCTGCCCGGAGCCGGCTGCTGCTGGCAGAGAAATCAGTGCAGCTCCCTCCCAAATATCCTCTTCTCCAAGCAGCACTTGCACACAAAGCGAGGAACAGAGTGAAACATCAGAGGACTTGTGTCCTGGCAACCTGCGGGAAGACAATGCCTTCCCCCCGAGCTCTGCAGCCCTTCCTGCCTCACACAGCCAGCCGCGGCCCTTGGATGCTGGGGCAATGCCACATTTTTCCTTAGAGGAAAGCAAAGCAGGACAAACTGCCTTCACAGGCTAAATACAACCCCAGGATTGAGACACCAGCATCCCTCTTAGACCTCTTTTAAGCCACATGCTTTTGAAAATCATTATCGTATCTCTGAAATAACAAAATTAAACTTCGTAGAGTTTGCAATGAACAAATAATACAGCTAATTAAATATTTGCATCTAAGCTTGAAATCCTGAAATATTCTAACATGACATCCCACAACTGACAATGAAAATAAATAAATCAAAAAAATAAGACCATGCAAATTATCTAGACTTGATATCACAAAGATACAGGGACTCCTACGGTGAAACCTGTATCTAGAGAAAAATACTATATATTCTGATTAGCTTTTTATTACATGCAAGTATGACCTGGTTTGCTAGTGTCAAATACTTAAAAAAAAAGAAAAAGACAGGAAGGCAGTTTCATAGCTAATTAATCCCTGAACCTTCCAGGAAAATGAGAACATACAAGTCACCCACAAAGGTAAGGGCTCCAAAACTAATATCACCAACATACACCAGTAATTTAAATAATTTGAATTAAAGATTTTTAAAGGAACTACTCGCATGTTTAAAGTTCAGTATTTGCATAAGTCTTTGCAAGATCTGAATAACAAGTCAGAGAATTAGTTTCAAGTTTAACCAAAAGACCTAGAAGGCATCCCAGATACAGCACTACCATTTAAATTTTATAACAAACTCATGGAATCAGCATGAAATTTTCAGAAGATATATATAAATATTTTAAAGCTTTTTTCCACCCTTTGAAGAGTCTTACAATTCTTGTATCAGGAGTATTCCTATGTACAGAGGCTTGGGAAAAGGATATGGCAAAACACGGAAGAATCACTCAGGCGCAGTGTTGGATACTGCACATCATTTGTGGACATTTGAAAAGTGCTGCTATTAAAATGCAATTATATTTTTGCTTCGTCTTATTTCCAAAATTTAAAAAAATGTGAAGGGTATTCATTCCACTGTTTTTCCACTCATTTCCCTAGAAATACAAGGAAACTCCCAGCCCTTTTTTCTCACACGTTGCTAAAGAACATCTTGAAGACCACAGAAAGCCTACACTGAGAGCCTGAACATTTTAGGCTGAAGAAGATACCATCAGCAGTCTTGAACAAAACTAGCATTTCTGCTATGTTAATTGGTCACTAGAATCAAATATTCAGTATACAAAGAACTTGGTGACTGAAATCAAACGTTCATTATGCAAAGGAGCATAATATGAGAATAAATAAATATGAGAATATGAGAATAAATAAAAAACCAAATTCTTTCAAATATTTCCATATCCTAAGTATGCACATCTCTCATATTTATAAAATATATGTGCTGAGTCTCTGCATGCAAACACTTAGTCACAAAAACTTTGTATGAGATGTCCCACAAAAATTTATTTGAATACTTTTGCATAGAATGGTTCTTGGAAATGTACTCAGTGAAGTAAAATTAATAACAACTGTCTTACCTGGTCCCAGGGACAGATGATTCCTCCAAAACACATAAAGAGATATCCCATGGCAACAAGGCATACCCAGACCACCAGGGAAAATATACGAAGCAGCTTCTTAAATACTGGTTCTACGCAGACAAGGATAAATATAGCAAAAAAAATTGCTAGGGCCGTTGGAACAGTTATTAAAAATGCCACATGGTCTTCAATTTCCTGGAAACAGAGGAAAATGAAAAGGAAGTTAAAAACTAATGTACTTAAAGGTCAGACAGCAGTATCATACTCTAAACTGATGGCACATGGAGATCTCAAAAAGATGACTGAATATCAAAAGGGAGATGAATCAAAATAGGATTTCTTTCACTGTAAGGAGCTGTTATTTGGAGTATTAACTTCACAAACAACTATTAACCTCACTGCTGCATGGTACTTCTTTTACTAAATTGAGGAATTGAAGCAGATTGGGAAAACTGTAAATCACACTACAGTAATGCACCAGGCCTGTAGGACTGAGTGAATTAAAAGGCAAACCCAATCTGCATAGGTTTTCTGCTCCAGAATTCTGAAGATTTCTCTGATTAGTGTAGTTTGCAGGTGAAATTTAACCTTTCCCATTGAAGACTGCAGCTGACAGAATGCCTCCCAAATCAATTGTGTGTCCATAACCCCATAAAAGCCTTTTTGACCATGATTTTTGCCAAGTACTATACATTTTGCTTCTGTTTAAAGTATTTATCTGGAAGGATAGGCTCTAGATTACATATATAAATTTTCTCCTAGTAACTGCTTAATTCAAAACGTGCAAACACCACCCAGAGCAAGGACTAGAATGTAACTTGAAGTTAGATTCAGAATAAACAATAATTAAATTTATTTACAGAACTTACATGGATATTACTACACTAATATCTTTAAATCATCTATATAGCAATAGATGCATTAAAAAAAGAGTAAATATTTGATTTATATTTCTGTATATGTTCCAAAGTATGTCTGGTTGAAGTGCAACAGCATTATATCAAAGTCTGGTTACAGGATCTTTACTCATTCCAGCAGCTGTTACAAATTTTAGCAGCCTTATTTGTAACAAAAGGGATGGCAAAAGCAGGCCCCAAATGCAACTGTTGCAACAGTATAAAATCCTCCACTAACCACACACTTCATGGAGAAAAGCCTCGTATCCATTTATTCATGCTGGTGAAATCTTGGCAACAATCTGAAAGTACCAATTTCATGATTTGTAAGAGGTCTAAGCACAATGAAACGACATTTCTTTTTCCCTAGTTTTGTAGTTGCTTCCTTAGCGCCCTGACAACTCTTAAATAAATATTGATATGGATTCAATTTAAATACTTCACATTTGAAGTAAAAGCTGTTTGATGTGCTTTTCCCCAGTTTCTTATGCGTATAAGACTTAATTATAGTTAGAAGAAAGCTAGAAATTTACAAGTAAATTTGTAAACTTAGAAAAAATTTACAAATGCTGTCAGAGCATTTTTTGGAGGTGAGGTGGTCTTCCAGATAGTAATACTAAGCTTTACAATCTGACATCTATAAAGAGACACTTGCTGTAAGAGCCTTTCCCCCTCCTCTCTTCCAACTTGTTTTGTTTTGCTGGAGGTCCTGACTGCGTGTGGCTCTGCGTGTCGCCACATCCACATGCAGCATCGGGCACCTCTGCCCACTGCTGCCAACCCAGCACCTACCCCTGCCACTCGTACACACAAACCTCATCTGAAACCCTCCACATTTCAGCAGAAGAGGTGCAGATCACCTCTCTGCATTAGCTGAGGCTCTCCTCTCTGCTGACACTGGCAGGTTCAAACCAAGGGGAAACGGCATGATGAGAGCCCACATCTTATGTTGGAGCCTGCACATCATCTTTCACAAACCCTGCACCCTGCCCCAAAAAATGCAGAGCTCAACTCCTCTTATTCTTTCTTCTGTTTTAGATTTACAAAGTCACACATTTAAGCAATTATCAGTGCAGCACTGATGATCAGGGTATAAGCAAAAGAAGAGCTGAGAAATTGTAAGTGATGGTGTTAACTCTGAAATGCAAACACTAATCTTCCAGATATTAAATACACACATCAAGGCTTTCAAGCACTCGGGTAGTCACACTGAAAACAAATTTACAGGCTTAAAGTTAGGCATAGAGGTAATTGGCCGCATGAGTACTGAGCTGCATGAAGTAAGATGGGTGCAATCTTGTGTAGCACAAAACAAAATATAAAACCTAATTAGCTGTACTAAGAGCTACTGACCTATGTCTCTGAATTTTGTGATTTTGATCATTTCCACCTCTAAAATTTGTTTCAGTTAATTGATTTTCACAACCAATGTCAGCCCAGGCAACACCAAAAACATTTAACTTTGACCTTTGACTTCTGCACTTCCAGATGGGATTGCAAATCTCTGGTTATGAGGTCAGAAGAATTAGTCACTTCACCGGTGACAGGACATTACATTCCTTGCACCATCTGTCATGCAGTCAGGGTTGCAGCAACAAAAGAACCTGCAAGCTCCTGGAGGAAGCAGAGCCTCAGGAAAACCACAGATTCAAATGACAGCAAATTGGTATCTCAGTGATAATAATCATGCTACAAATACACTAGCAAGAATATCCACATGCATTTCAACAGCACGCTTCTCCATTTCAGTAAAAAAAAAAAAGTATTGTGCTTTCTAGGACAATCTTGCTTCATAACAAATCAGCAATATTTAGGT
Organism: Calidris pugnax; assembly: GCF_001431845.1. Taxonomy (NCBI): domain Eukaryota; kingdom Metazoa; phylum Chordata; class Aves; order Charadriiformes; family Scolopacidae; genus Calidris; species Calidris pugnax. The sequence goes on along the minus strand of NW_015090830.1, from coordinate 1,459,472 downwards.
TTCAGTTCAGAGCATATATATGGTTGCATAGTTACATGTTTCTGTATTTCTTCAAAATTTAAAGACAGAATACTATACACATTAGGCAATTAAAAAAAGTATGAAAAAATTTATTACAATTTGAATCCTTTCCAGAAAGTCTTAATGTGTACCAGGGGATTTTTCACAATCCTGCCTTTAAAACACACATTAATGTCAGGTCACAAAAAGCAGGCCATGTGAGGCAGGGATTTATTTTGGAAATTACTTTTAATAATATTTTCCTATTACTTCAGAGGAACTAAATCTTTATGAAGTTGTAACTTTGAGAGCAGGACATTTAAAACTTGTAGCTTCCTGATCAATATTTGCAATCATCAGTGTGTTTTGCCAGTTAAAAGATGATACTGGATGCAAAGACAAATCCTGAAGGCTAACTACTATGTTTGCTTAATTTCCCAAGGACATGGGGACAAAAACCAGCCCAAAACATTTTCCTTTTTTATTGCTAGCCTCAGAAATTAAAATACGCCAGAGGTAATGGAATTAAAATATCAGCATGACACCTTCAAACATAATGGCTAAGCCTGCAATACATGGATCTTGCCTGACAGCTCTGTCTTCCTGGGTGTTTTCTAGCTTGCTGTCTTTTAATTACTGAAGAAATTAAAAAGTCTACTCTTAGAAGATTTTCCAACCCCCATGAATTCTTCATAAGTGTGTGAAAATCTTATCACCACTAAAATCTGAAGAATCACTTTAACTCAACTTTCCAAAGTCCACAACCTTCTCTCATTCTACATTCTGTTTTTTCCCTTTCCCGATAGTGCCATGCCCTCAGTTTAATTTTAAACAGCAAAGCTGCTGTACAGCACTTCACTGTTTTGTACAAAACCATACAGCTTGACAAAGTATTCTTTAAAAATAAGCAAACAAGCATTTACCATGCTCATTTTAGCATAAAATCTTCTTCCTTTATTATTTTCATCTACTGGAATTTGGCAGAAGTTTATATATAGAGGAGGCCTTTTGGGGTCTGAAATATCACACACTTCGAATTAACTTGAATATTTTACTATATTAAATTTCTAATAAAATCAATTTTGCTATGATCAGAGAAACACTTTCTAAATGTAAATACAAAAATAAGTGAGTAATATTCTTCAGACATCAAATATTCACAATTTCATACATCTGTTTTAAATAATGGTGAGTGTGAAAAAAAATAATACAGGGCTTACAGATTGCTACCTCACTGACCTCTCCACCAAAACAGAACAACGCCTTCCTTTAACCAGACTGACTGAAATAATCTGCTTCGTTACCTCTATAGCAAAAATTGCTCATTTTTTCCTGTAAAGCCTTTTCCAGTACTTGAGAGAATTAGAAATACAGCAGTTTTCAGAAGACGTGTCATCATAATTCCCTTTGTAGAAGTGGACAGCATTTCAATAGTCTAACACCTCAGAAATAGTTCTCTACAAAGCCAAAAAGATGCAAAAGTCTTTTGGCTGCTTGTGACTCTTAGCCCATGGTTTTATATTTTGGTAAATTAGCTTAGGGCTGACTGCACTGTATGTCATCTGCTAAACAGCTGGGAAAATCTCCATTTTATTAGGAAGTGCTGTGCTCTGCTCCTAGCCAAATAGCTGTACAGCTTCATCTAGGACTTAATCATTTAGGACAACTGAAAAATTTTGGCCTGCCATCTCAGTTTTGTTTTCCATCAATTCTGTCATTATTAGTCCATCTTCACCTCAGAAATGGTGCAGTGTCTTATGGCCAAATGATCTTTCCAAGCCCACATGGTATTTTCTGGATCCACAACTTAGAAAAACTCCTCTGCCTTTGATGCCCACCATTTATCTTGCATAACACAAAGCTCTGTGTGTTTTTCTTGTTTTTCTTGCTTAGCTACCTTAGAAGCTTTCCCATGTGTTTTTTGGGGTATTTTTAAGCTTTTATTGAGCTTGGTGCAACATGATCAAGGACACTAGCAGAAAGTTAATTTAACTGTACCTTTTAATCAAACTGTCCTGAAGTTTCAGTCAACGAAGCTTTTGATTTTCGCTAAGGCCCTATGTAATTCCATGCCTGAGATTTTTTCCCCTCTGAATCAGCATTCCCTCTTTGCCTCGGTGGATCAACAATAACAGCACCAGGTTCAAATCCAGTTGTTTCATAACGTCTGTTGCCTTGAGAAGGTCAGTTCTCTCTATTAATGAGACTGATGTGCAGTCTACATTTCCTCTTAGCACATGGTGATATCCTTGCTAATCCATAATCAGTCCAGCAATTTGCACATCACATGGATCAGGTAGTTCTGACCAGCATTACAACCACCAAGCTGCTGCATGATATCATATACAAGGAGCAAGAAGCAGTTCTGCACTCCTTGCCAGATTATAAATAATTTTGTATTTGTTAGCTTACTGTGAAACTATTAAAGTAGTAAGAATTCATTCAAATTACTTCAGATGATATTCTGGTCACCTGGAGCTTCTCCTCAAACTTGAAAGTCATGAACAGTGTGTGGTGTAAAATCCCCCCAATATGAGAAGTGTGGCATTTTTCAACAGCACAATAATTCTGCTGAAACCAACAGGAACTGTTTCTGACTTTAGAGGGTCTGTCCTAGTTGGCACGGGGGACTAATAGTGATAATACAGTGACCAACCATGTAGATATTGTGAACACCCTCTGCTGACCACCTATGTGCTTGACTACAGTGCCAAGTACTTTTTACCAGAGCATTCTTTTTAGGGAGTCCAACTACATATAGATGTTGTTCATGTTCTCACTTACTCAGAAGAAAACAGTTGCAATCAGATTTTTCTAAATTTGCCTGACAGCTATAAGTGAACCTCACCTGCTCCACTGTTGTACCAATGATTATCGGGAACACAAAGTCCAACATAACAGGGACCACAGAGTTCTCTGCTTAATTCAAAAACATCAGACCTCACAGAGGGTTTGGAAAGGCTCTTTGGAGGTGCTGAGCAAGAGTCCAAGGCCATGGCTACTGTGCAAATAACAGTAACATAAGGAAGGGTAAAAGAAAAGTTCTGGAGGCAAAATGTTGGTTGCTAGTGGGGAAGCAAAGAACTATAGGTTCTCTGTTGATAAGATAGGTTGACAAGCAAAAGTTCAATGAGCAGCTAAGAAAACATGTTAAAAAGGGAGTTCAAAGAAACACAGAAATTTTGAGAACAGGGAGGGAGAGTCTCTAGAAGGTCTAACTGAGAAAAGAATGAGTTTGCTGGTACTTCAAAGGTATAAGAAAACATTCAAACTGAAGAGTTTATAGAAAGATAGTACATGGTTTAAGAGAAGTGGTAGCATCATGAAGACCTGTAATTCTTAACTAAAGGAAAGGACAGAAGTTGATTCAACTCAAGCAAGGAGGAAATGACAAAGGAACGCCAGAACACAGTCTCTCTTTTAAAAACTTTTGCAGAGAAGTAGAACACCCACGTGAAAGTGCATGCTCTTCTATGTATACTAAAAGCCTGTGAAACTAGATGGAAGAACTAAAATGCCTGTTGTTAAAACAACATTATTATTCAATAGTCTTACTGAAAACCTGGTGGAAAAAAGAGCATCAGCAGAGTACTGAAAAAGTAGAAAAGACTGAAAGCCAAATACTTTGGCAAGGATTGAAGAAAGGCTTGCATTAACAATCTAGGAGAATCAACAAATAGCATAACGTTCCTATGAAACAAAAAACTAGACTGAACAATAAAGGCTTATCAAAATAAATGACCTACAGGACCGCTAATCCAACCAGGATGGAAACTATTTGAGATACTATGAAACACAAGTAAGAAAGGCTGATAAAGAAGAAAACCCAACAGGTCAAGGGATACTTCAGTGACTCCCAGCTAGACTGTCTAAAGATCACAACAGTAGATTGAAGCTGAGACCACTATCTGTGTCTCATGCACAAATGAAAAATAAAGCAAACAAACAAGTAAACTAAACAACAACCAAACTAAAAAACACCAATACAAAGAAAGAGAAAACACTCAATCTGATCTCAAGAAGTGGAAAGAACCTGATTCATAAAATATTAATATTGAGGAGCTGCTTTATAACAATGACAGTTTGTTAAGCAAACAAATGAAAAACAAAATCTAAACACTAAAATTGAAAGGGGGAGCTAAAAGCTTACAAATTAAAATCTTTGTAGGTGGCCTGAAGACACTATAAAGCTCAGAGGCATAGACCAAAAGCTAATGAATTCCCAAAAACAACTTAAAGACCAAAACATTATCAGAATGCCTGAGCAGTCAAGAAGGGAAGCTTCTAAAAACTATCTTAAAAAAAAAGCTGAAAGGGTATAACAACAGGGACCATAAAACTTACCAGGATTAATATAAAGGCTCGATAATGCAGGCCAGGAAAAGAACTTAAGAAATTGTTTTTAAGAGTATAAAAATAAGTAGAATTTTTTTTTTTTTTAAACATAATCAGGAGTTGGCAGCCTGCTAAAGGACTTCTAAGCAAACAGATGATGCAGGTACTTAAAAAGAACAGTTAGAGAAGAGCAGACTGTAGCAGAAAGGAATTGAGGGGGTTTTTTGTACCTGTTTTCAGCGTGGGGTAATTCTCATTACAGAATATTCTGTGCAGGGGAAACACATCAGAAGATCTGTCTCAAATTGACGTATCAGTACAAGGCATTACAGACAAAAGCAGGAACATGAAATATAAAAAGAATCACTACAAGCAGATAGTGTTCACCAGAAAGGGCCAATGGGACTAAAGAAAGAACTAAAACTGCAGTAACCTCCACCCAAAAGTGCCCCAGTATCCAAATACAGGAATGTGATGTGATACCAGTCTCTCCTGGGAACGCTCTCAAAGACTAAGGGAAGTACCAGTGGGTCTGGTGTCTATCCTGGGAAAATTTTTTTTAAAAATGGTCCCAAAGTGCCCATAAGAGTCCCCAGGAATCCTAGAATATATGTTGTTCTGCATATCCATAAACAATTGGGGAAAAGAGATGAGTAGCAATCTGACAAAGACGAGGGCCAGCTATGAGGGATTACAAAAGGATCTCTACAGATGAATTTTAGTGGAGATGTATATGAAGTGATGCAGCTCAGACAACATAATCCTGGTCCTATACAGTGGAAGAGGCTCTTAGTTGACTATTAACACTTAGAAATTGAGATATCTAGCATTTATCATAGGTAGACCACGAAAACATCGCTTTGGTTTTCACTAGCAGTCAAAAAAACAACCCAAAATGCAGAAGACAGGAAAAGAATAAATAAGAGAGAACATAATGATGCCACCTCAATGCATAATGAAGACTTTAAACTACTCTGTTTCCACCACCACCACTTGTAAATGAATGCAAAAGAACTAGAAAAGATAGGTTTCCAAAGATGTTCAAAGCTGCAACACAGTGGCTTGATACTGATGGAGTAACATTTGGTTTTAAGGTTCCTCTTCTCTGCATGGACTGAGCACAACTGTCCTCTGATACAGCTCTTTTGATTTTAAAAGGCATTGTCCATCTCAGAGCAACGGAGAGCAACCTCCACTGGAGCTGTCTGCATGCAAATGTGTAGCCAGGAAACCCCTTGAGACTGTGACCATTCCTACTGGATCATATGCCATGGGATAGAGGACAGAACCTATCCCTGATAAAAACATAATTTGCAGAATCAGGGGCTGTGTGTTTGTATATTTTATATACATAAATATGCCCTGTGCAAACCACATGAACCCAATCTGAATGGTGAGCAGCTTTTCCTGTTCCTTTATACACCCTCATTTGGCAAATCGGCAGTTTTCTCTCTCAATTTATTTTCCATGGTTTTGTATCCTCTCATCTTGTCAACCACACATCATATACCAGTGCATACAACCATTTATTGAATAAGCTCAGATTCAAAGAGCTCACAGAGGGTCAGGGAACATGAACTTTCCGTCATCTAGCACCATCTCAATCTTCTTTCAGGTTGGCAATTGTCAAAAGTAGCTTTACTTTGAGACACTTAACAGCCTATGAAAAACAAGATGGCCCAACCCAGTTACTGGTGGCTCCAACACTCAGCTGGAGCACTTACAAAATTGTCCTACCCAATGATACTAGCTGGCAGCCACAGAATATAAATCATGACCCAGAGTGCAACAACAGTTAATTACATGCTGCTCCCTGAAGTGTCCCCTTCACAAGAGGGCTGAGACAATACACAGCAAAGCAAGCAAAAGTTTGTACTTTGAGGAAACTAATTATTTCAGGCTCCAGAGCTAATTAACACCTACTCATATAATTTAGATTATTTTTAGTGTAAATGTAGTGATCAATATATCCTTCTTGCACACTTTATTTTACTTGCATTGGTTCTGAATTCCCCTCCAAAAATGTGGCTTAATAACTTAGCTTGCTCTACACATGTCCTCAAAATCCTTCCTCCTTTTACTATCAAAATAATCTTAAAGAAACTTTTCAATAAATAAAACTATTATTTATACAACATCCCAAAATGTGGATATACAGAGATAAATTGAGTAAAAAACTTAGGAAAAATGTATGCTTCACAGTTAAATATATTCAAAATATGTAATTGTTGAAAGAACTCCATCAGCTAAACATTATGGATAATACATTCCTTCACAGGACTCAAAGACATGGTTTGCAGATTACCTGCACATACTAAAAGTGAAATTATAGCCTTCCTTGTACCCATATAGATCCACAGAAGTTAGAATATACTGAGGTACTTGTTTGATTCTTTGAGCTATTTAATACTGACAGTTACATATTTTGGCTGTCACTTTTAAACTGAAGCTAAAAGATGGCTTTCCCTCACTACTTTACTTCTGACATAATAACTTGAGAATCTGGGTGTAGTCAAGAAAAAATGTCAAGATGGAACTTGCTTAAAAGTAAGGATCACAAACTTTGAACCAGGGAGCACGAGTTCCATCACATGAGGAAACAGTGTTCATTTTAAAGGTCTGTTTAATGAAGAAAAAGGTAAGCTAAGGTTTCCTTCTCTACTGGCTTTTAAAAATATATTTTGCAATAATATTCCACAGATTTAACATATTGGCATAATAAGGTAACATGAAAAATAGTTTTAATATTGAAAAGTCACTACTGTCATTGTGTAATTACTTTTCAAGTTTTTCCTGAGGTTTTGCAATTACTTACTAAACACAGTTATTATTATTGTAGAAAGTGTTCTTAAAATGTACTCCCCTAAGGACACTTTCCACACTCTCATAGGTCTCTCAGTTCAACTGACTTCAAACCAAAGAGGTTTCTTATTTAATTTTTGACTCCAGGATCAGACCCGCATTCTGCAATGGGTATTACTTCTATAATGATAAAATTTCAAATAAAGGTAACCACCATGCTAGCTTACATTTGAAATATAACTATGCCAAATAACAGCTCCATAAAAGAGCAAACATCACAGACATTCATAGGAAATAGAGCAAAAGACATTCTGCAAATCCAGGCATTTCCATTTAGTGTTACCTGAAGGCTTATTTAACCAGTACTGTTACCCATTTCACTAATGTACAAGTAAGAAAATATTAAAAATCAAAGAAAACAAAAACAACCTGGTAAATTGTTTTTGTATTAAATAGAGGTTGCATCACTTGAAGAAGTGTCTAAAATCCCACCACCTACAAGTCAAGTTTGGAAATTGCCTGAACTCACCAGTGCAGAAAACAAGCCCAGCTGAGAGACTACGGCTACTTTCCAGTGCAAGCTAGCCAGGACTTATCTGGACAACCTACCACATTCTAGGTCTTGACTAGAGTAAACCATGCTCAGGCCACCACAGTGGGCTGCATCAAAGAAAGGGAATGAATCCACCTGCCAGGGTATATAAAGCAAGAGGAGCAATTTATAAGGAGCAGCTGAGGGAGTTGGGGTTGTTTAGCCTGGAGAAAAAAAGGCTGAGGGGAGACCTCATTGGTCTCTATAACGTCCTTTCAGGTAGTTGTAGAGAGGTGGGAGTCGGTCTCTTCTCCCAAGTACAAGTGATAGGAAATGGTCTGATGTTGCATGAGGGGAGGTTTAGATTGGATATTAGGGGAAAAAAAAAAAATCACCAAAAGGTTTGTCAAGCACTGGAACAGGCTGCCCAGGGAAGTAGTTGAGCCACCATCTATGGAGGTATTTAAATAACTGTGTAGATGTGGCACTTAGAGACGTGATTTAGTGGTGGACTTGGCAGTGTTAGGTTAACAGTTGGACCTGATGATCTTAAGGGTCTTTTCCAACCTAAATGATTCAATGATTCTATGAGTGTGGGAACACTAGCAAACAGATGCTGAGCCAAGTTCAAAGAGCATCTGTTTTCCTCACATACCTCTCAGGAGAAATAAGGTGTCTGAGTCTTCAGCCTGAATTCCTTCTTGCTGGAAAAGGAGCTGGGAGAATCTAGTCTTACCAGGATTTTCCTGCAGGGCTGTCCAAAGTACTTGCAAACTGGATACATGGATGGTGAAATTTTTGCTGGAATGGAAGGACAGCAATGCCACTTGTCCAGCCAGTGGGCAGGTCCACTGTGCATGCCATAACATTTAGGGTCTTTAAGAGGTTCCACAGCACACAGTTCAGCTGCCTGAGAGGGCAAGTGGAAAAAGCAAGTTCTAACTACTTTACAGACCCCCATGAGTGGCTCTGATAAGCTATCAGTCTACATGGGATCTCATGGGACTCTCCAATATTCAAACACGGGACTGGTTGCACCTGAAGCTATAAAGGAAAGATGTTTAGGCCAGAGCACTTTTTACCTCAGCTGCCCTGTGTAACACACTCTGAGTGTGCAACCAGAAGCCATTGCTTCTGCACTCTGGAGCACATCTTCCAGTTTAGATAAACTTCAAAACTAGAACCATGGGTGAGGGAAGAAGTGGGTGCTCAGAGAACAAGCCTGAGGGCAAGGCTGAGAGGCCAGTGGTGATGGTGCTGCTTCCATTGCTTCTCACAAACACAAACCTGGAACAGGTTTTCACCAGGAACAGCAAGAGACTTTTGTATCACATGAGCATGGCTAAGAACAGGAGCTCTGTTTAGAGATAAGCAATAAAGAAAATGTTTCTATACAGGCTGGAGAAAGAGACAACTAGGAGGATAAATGTGGAGACAGCCTCACACTCCCCTGCACAGATGGTGTAACAGTCCCTTCAATTTTCAGCATCATCTGAATAAGGTTGAGTGTCCAGAGTTTGCTTATTCAAGATATAAAAATAAAAGATCTAGAGATGAAAATGTGTGGAGCTGGTTTTTTTTTTCCATAGGACTTTTGCTCAAAGGAAAAAAAGAAGGCCGGGAAAAGGGGAAGAACTGTGCCAATTCACTTATTTTGGTGTCCAGATGACCAAAACCAGAAGTTTAATCTGTTGGCATCTTCTCATTGTCACATATCAATAAGGCTTGAGATGACTCAGTTCTTTCTAAAACGTGCAGAAGCCACTGTGGACGCATTTAATTTGTTTGGGATCACAACTTGGCTATGACTGAGGATGTAGGCACAGAATGAAACACTACAAGTGTTCAGCTCCACTTTGTCCCCGTGATACTAGCACATCCAGCCACTCAAGAGATCTGCAAATCACTTCTATCGGTGTTAAATGTCCATGCTGCCATCTTCTTGGAGCGATGCATGGTGCAATCTGGAAGATTACAGTGACTGCTGCCATTACAATGTGGAGAATTTTCTTGTTTGCAGCATAAACATAGAGATTGTGATCTTTAGTTAATGTCCTTAGTCTAGGAGACCTCTTGAAGGATCAACCAAAGAAACCTATTCACCATTTTTGTAGGAGTTTTAAGATCCCCATAAAGGGGCCAGATATATTTGTCCACAACAAGGAACTTGAAACCAAATTTAAAATCTTTCAGCAAGTTACACAGAGAGCTATTCACAGGTCCGTGGCAGATCAACTATGAAGCTGCCAATACATGATTTGTGAATCCACATACCTGGCTTGATGCTGATAAAGATAGCAGACAATCGTAGCCCAATCCATCATCTGTCTTATTCCCATTGCACTTTAGGAAACAGCTGCTCTAGTTACTATGTTATTTGTCATTTTTGTCAGCTGCAGTAATGATTAGGAGTTGTGGATCCACTGTTTTGAGTCAAAATTTGCGACATTAAATAAGCTTTCCATTGCCTGGGTATTCACAAAACTTTAAGATTACAGTTCAAGGCTAAGCTTTTTTCCAACACATCCCTGTCTATGGTTTTATCCACTTCTTATTCAGCATTCAAGTTATTCAATAGGAAGGATGAAACAGAGGTATGCAAAGTGAGATTGCCACCAGCACCTCATTATCTTGATGGCTCTCTGTTCACAGGCTTGTTAGGGACCGGCGAATGAGACACGCTCTTAGCAGCATTAAAAAGTAACCACAAATGTACTGGGAGTGTCATTAGCAAATGAAACAAGAAAAGGCCCAGAGTGTTATAGTAGTGAGGAATGAAACTAGACATAAAGCTGGGCAACTCCTGCATCAGGCAGGAAGATGCAGCAATCTTTACAGGCCTAAATAAAGAGGTAATATGGGCTAAAGAAGTCATGCTCAGGCAACCAAAGATCATTCTAAAAGGAACATTTGGCAGGAATGGCAATATCCTAAGACTGCATCACATAGCCAGCAACTACAGCTGAAAGAATATATTGTAATATTATGGTGCCCTAGAGACAAGGAAAAAAATCAGAAACATAGGATTTCCTCCTGGAACATTTTAATTGGGGACTTGAAAGCAGAACTGTATGCTCAATTATAGCTGGAATTAAGGAAAGAAAAGGCATAAATACACTAATGTTTGTTTTGTATTCTTCCCCATCTCGATAGTAGTAATAATCTGTCAGAATGAGTTTAAGAAGAGGTAGGATACTTCCTGGGCACAGCAGCCACAGCATCAAGCATGCAAACAACCCTGTTTCTGCTTGTCCTTCAATTAGTGAGGATTTTCCTTGTTCATTACCTTTGCTTTGACTTAGCTTTCTTTTTCGGGGAATGGATGTGCTGGAGTTCAAAAACAGTATTGCAGATGCTTTGGCTTACTTTCAGTCTGCAAGGATTCCAAGGAATGTGTTAAGACCTTGGGTATTCTTGGCCTTTGGGAAGATGGTTGGTGCTCTTGGACCAAAAAAACTTGAAATTACACAGAGATGATGTCAAAAGATTTCCTAGTAGAAGTGAACTTAGCGTATGGCTGTGAACTTACAGTACGACTCCATTATTCTGTGCAATTAAGTTATAACAGAGCATCTCATTAATAGAAATACAACATTACCACAACGTCGGTGGTGTGGTGACCTTTTGGTGTGGATGGATGAATTTTTCAGATCCAGAGTACTGATGAGAACAGTACCAGAAACATGCAGCAGACATTCTTCTGCAGACACCTTAAGACACTGTGATGAGAATGATGGAACATGCCTTACAAAGCCCTTTTTCCCTCATAGACTTGAAGACCTTCCCCCCTCCTTTTCAGAATTATATTCTGATCGTGGAAATCTGGAAGGGTTTGGCCAATGTCCAGTTTTTACCAGAAGAAGCAAGGATTTATTTTAGACAAAGTAAGACCAGTTAAAGGGAGGGAGGATTTGCTGTCATTCTGACCAAGGGCCCAAAGAAACGGAGCTTCCAAGCTCAAGTCCCAGGAGACTTAAAGGACTCTCTGATGCTCTTCTCTTTGTGCAGAGACAATTCCCTGCCAGTCATGTTGGCAGCTAGAAAGTTTTAATGTACTACTTCAGAATGAGGCAGCTACCTTGGTTTCCATTGCAGGATCAGATGAAGGTAAATTCAGTCAGTCTGATGCCAGAAAACTGGTTCCTGCTGAATGTACATCTGCCCTGTTGTTAAGTACACCTACCTAGTTAATTGTACTCCCCCTTTAAGATTGATTGCCTACTCACACTTTTGCAACATAAGGTATTTGGGCAGGTCAGTGATGCAGATGTGCAGCCAACCTTTAATTTCTTGGGTTTATGAACCAGTAAAAAGGTTCAGGAATCATAACTGAGCCTACCAGCATGATTGTGAAGTTTTCAGAAACTTCAAAGAAGCGTCTGGGGGAGATCATCACAGAAAATCATTAGGCAGCTAATGGAAAAACATCTCATAGTGCTTTAGAAGAGGGAAGGCATCAGAATGCCACATTGTAGAAGCACTTTTCACCCAACACATGCTCCACTTGGCCAATGATACCATCAAGAAGCACACAGCTCCACATCAACAAATGTCCACACATCAACAACCACATCTTAAGAGCTTTACAAGGTCACATGTGGCAGCAAGGATTCTGGAGACAGATAAGGACCCCAGACTAGTACTAAAGATAAACACTGCCTAGCAGGCTTGCAGTCTTTGAGTAAGAGGCATGGGCCAGCCCAAAAGAAAACACATGTATATCTGGCTGTAGACTGGTGGACCTTGAGTTTTGGGCAAAGGGACAGAAGAATATCTTGACAGACTTCGGTCTTCTCCCACTTTCATCACAAAGTCCTTATCTATGCTAAACAATTCTGATATCCTGAACTGTAGGTTTTTATTGAAGCCTGTATCTATCGACAGGGCACTCTATGTCTACAAAATACACGAGTAAAGGAAAGTTACGGCCTTCCAATAAATTGTACAATTTGGGCATCATCCCTGTTTTCTGTCAGAGTTTTGTTTAACACAAATTGCAGATATTTCAGATACACTCACATTTTACATTATGAATTTTAAAGTGGCTTTTTTTTTCTTGTCCTACAAATTGAAGTTATAATAGATATGCTCTGGCAACAGGAAAAAAATGTTCTAGATACCACTAAAAATGGTCATAAGTTCTTAGTACTAAAAAGAGAGAGGGGGGCAAATAATGAGCTTGTCCTTCATACTGTATTGAAAGAACAAGAATAATCAGACAGAAAATTAAGCTGACCTTCAGCATTTCTAAGCTCTGGAAGGCTTTCACAGGTTTGGGAAAACAATTTACTCTCTATCGATTAAAGCAAGCAGCTAAACATGGATGACTGATCTCATTTTACCAGTTTTCAGTTCATGCCAGGTACAGAGAAATACAGAGGATACTTTGACACAGAGAATTCAAAGGTTGATACTATCACTGCATTATTTAAAAGTCCAAGCTGTGAATGGTCATCTTTCAAGCAGACTCTGGGAGTCTTCTGTCTAGTGTCTGAGGAGACAAAGTGCTTAATTCCAAAGGTCAAAATCACAATATTTTTCTAAAACAAACAAAAGCAAAACCTCCCAAGAAACCTCTCTCAGTAACAAAAGCAGTACATTGTCTGAAAGAAAAGTAATCAGATTTCCAGGCACACTCTGTAAGTAACCTTGTTTACTGTAATTTTGCAACAGCTTTTATAAATTTTTCATCTGAAATCAGGAAGGCTACTGCTTGTATTCTGACAGGTTGAAATAGCTGAGTAAGTGGAATACATCCCTGTGTGGCTGGCTGTGTTTGGGAACACTTAAGAATACATCGCGGAAAAAAAAGAAAAGGGCAACTCAGACATCACAGTGAAATATTTTAACAACCAAATAAAAAATTAAACTAGCAGGAAAACCTCTCACTTCCACTGATTTCCATGGACAACTTCCAATCACAACCCATTGATTAAGGGTTTTCTTAAGAAAGCCTAGAACATAAAAATGGTTCATGCTTCATGAATATCCATTTTTCCTGAACATCGTCGGATCCCACATTCCATGTTCTAAGATGTTCTTTGAAGTACAAGTGAGAAACACGAATCGAGTGCTATGGTGAGTCATTTGGGAGTTTTGTTTCCACAACGGGCTTAAGTAACTTTCAGTAAAATCTTAACTGCTTCGTATGAAATCTAAAGGAAACAACTGTTAAGGAAGATTTCCTTTTACTTCAAATGCACAGCCCAGACCTAGACACAGCAATCCCACTTCACTTCCATTGTGCCTCCTTTATGAAATTAAACCTTCTGTCAAAACAATTGCACGCATACTGGATGTGCAAAATAAAGACAAAGATATTAATATTGCCTCCTGTGGCTCAGATACTTGTAACTGCTTGCCCCTTTTATATCATCAGGCACATTAAAAAAAAAAAAAAAAAGGTGAAGATTCCACAGCTACATAAAAGGATTATTCTTCATTCAGGTACGGGAGAAACAGATCTAAACCTTCAGGAATATTTTAAGTAGAAATGCAACCAGAGCTAGACTATAATAAAATGCTTTTAGGTGAAACTCTGGGCAGGGCTCCAAAGGATTTTGCCCAACATCCTGTGGCTGGAAGTCTGTATAGGCAAGCTTTCTCTCTGCCTGAAGTTACTTTCATCCGCTGACTGGAAACTTGAAGGATGAACCCCACCTCTCTCTCCACTCACCCGTCCAGTTGTTGGCCACAGGAAGATAAAGGCTCAGGAAAAAGTTTTTAAAAGCTTTTTTTTTTTCTTCTTCCGGTATGTCTGGAATTCCAAATGCAGACTGAACTATAAAAATCACTCTTTCTGAAGTAGTAATGTCTGGTGAGATTTAGCCAGCTTATAGTTTTGTCTCCATAACTTTCAGCAGTCCTTCAGTCTGAGCTCAGTGTTATGCCACCGTTGTTATTGTGAACGATTTACCGCAAGAAATGGAATTACGAAAATAAGCATGTGCAACTTGCAAACAAGCTGAAAGGTATGAAATTTGATGCTAAACACTGTCAAGCCCAAATTCTGCTGCCTTGACTGTATGCGAGTATCGTGTATGTTTCCACACCTAACTATGCCTCAGCCTCGATATCTGATGCACTTCCATTTCCACCATTGGTCCCTTCAGCCCTGACGGACAAGTGCCCAAGTTAACACACCAGAATGAGATAAGATGTTGAACCCATATTTTGTACACAGAGCTCCCAAACGGAAACATTTAGGCAGTAAACAATGGAACTATGAGGCATCACCATTACTGGCCTCACATTAGCTCTTTTACAACTGCTCTGTATTTAGTAGGAATGACACTTTAAACAAAAAGCTCAAAAAATAATTAATACAAGTACTAAAACAAAATAAAGAAGCAATTAGCTCTAAGTTTAGCCAATTTTACAAGCGGTTCCTGCAGTTTTTGAGACAAAAGTTTGGTCATAACAAGCAAGAAAGCAGGATTCTCTGTCTGTTTAAGCAAACACTGTTATGTGCAGTGCCTCTAGAAGAGAATCCATTATATTATACTAACCTACTCATTCTCACTCTTAGAGATCGGTAGCTCTATTGAATAAACATTAAGATTCCCAGAAGACCGTTAGAAGATTTTTTTAAAAGATAAAAGGTCTGAGACCCCCTCAAACCCCTGTTCTTTATTTCAGAAGTGTACAGTAAATGCAAACAGCCTGCCTCTGATCATTAACAGCAGGAAAACTCTGTAAGGAGCAAGAATTTTACTGCCCTCTGCAGCTTTTCCTTTGCGTTCAACGCAAGGGCAAAACGCCACAGATTTCTGGGTGAGATGAACTGATACCGACTGTCATCTGCCGCTGGGACATATTTTTGGGGCTGGAAGCCCCAAAATGGACACGTAGAAAAGGTATCCGACCGACCAAACTTCACCTCCCTTAAAAACGGAGGCTGCGCTGCCCCAAAGCTTTCTTGAGAAAATGGGTCAAACGCTAGAAATCAGTATAAGGGGG